>NC_057864.1:93252756-93587131 GCF_019393635.1 Dromiciops gliroides
AATGTACTGTATACAAAATAACAGCAATAGTGTAAGATGATCTGCTGGGAAGCATTTGGTTATTTTCAGCAAGGCAATGATCAAATATAACCCTGAAGAACTTATGAAAATGGCAACCCATCTACAGAGAAAAAACTGATAGTATCGGAAAACAGATGGAAACATATTTTTTTTTCTCTTCTTTGACAATTCCTCAATCTGAAGTTTTGGGGGGTTTTGCCCATTTTCTCTCACAACCTAGCTAATGTGGGAATGTTTTCCATGACTACTACTCATGTATAACTAATTTTGAAATGCTTGAATTCTAGAGGGTGAGGAGGTGGGAATAGAGGAGGAAGAGAATTTGGAACACAAAGTTTTAAAAAATTGATGTTAAACTTTATTTTTACATATATTTTGGAAAATAAAATTCTATTCAATAAAGTCAAAATTCTTATACACAAAGCTTCCAAAAAATATGAATTGGTCCCAGGCCATAGAGGCATTCCACAAGGACTTTGAAGATAAAGGGAAGTAGAGGGAAAAGTTAGAGAGGTAGAGGAAAAAATGGAAGAGAAATGAGAGTGATGCAGGAGGGTCATGAAAAAAAAGTCAACAGCTTGAAAAGCCTAATTGGCCAAATGGAAAAGGAGGCACAGAAGCTCTCTTAAGAAAATCATTGTTTAAGAATTAAGATAGAGCAAACAGAAGCTAATGACTTAATGAGAAACCAAGACACAATAAAGCCAATCCAAATGAATTTTTAAAAAATTGAGGGCAATGTGAAATATTTCCTTGGAAAAACAGCTGACCTGGAAAATACGTCCAGGAGAGATAATTTGAAAATTACTGGACTACCTGAAAACCAAGACCAAAATAAGAGTTTACACATCATCTTCCAAGATATTTTCAGGGAAAATTGCCTTGATATTCTAGAAGCAGAAGGTAAAATAGAAATTGAAAGAATCCACTGATCACCTCCAGAAAGACATCCCAAAAGAAAAAAAAAAAAACTTCCAGGAATATTATAGCTAAATTCCAGAGATCCCAGGTCAAGGAGAAAATATTGCAAGCAGCTAGAAAAAAAGGAATTAAAATACTGTGGAGCTACGATAAGGATAAAACAAGACCTAGCAGTTTTTACATTAAAGGGCTGGAGGACATGGAATAAGATATTCCAGAGAACAAAGGAACTGGGACAACAACCAAGAATCACCTACCCAGGAAACTGTGTATAATCTTTCAGGGGGGAAAATGGGACTTCAATGAAAAAGAGGACTTTTAGGCATTCATGAGGAAAAGTCCTAAACTGAATAGAAAATTTGACTTTCAAATACAAGACCCTAGAGAATTATAAAAAGGTAAACAGGAAAAAGAAACCATGAGGGATATTAAAAGGTTAAACTGTTTACATTCCTACATGGGAAGATAATACTTCGAACTCATAAGAACTTTCTCAGTATTAGGGCAGCTGAAAAGAAAATAGAGTACACAGGCATAAATTGAATAAGAATCAATGATATCTGTAAAGCATTTATTTTTTGCTTATCCTTGTCTTTTGTAGGGCAGGCAGGGTGGAGTGGCTTATGTCTGAGGCTGGATTTGGGCTCTGGGCCTCCTGGGTCCAGGGCTAGTGCTTTGTCCACTGTGTCACCTAGCTAACTCATGATGACATCTTTAAAATAAAGTTAAGAGGTAAGAGGAATGCACTGGGGGCAGCTAGGTGGTGCAGTGGATAGAGCACCGGCCCTGGAGTCAGGAGTACCTGAGTTCAAATCTGGCCTCAGACACTTAACACTTTACTAGCTGTGTGACCCTGGGCAAGTCACTTAATCCCAATTGCCTCACTAAAAAAAACAAAACAAAACAAAACAAAAAAGAGGAATGCACTGGAAGAAAGGGAAAGGGTTAGGTGAAATGTGTTAAAGTAGCTTACATAAAAGAAACAAGAAAAAGATTATGGAGTGGAGGGGAAGATGGGGAAGGAGCAGGGGGGAATGAGTGGGTCTTACACTCATCAAAATTGGCTCAAAGAGAGAATAACATGCAGATTCAAGTGGGTATAGTAATATATTTTGCCCTGAGGGAAATTGGGACGGGAAGGACATAAGGGGGGAGAGGTGAAGGAAGGGAGGGCAGATTGGGGGAGGGGCAATAAAAAGCAAAACACTTTGGAGGAGTGATAGGGAGAAAGAAGATGGAAAACAGAATAAATATCAAGGGAAGGGAATAAGATGGAGTTTAATAAAGTTAGCAATAGTAACTATGAAAGAAATGATGAGCAGGATGTTAAAAGGACATATGAAAAATGCAAACCATCAACAGAGAAAGAACTGATGGTATCTGAATAAAGATTGAAAAGTATATTTTTATTTGTTAGTTCCTCTTTCTAAAGTTATTTTGTCTGTTTTATTTCTTTTCTTTTCCTTTTTCTTTTCTTTTTCTTTTTTTTCCAGGGCAATGAGGGTTAAGTGACTTGCCCAGGGTCACACAGTAAGTGTCAAGTGTCTGAGGCTGCATTTGAACTCAGGTCCTCCTGAATTCAGGGCCGGGGCTTTATCCACTCCACCACCTAGCTGCCCCCTGTCTGTTTTCTTTCAAAGCCTGACTGATGTAAATATGTTTTGTATGACTGAACATGTATAACTTATACTGAATTGCTTGCTTTGTTAAGGAGAGAGGAGGAAAATTTGGAACAAAGTTTTAAAAAATCAATGTGAAATTTTTTTGCCTATAACTTGGGAAAACATCTAAATAAAAAAAATAACTTGCACAAAGGAGAAGCAAAGTAGTTGGGAAACAGAGGTGATTGAAGTTAATTATCAGAGACTTGGCTTCTGCTGTGGTAGTGTTATTAATCCTGGAAGATCTGAGGTAAGCATTATAATCTCTAGAGGAGAACTGGGAAGAAAAAAAAAATTAACTAAGAAATTACCTAATTTACCAGGAAGCACACTCAAGAGGCATATTATTAAAGAAGAGTTTTGTTTTTCTGATTTGTTTATCTTATCTTCTTCACAGCTAATTGGAAATTAAAATCAAATAAATGGGGTTCAGAAGATTTAACAAAACAATGTTGATTCACTTTCTAAAGATTTAAACATAAATTATTTTTCCATGGAACTAAAATATGGTTAACTTAATGTAGTATTCTACAACAGATATATTTCTTAGGTCCAATCAATGCTACAGAAATCCTTTGGGAATAATACTAATTTTCCAGAGATTTTGGTAAATGCGATATTCCAATCCAGAAAACATGCCTCTGGAAATTTTGAAAACCCAACAAGAAAATTTAACCATTACCTTTAGTAGGTTTTTTTTTTTAATGTGGTAGGGTGATAGGGTACATTTGGTCTTCTTGAAAAGAAAAGGCCTTAGTAGTAATATCTTTGGATTTTGGTTTAAATGAGGCCGTTGGAAAATGATTGAATAAAAGGGAATTGTGTTTTGCCCTTACTTCTCCGATCATTTTTATTTGTGTGGGGATTTAGTGGAAAATGGGGAGAAAAAAATAGCCTTCTAGAAATTCATGTGACATATTCTCCAATAAGAGAATGATAATGAGCCAACATTTATTGCAGTATATAGAAAATTTAGGAAGACAACAGAAAAAGGGAAAAAAGTATAAACTTTGTTATCTTGTCTGCAGTAGTCCTTAAATGGGCAGACAACAAGGAAGGCTACTTGACAATCCCTACATTACAGGAACTATTGTGTTTCCATTAAAGTTTTTAAGTGATAGATATATCAGTCAGAAGTCCATTCATTCTAAGATCATCATTTGGTCTGGGTGTCAAGAGTGTATTCAAAGGACTTTGAGCCAAATACAGATGGCAAAAGGTCATGAAAAGAGGAGACTTTCACATAACTTACACTTCTTATAGGATTTCCTTAATTTCCACATTATCCTTTGGAGAAATATTTATATAAGAAATCAAAGGATCTGGGGGAAGTGAGGTGGTGCAGTGGATAAAGCACCGGCCATGGATTCAGGAACACCTGAGTTCAAATCCAGCCTCAGACACTTGACACTTACAAGCTGTGGGACTCTAAGCCAGTCACTTAACCCCAATTGCCTCAAAAACAGACAAACAAAAAAAGAAATGAAAGGATCATAGAGAATTAAACTCTTCTCACTATATGTAGAGATTTTGTAAGAAAAATTTGAAGAGGGAGTATAAAATAATCTGTTAATTATGCCCTTAAGAGCAAAGTCAAAAAGAAGGACTAAAATGTAATCTAGTTTTCTTCACTGGTCTATAGTGTTTACATATACATGTATGTACGTGTGTATGTGTGTATACACACATATATACACAAATACATATATATACATATTTATACATACATATGTATATACATATATGTAACTTATTTTAAAATTGTGTTTATATATTTATATATGTCTTTTAAAAATTATTATTACTATTATTGTTGTCATGAAATTGAAGCAGAAATCAGACTCCTGCCAATATTAATGTCACCTAATTTGTACCAGAGCTTGTTCTTGGTGATTGAGTCTGACAACTGCTGCCTGATATACGAACAGAATAAGGTTGTTTAATGGGGGCCCATAAACTTTGTGACCTGAATTAATGGAAAGGTATAGAATGGCAAATTGTCCCCTTCTAAATCTACCCTGTTCAGGTAGAAAGTTGTTATTGAATTTTTCTGCACTTTTTCTTTCGCTCTATAAGGGTCTGTTATATAATCTGGAAATTATCTTTAAGAGATTTGTAGTTTAGGACCTACCTGAGTAATATTTATAACCCTTTTAAATTTTGCAAAGATAATATTCCATTTCTACCCTGCAGGAAAATTCATGAGCTGATAATATGTATTTACACATATGATTCACTTATGATTGGAACCCATTAGGAGCAGTATAGTGTGATAGGGCACTGACTATGAGTCAGGAGAAATGGATCAAAGCCCTGGCTCTGCCACTGTGTAATTTTAGGACAGTCACATGAGTCTTCCTGCCTTTACTTTCCTTACCTGTAAAATAAAGGCAATGAACTAGACTGCAACAAAGGTACATTTCACTTAATTAATAATATTCTTATTAGAGAAAAATTTATCCATTTTAGTTAATGTTTTGGTAGTAGTAAAGATAGTTTACATACTTCATTCCTTCTACCTTTGCAGAATTACAGGGACCGAAATCCTTCCTTTACCTGCACCCTCCTCAACATACCAGCAATACCTTCTCACTTTTTCTCTGCATAATAATTTTTTTTGGAAAAACACACCCCCATGACATGCAGACATGACAATGTCAAAATATCTCCTGTACACTGTGACCATGCCTATTCTTGTCCATTCCCATAGTGTTTCAATACTTTGCTTTTTCTATTATGCCAATGACTTTGCCAACTGGGGGCTCCTCATTCTGTTGTCGTTAGTGTTTTAGTAATTTTTCTCACTTTAAAAGATTTTATGTGGGGGTACATGATTTAGACATAAAAGGTAATGAGTAATTAGGACAGGAAGGAGTAGTTTACCTCTCAGAACTTTGGAAAGGAGAACAGTTTATGACCAAACAAGAGATAGAGAATATTATGAAATGCAAAATGTATTTTGATTACATTTAATTAAAAAGGTTTTGTACAAACAGAAGCAATGCATCCAAAATTAGAAAGGAGTCAGAAAGCTGTTTTAACAATTTTTATAGCAAGTATTACTGATAAAGGCCTCATTTCTAAAACATATCAGGGAATAAATCAAACTTATAAGAATCCAAGTCATTCGCCAATTGAGAAATGGTCAAAAGATATGAACAGGCAGTTTTCTGATGAAGAAATCAAAGCTATCTATTGCCATAGGAAAAATGCTCTAAATCACTATTGATTAAAGAAATCCAAATTAAAACAACCCTGAGGTACCACCTGACACCTATCAGAATGGCTAATATGACAAAAAAGGAATATAATAAATGCTGAAGAAACTGTGGAAAAATTGGAACACTAATACATTGTGGTGGATCTGTGAACTGATTCAATCACTCTAGAGAGCAATTTGGAACTATGCCTGTAGGGCTATAAAGCTTTGCATACCCATTGACCCAGCAATACCACTATTAGGTCTTTTTCCCACAGAGATCATAAAAAAGGGAAAAGGATCCACATGTGCAAAAATATTTATAGCTGCTCTTTTTGTGGTGGCAAGGAATTGGAAATGGAGGGGATGCCCATGAATTGGGGGATGGCTGAACAAGTTTTTGTATATGAATGTAATGGAATACTATTGTACAGTAAGAAATGATGAGCAGGCAGATTTCAGAGAAACTTGGAAGGACTTACAGGAACTGATGCTGAGTGACATGAGCAGAACCAGGAGAACATTGTACACAGTATCAACAACATTGTTTGTTGATCAACTGTGATAGACTTGACTCTTCTCAGCAATACAATGGTCCAAAATAGTTAGAAAGGATTCATGATGGAAAATGCTCTCCATATCCAGGAAAAAAAAGAACTATGACATCTACATACTATTTCTATTTTTTTGTTTTTGTTTTTTGAGGTTTTTCCTTTTTGCTCTGATTCTTCTTTCACAGCATTACTAATGCAGAAATATGTTTAATGTGATTGTACATATATAACCCATATCAGATTGCTTGCTGTCTTGGGGAGGGGAGAAGGGGAGGAGAGGGAGGGGAGGGAGAGAGAAAAAATGGAAACTAGAAATCTTATAAAAACAAATGTTGAGGACCGTCTCTACATGTAACTGGAAATAATAAAAAAAAAACTTTTATGAAAAAAGAGATTGTATGACATTGATCAATAAGGAGGCAGGGTGTTGGCTAATACATCTGCATCATGGATTTGAGAATGAAAGTAACAGTTGTTTGGGGATCTAAATATTAGAGGGGGCAAAAAAAGGAAAAAACTAGTGAGGAAAGATTCTGAATTTCACAATACTGAATTTGTCCCAGTTTTTATAAAGATGAGGCACTGACTTTTATGTTCCTAGATGGGCTCTGATAAAGTTCCCCAGAGGCTATAGGCCTAGAACCTGCATAGGTTATCATGAATTCATAAGGAGCTTCAGGACAAAAAGAACAATGGGTCCAAAATATGTTCATTGCATTGAAGTGATCCCAATTTCTAAAGTCAATGGCAATGTAGTAGACCCAACCAAGATGGAAACACATCGATTATGGTCAATTGACAACTTTCAAATCTCATGGCACTTAACTTGTCTACCTCAGTTTTCTCATTTGTAAAATGAGAAGAATAATAGCACCCATCTCCAAGTATTTTTATGAAAAGAAAATCAGATAATATTTTCAAGCACTTTGCAAATCCTAAAGAACTATGTTTGATGATGATGATGATTACATGAGCACTACCTCAATTAACTTGAGAGCATCTCACCATTAGATTGGCTACAAAATGAAGATATTTGCTAATTACTAGGGCTACTTGTCAGGTCATTCCAGTCATGTCTGACTCTCATGACCCCATGTGAAGTTTTTTTGACAAAGATACCGGAGTGGTTTGACATTTCCTTCTCCAGCTCATTTTATTATCATAAAACAATTGTGACCAGAGTCTGTGGTAGGAATATCTACCTTAATAAAATCTTATCCATGAAGAATTTAAGTAGACCTACTTTAATTAAGCTACCATAAGATAAGAAATACCCTAAGGCTCATATTCCTGTGGGTTTTTAATTCACATCCACAGGTCAAGAAATGAAGATATCTTGCAAACAGCACCTTTTTAAGTTTAGACCAAAGAGTTCTGTCTGAAATAGCTCTGTTCTCATTCATACAGTATAGCTTATGTATGGTTCTTCTTAAAGGAGTGGAACCAGACTATATGAAATTGATTAATTCAATGGTCCCTTGTAGTGGGAATCATTGAAAAGTCTAGTCCCCAATAATACCATGAAAATGTCATGATTTAAATAAGTTTTTTACCACATTTAATCTCTCACTAGGAAAGTGCCAGGATAACAAATGGATCTAAAGGCGTGTAGTAAGAATCAATACCTAGTGTGAGAAAGACATAACAAAGATAAATCTGAGAATTAATGGCAACTCATCCCTAGAAATTTGGTCAAGCACAATCATGAAGATCAGAAGAAATAAAGCCAATTCTACATAGTGTTTTCCAGCTAAATCAGCCCTCTTAACATCAATTTTACCTGGACTACTGGCTGAGGTCAGAACAGATTTGTTTTTCTTGACTTATCCAGACAATTCTTTGCCCTTGTTTCTATTTTAGTAAATGTTATATAAATCTAACCTTAGTCAGAAGTATATAGCATCCATTTCAAGCTTCTTTGTGACTGTCATTCATTTCTGGTATAAAATTAAATGATAAGAAAATGAACTGTGTGTGAATCAAACATCAAAGTCTTGATGATAAATAACATTATGGTATATGAATCTACTTGCTCCAATCAATAGTACTTATCTTTTCACTGTATCTATTCTGAAGGGACTACTTGCCTAACAGCTGAATCAGTAGCAAGTTCTTTGCATACTAATGACAGTCCTTCAATGATCCACTTCAAATGCTCACTAATAAGTGAACACCTACCAAGAAAGGCTCAAATAAACTTGGACAGGGAGCATTAATCACTTCTAAGTAGTCTAAACTTTTAGAAAATAGATGAGTGAATTTGGTTTTGCCCCAGCAGGACATTGGTGTATTTATCCAGGTACTAAATTTGGACTAAAATGCAAAATATACATCTCTTTAAGATGGTTTCTGATATAAATCATACTCATAAATAATAATTAAATGAAGAATGCTGAACTCATTAAAACAGACATGAAAATATGGAAAAAAGGAGACAAAATCAAGAGCAAAAATGAGACCATTGAATAATTAGATTTGCTGCTTTTTTCCTTGATGTAGCAGCTATAAAAATCTGTTGCCAAAGAGCTCAGTTGGTTAGAATGTATGGTTAAATCTTTTCAATTTTATTCTCTTCTATTCAGTAAACATTTATAATAAGCCAAAGTCATGTGTTTGATCCCCATTTGCACCAGTATACTTGGCTTTATTTCACAGCCAGACACTGCATCTAAAATTTAAGCCAGCTGTCTCCTAAATGTGGATCATTGGTTCAAAAGGGGACCTAGCTAAAGTAAAGATGGATTAGCAAAATTCCATTATTATGATGGGAAAATAATTTAGAGGACCTTGCCAGTGAACAATAGGCATATATAATATACCTGATCATGAATGCATGTATCCTGTATTGTATATTATTCTACCAATAGTAGGTCAACATCAAATACAGATATACACATTACTTATATTTACATGTATATGCCATATATTATATTACTCTACTAACAGAAGGCCAATTCAAATAAATATATTAAATATATATGCTATATGTAATCTGCTTTATCCAATTCATAGATGTTCTATCTTTATAAGAATTAGGCAATTTTGTTAAATATAAGTTTACTTTATGACTTGAGATCTGAAATTGGAAGTCTCCCTTTACTTTTTCTTCACAATACTTTGATATTCTTGTCTATTTTTTTCCTTCATGTAAACGTCATCAATTTCCCTAATTCTACAAAGTTGCTAAGGGCATTTAGATTGGAATTCTTTTCAATCTTCTTAGTAATTTGAGATAGGACTGTTGTCTTAACTTCCTGGGTCAACTTACTCACACATCACAGCATTTCATCGTTGGCAGAAACATTAATAGCCATCTAGTGCAAAACAAACTGGAAAAAAGATTCCCCGTTTGACATGCTAAGTAGTAGTCACCTAATCTTTGTCTGAATCAGATCTGCAATGGAAAATAACA
This sequence comes from Dromiciops gliroides, assembly GCF_019393635.1. Classification (NCBI taxonomy): domain Eukaryota; kingdom Metazoa; phylum Chordata; class Mammalia; order Microbiotheria; family Microbiotheriidae; genus Dromiciops; species Dromiciops gliroides. The sequence continues at coordinate 93,262,525 of NC_057864.1, forward strand.
ACTTACAAAGAATTGATTTGATTAGGAGACTAGCTAAGTGATAAGTAAATGTAATGAAATATCAATATATCACAAGAAAAGATAGATGTGAAGATTTCAGAATAGGATGCAGGGTAAAATAAGGAGAACCAGGAAAATATTATTTCAGGTAAACAAACACTTGTATGAGGGTGGGGGAGAGACTGCAATAAAAAAGAAGCTAATTGCTTCTTCTTGGCCCCAAAGAGAGAGAAACTTTACTTCTATCCCTTCTTTGACAAGGTATCAAGGTCTCTACTGTATAAAGTGGAGAATAAAATAAAAATTTGTTGATACTTGAAAGTTTTTTTCTGAATATATTTTAAAATATTTTCATACATGGAATGGCTCATTATATATAAAGATTATGTTAAGGGATTAAGGGAAAATAAAATGGATTTTGAAAATTAAGTTAAAAAAAGAGAACCTACTCCCTTCCAAGGGAGTTGATTTCAGGTGAATCATTCTGAGAAAGAGGAGGAGGAGGAGTAATAGTAGTTGTTGTTTTCCTTACCTGTAGGACAATTTTATTTTCTTGAAATTGATTTTAACTCTAGATCAAAAGTAAAAGAGACAGCTAATTCTCTCTATGGATGTAAATACTACTCAAATGGCTAGAGCATTTCAAGGAGATTTGAAATTAATATTATTCTGCCTAGGCACTGAGGGCAAAACTAGGAACAAGGCCTGGCTGACACAATGCTTCAAGACATGGCAAAGACGCTGGACAGCAATTAGGATTTAGAAAGCCTTTGACAGGCTAGAATACTATGCTAAATCAAAGGAGATGAAAGTCAATAGGGGATTAATGTAGAGCCTTATACGTAGGTTCCAAAAAATCACCTTTGTAAGAACAAGATGAGGAAAACAAAGCTATACTGTCCTTTGTTGAAAGACAGTGTGGGAGTAATTGGACTGAAAATTCAATATGAGTCAGTGTGATATTCAATTGAACAAGTGTGTTTATTAGGTGCCACCTATATACAAATTACTAGGATTCAAAGCCAAATATGTAAGAGAGCCTGTATTCAGGAAGATTGTATTTACTTATATTGTAGCAAACAGAGCTAATGTTAGATTCGACTGTATTAAGTGTCAAATCCAGGAATTAAGAAGTATAAGACAGTCCAGTTGAACTTTTTCCTGGTCAGACCACATAATGGAATATTACTTTCATTCCTGAGCCCCACATTTTAGGAAGAATATTGATAATATGGATACCATCCAGAGGAGGGTAACAAAGATGGTAAAAAAGCTTCCATTTGAAGAAATTAGGTGTGTTTAGTTTGGAGGCAATTTAGAAGGAAACTTGTGTATTGCTTCAGAATTCCAGATAAGTTTTGTATTTTTTTTTCTTTTTAAGGCTGAACTTTGTACCACTTTGTCAAATTGTTGATATCAATAATGAACGAACATAGTAGGAGTCGAAATTCTATGAAATTTACCTCTACTCTGTGACCATAATAACATGTGTTACATGTCAACAGTATAGAAAAAGAACTATAACATACCTCTTCATCATCATGGAAGGGATAGATTTCTACTATACCTATTTAGAAAGGACTATTTGCTTGGCAGCTGAAACAGAAAAAAAACCTTGAGTTCATGAACAAGAGAGCCTTTTGCATGCTAATAACCATTCTTCAGAAACTTCTACAAATCAGTAGCTAAGGGCAAATACTTAAAAATAAAGAACACAATGCTATGCTTACAAATGTTATGCTAATTTTTCAGCTGGTAGAATGAGACCCAGAATATCAATTTTACTGATTTCTAAATGTAGAAACACAGAATCTCAGAGTTGGAAGGGATTTCTAAGGCCATCTAGTCCAACTAATGCTTGAATAGGAATCCCTTTTAAAATATCCTAGATAAGTGGTCATCCATCGTTTGTATGTTGTATAACTCTAATGAAGGGAAAACCATTTCTTGAGGATTTTTTTCTTCTCTCTACTAGTATAAATCTACCTCTCTGTAGCTCCAGCTATTGATCCTGGTTCAGCCCCCTGGGATTGATAGAGCAAACTGATTATCTCCTATACTTTTAGATACCTGAAAACAGCTCTTTAACCTAAATCCTTATGTTCCCTAAGCCTTCCCTATTCCACATAAAACTGTTAGGTTTGCTATGAACTAGATGCCCATAGAGGGCCTTTTCATTTTAAAAATATCTGGCGACTCTTGAAACACCTCCACATCTGTTGAATCAATTAAAATAAAACTGAGGAGCAGATAGGTGGCGCAGTGGATAGAGCACTGGCCCTGGAGTCAGGAGTACCTGAGTTCAAATCTGGCCTCAGACACTAAACACTTACTAGTGACCCTGGGCAAGTCACTTAAAGCCAATTGCCTCACTAAAAAATAAAATAAAATAAAATTGAGCAAATATTTATTAGGTACCTACTCTGTGCAGAGCAGTGTTATTATTCTAGAATTCTTAACTTTGAACTCATAACATCAAATGCCTTTTGCAATTAGTGATATAGTTATATTATACTTTCTCTTAACAAAAAGAAAATGTATTACTTTCATAATTTAATAGTTCTGTATTTCTTATGTTATATTTAAACAAGAGTAAGAATTCATTCAGTGCTTCTACACTTAGTAACTTCTTGTTACTAAGGGGCTTATATCTTTAAAAATTATTTAGGCATTCATAAATTAAAATTAATTTTTTATTGATTTTAAGAAATAAAGCTATCCTATGTACTGCAATTTTATTACTAAGTGTTTTTACTTTTTTTTAAATCTTTTTTTCTTTTCCAGTAAGGTCAAATCCAAGTCAGTAAACATGATACATAATGAGTTTGCCTGTATCTGGGACTGTTTCAAAACAGATACATTTATCAGTGGTCATCTTCTCATTTTCTGTGTGTTTACAGTTTTTCTATAGTCAGTATAGCAGTAGCCTACAAAGACAACATGTCATTTCATGTAGAAATAAGAGCCTAGGACTTCTTGAACTATTGGTGAACATAGCTTTGAATTCTAGAATAAAACAAAACTCTATACCAAATCTTGACACTGATACATGAGCGTTTGGTTTTGTTCCATGCCTAGGACTGCATGGAAACATCATCATGGATAAGGTGGCATTGGTGACAACAATCTGAAATTATAGTTTTCTTTTTGGAGACCCTTATGTTTAAAAGACTAAGAAAGAAGGTGCAAAATCCTTCTTCTTTAGCTATCCAAAGAAAGTCTACATGCTGTGACAACAGTGGCTTGTAATGTTTGCATCACTTAGTTTTCAATAAGATACTTTGTGAACAAAGACTTTTGAATAGATTGAATTTTCATGAACATTTGTATACACTTTAAATAGAAGCACAACATCCAAAACTAATGAATAGAACAAACATTTTCATCACTCAGTAGGTAGACTTAAAGTGTTTGGTTTATGGATAATTTCTAAATATATCCTTCTTGTCTCAAATATCTTGAGTTAGGTTCACACAGCACACAGAGAAGGAGATTGAGCAGTAATCAAAGAAATTACCTAGTTAATTTGGCACTTGTTAATAGTCACGAGGAGCAAAACAGGCCAAAATATTATTTTAACATTTAACATTGATCAACTAAATTGAATAATTTCCAGATTCCTTTTTATTCTGTGCAGATCAAATGAGATTTTTGTAAAGTGCTTAGCACAATGCATGGCACATAGTAGACTCTAAATAAAGGCTTGTTTTCTTTTTCTTCCTCCCCTCTACTATGGAGTCATTTGCTACATCTAAAAAACACAAACAACAAAACAGTAATTTCCATGTTCACACTGGTCAGCTGTGTTGCAAATGGCCATTTTTATGAAAAAAATCAAAATTTGTGATAGATTGATCACATTCTCTCTTCCCTAAATAAACAGCTTCTTGATTTGGGCAAGGTGGATATGGTTATATGCATATTTAATTTCATTGATATGGGAAACTTTTCATATATAAATAATATAGATTAGCACCTTGTAGATAATTTTTAGTCTTAGAAAGTTGCCGGGTCACTGAGAAGTTAAGTGACTTATCGATGGTCACACAGCATGAATTTGTAAAAGGCAAGACCTAAACCTAGGTCTTTCAGACTTCAAATCCCTATTCTCTATCCCACTCTGTCTCCATTTCTGTATGAGAGACTTGTGCTCACTTGTCTTCTATGAAAGGTAAAAATAAACAAACCCTCAACTTATTTCTATATAGGATTCGCTTCTGTTCATGATTTTCAATTTTCAGAACAAACACCAAGGACTAATGCTCTTTTAAACCAACTATTAATCAAAATTGATTTTAATAACTGCCATATTTTCCAGAAAAAATTCAATATATGTATTGTAAAGGGCTCATCACCAAGTAGAAATATCAAACCGAAAGCTACTTTGCATCTTACCAGGTGAAGATAAGACAAAGTAATGTAGATATTAATATCAAAACTTGATTAAACATTGCTGATTGTGTCCTCTGAATGGCTCTATGAAGATCATTCTAAAGTAAAAGTAAAGACAAATGGTTACTGTTGGCATATGCAAAAATTACATTGGTTCATAGAATACATTCTTTCCAAAACACATGCATTATTTAGATAATATATTTATTTTAGAAATCATAATGTACCTCTACATTTTTTTGCTTCTCTATTATTATAATCATTGTTTGGCCTAGACTTGGGAGTTCCACCATAGGGAACTAACCTCTTTGCCAATGCAGATGAGCAATTGTTCTACAGATAATAGTCGAAAAGAGTCCCCAGGAGAATCGAAAGGTAATTGATTTGTTCAGGTTCACACATTATAAGGCCTCTCTTGAATATAGGTCTTCCTAATTCAATGTCCAGCTTTTTATAAACTATGCTAAGCAACTTCTCACATCTCAGAAACAGATACTTTAAACAGTCATAAAAGGGAAAGAATAAAGTAACTGACAAATGGCCTCCCAGTTGGAAAATGAAGAATTTGTTGATGCTAATGGTAAGCTTTTATTCTTAAAAAAGAAAAAAAAGGAAGTCTCCAAAGGAAGGGAGAGAGAGAATTGCATCAAATATACAATCAATTCCATTTTTGAATTATGATAATAGCATGACAAATAGAAATTCATAGATGCTTTTTAAAACCTCATTTTAGGTGTCAATTTAAGCTCTTCTTTGATAGATCCCTTTTTAAAAGGAAATTCTTAGAATGGAGCTAAATTGACTAATTTGAGTCCCATCTCTTAGCCTTACTCAGCTTTCTTTCTAGGAGATGGGTTAAAGTATAGAAAAAGGAACAAAAGCTCATCATGAGCAGGGAGAAGGTAAGCCCAAAAATCTTTCCAAAATGGATAAATCAGGTGTAGATGAGTAATTACCTGTATTTCACCAACTGTCTCCATTTTTAATTTGAATCAATGCGTTATTTTCTTATTTATGTAACTTTCCCAAGTAACTCTTTGTAATATGAGTTGTCAGAAGGTTCTTTTGTTTCAAATGTAATTTATGTAATCTGCATTTACTGAAACAAATATTTCCCTTTTGACAATTAAAAAGACAGCCAAATAGCCCTGTAAAATATTCCACAGTCAGTCACTCCCCTATTACATTTCTTAATCATTGGCTAAGAGGTTAAATGAGACTCAAGTGACTGCAGGATAGAATTTCTTTTTTAAACATTTGCTCACTTATGAAAACCCAAATGTTCTCCAAAATGTTTTGACAGCCAAAAATTGTGTCAGAACACATTTGTTAGGATGTCTGAAACATGTTTGTCTTCCCCCACAAGATTTTACTTTTCAATGTAGCCATCCCCATAGTGTTCTTGCTTCTTCATCATGTAAAAACTCATGGTGGATATTATCCATCAATGACCTGTATGCCACTTGAAAATTTCATTTGCTTTTTTCAGCTACCAGCCAATTACTTTAGAGATATTTCTGAGATATTGTCCTACTACCTCTATTTAGGGCCAATATTGAGCAAAAAGGCTACTGTAGAAGTATACATCACCACCCCCCTTAGTCATCATTTCTTGCTCTGTTTAACATTCCAATTTTTCCCTCCGAGAATTCCTCCTAGGACTCTAAGTTCCCACAACTGCAATAAACTTGTCTATTTGGAATCACTCATCATCCTTCCTAACCAAAGTGAATAGCAAATCAGAGTTTATAAAAGTAGGACTTCAGATTTCTCCATGGGGTGTTTTATTGCTTTACCAATTTTCATGAAATACTTGACCACCTATAGATAGAAATGTCAAACATCTCCTACAAACATCTCTAGTTTATTTTCTAGATCTTGGATACACAAACCAGGAGGAACTGGGTTTGGGTCTGGGCTCTGCAACTTGATGCCTGTATGACCATGGGCAAGTCACTGACTGCTCCCAGACTTAGTTTCTTCATCTGTGAAATGGGTATATTATTACTCTCCCTTATTAGGATTTTTTTGAGGAAAATACATTATAACCCTGAAAGCCCTATATAAATGTAATGATATTTATCACCACCTCCCTAACATCAATTAACTACTAGTATCTAGAAACATGTTTTTAAGTACGTAAGCAACGCTTCTACCTAGTTAGATAGGCAACAAGGACAATCGGTCATTGGTTTAGTAGCCTCTAAATCATCTGAACTTTTTGCACTTTGTCAGGTCCAAATTTTATTGTGGTTTCAAACAACAGAAGGATTATTAGGGTGAATGGAGTAGTAAGCAGCAGAGACTGGCAAGCTTAATGATTTGAAATTATAGGAATTTTACCAGTCTAGTTTAGCTCTAGATAGTCAGGATGGGGGAAAAACTTGGCAAAGTCACTGGGCAAGGACATTTTCATCTCAAGCACTCTTGTTTTCCTAATTATCTTTTTAAATAAAACTTATTTCAAGATACTTATTTTCTTTTATTTTTGTAAAGTAATCTGTATACAACAGAAGATATAAAAAACCAGAATTAAGTTCACTACAATATGACACAATTGGGTATTATTTTGTTTGTTTGTTTTTGTGGGGCAATGAGGGTTAAGTGTCTTGCCCAGGGTTACACAGCTAGTAAGTGTCAAGTGTCTGAGGCCAGATTTGAACTCAGTTCCTCCTGAATCCAGGACCAGTGCTTTATCCACTGGACCACCTAGCTGACCCCAGATATTATTTTTAAATGGAATGAAATTGGTACCAATAAATTATTGGGTGGGATTATGGGAAAGCCCCAAAAGAACAATTATTAAAACTACATGAAACAAAGTTATAAAATCATAGTCTACTTGTGTTTAAATAATAATAGCAAATTTGAAATAATGCATGTTTTAAAAATCACAATTTCAATTTAATTTTATACTTACAATCATATTTTCCAAAGCATGTTTGGCAAGCCAACAATTTAGAAAGACAGGGATGAATAGATTTCTTAAGGAAGGCCAGAATATCTGGAAAATAAATTAAAACTAAAATATTTTTGTCAGAAAAAAATGATATCAATTAGATTGAAAAGGGGTTTGAATGTAAATAAAGTGAAGATTAAAAAGTAACACTAATGGAAGAGCTGTACAAATTTGAAAGCAACACCCCAAATCCTCTCCTCTTATGGGAAAAGTGAGTGCTATGTAGGTAACAGTAGAAATGAACAACAGATAAAAGGCAGATGCAATTGTGTTCATTGATTTTTGTTGGCTTTTTTGGGGGGGGGCAGGGCAATGGGGGTTAAGTGACTTGCCCAGGGTCACACAGCTAGTAAGTGTCAAGTGTCTGAGGCTGAATTTGAACTCAGGTACGGGCTGGTACTTTATCTACTGCACCACCTAGCTGTCCCCACGTTCATTGATTTTTGAAGGCATTAACCTTTATTAGGAAAATAGAAAGTAGAAGAAGAGAACAGAAATGAACCCCAATAAACAAATTGTTCTGCCAATAATTCTTGGTAGAAAGCTAAACGCTGGATCTTGTTTTTTAAAAAAGGTAGCATTAAGAAATCAGACAGGACAAAGCCCCATTGCTTCTGTATCTGGTATTCAAATGTTTTGAAAGGCCTGGAATTATCCAATGCTCAATCAGTTGAGTAAATCTAGACCACTCATTTCATTTAATAAAACTCCAGCTGTTTTGCTTACATTAGTTATTCAAAATGAAAAACTATCAGATCTGAGCAACAGCTGGAGAGGTTGCTCAAGAGTTTTATAGTCATAAATAGTCATGTAGCTTAGTCCTATTCAGGTCATGATTGAAGGAAGAAGAAAAAAACAACATATCACCTCATGTTAAACTGCTACAAACCCTGAATTCACAATAAGTCATTTTATAAAGAGGCAACAGATCATTTAATCTGAAATTCCCTTTTGCCCATGGGAAAGTACTGGCTGTACTTTCCTGGATAAACCTAGATGGAGAGAAGAATTTCTGGCAATTTCCTGGCAGCCTCTGTACTGGAGAGAGAATTAAGTTCAGTAAATTATGTTGAATGACTAAAAATGAATAAATTAATGTGATTTTAATGCATAAATTAAGCAAGAAAAATCTCATTTTACCTATATAATTATTCTATCATTGCTACACAAAATTCTTAAAATAAACACAATTTCTGCTCTGTTATTGACCCTAGCACTAGATATTAATGCAGCAGTTTTTGTGAACATCTAGCTTTAAAGGGGGATAAGCATGGGCCTAATAACCAATGCTTCTCTATGTGGAGTGCTTTATTCTACAACTGTAGACAGCATCCCCATTAGTTTTTTTAATTTATTCAAAGAATCCATCCAGTTGATATTAATTTACTATATCTTTCTTTATTGACACAAGGATAATATGCAGTCATCCAAAATATTAAATTTATTTATTAACAGCTTTTTTTCATAAATTCTCAACTCAAATGGCATGCAGTTTTTCTTCCTTTTAGTGGACTTACTGAGATGATGAAGGGGACAGCATTAATGATTTCCAGGATGAAAGGTATGCGTAAAATCTGTTCCCAGATGTTTCCCTTTAAGAAAAAAAAAGAATAGAAATAGAAGAAATGTCTACTGAATCCCACCAAGAGAAAAATCACTAAGTATAGGACTTTCTCTGGCTAGAATGGTACACATGTTAATATGATGCAGTAATTTTTTTTAGAATTCAAAGTATACTAGAAACTTAATTTATAGACTCCTGTTATAAGTAATTTTATTCCCATAATTTTCTACAAAATTAGGAAATAAATTCATATCTATGGATATGTTTTTTGTTTGTTTGTTTGTTTATTGGGGAAAGGCAATGAGGATTAAGTGACTTGCCCAGGGTCACACAGCTAGTGTCAAGTGTCTGAGGTCTGATTTTAACTCAGATCCTCCTGAATCCAGGGCCATTGTTTTATCCACTGTGCCACCTAGCTGCTCCCCATGCATATGTTTTTATAGTATTTTCATCTTACAACTTTTATGGACAAAAAAATATAGATTAAAATTTTTTTTCCTACTGATAATGATTCCAAAATGTTATTTAATGAAAAACTACATAGGAAGAAACACAGGAAACTCCTTTTTTTCATGTCATGGTCATGAAAACATTCAAAGATAGCTATCATTTCTGTACTAAATGTCTCTTTTAAATGGTTCCTCATACGTATTGATATATTTCAGTTTCTAGCCCCTTCAGTGTGCTGACAGCTCTTCTCTAGATGCCAGATTTTATGATTCTCACGCCTAAATGTAATACTCTGGATTTGATCAAATGACATGACATAATATGTGAAAATTGATTTGCAAACCTTAAAGTGCTATGTAAACATCAGCTATTATTTCGTTTGGGTTTTTATATTTTAGTTGGAACCTATATTTTCTTTATTATTACAGAACTCCAGGAATGGAAATTCCTTCCACTGTTGTAGCACACCAACTGACCTATAGTCTCACAGAGTGTCTAGGACAATGAGAATGACGTGTTTTACTCATAGTCACAACTCTAGTGTGTCTCAAAGTAGTAACACAGCTCTTGACACCAGTTCTTTCTGATTAAAGTCTAGTACTCAATTTACTATGCATCTCTCTCTTTCAATTATACTTAATATTATTGTTACTATTATTTACTTGGCCTGTAGAAGGCAATTAATAATTTATTTGTTGATATATTGATTTATCTGTATATTATATTTCAATTATTCCACAAAAACACATACCTATAATTTGAACTATTGAAATTTTTTGGGAAAAAGGCAGAATTTCACATTTACCCATATGAACCACAGGAACTTCAATTACCACTTAAAACTATTAAGATGAAACAAATAGGGGCAGCTAGGTGGCACAGTGGATAGAGCAACAGCCCTGGATTCAGGAGGACCTGAGTTCAAATCCAGACACTTGACAACTTACTAGCTGTGTGACCCTGGGCAAATCACTTAACTCCAATTGCCCCACCAAAAAAAAAAAAAGATGAAACAAATACCTGCCAATATGAAAATATTAAACACTAAAAAATTGCTGTTAGAGTTGTTTGATGAGCAAAACATTGCTAGAACTACCTGACACCATGGTGTCTGGTGCTTAAAGCAGTACATGGCACATAGTAGGTATTTAATCATGATTGCTATGGCATAGTAGAAAGGATATTGACCCTTGAATCAGAGAAATTGGCTTCAAATCTTACCCCTAACACTATAAATGTGACCCATGCAAGTCAATAAACTTCACTGTATTTCAATTTCTTCATCTATAAAATGAGAGAGTTGGACTAGAATACCCTAAGATCTCTTAGATGTCTAGACTGTGGTCCTATGTATAAAACATACCTAATAATTCTAGGAAGTTCTACTTTTTTGATAGGATTCCTCTAAATAAGGATAATCTGAACAGCTGAAAACTAGGGTTTATTGATATAGACTTTGCAAGAAAGTATATAGATAGACTTTTCCAATTAAGTATATATAATTCTACTTTTGAGACACATCTAGTTTATATTAACTTCTTTTTCCCCCTTTTTTAGGGCAATGATGGTTAAGTGACTTTTCCGGAGTCACACAGCTAGTAAGTATCAAGTGTTTGAGGCTGGATTTGAACTCAGGTCCTCCTGAATCCAGGGCCAGTGCTCTATCCACTGCGCCACCTAGCTGCTCCCTGTTTATATTGACTTCTGATTCATTCTCATCATGAATCTACATGAATCACCAAAAAGTATCTTAAAGGATTCAATAAAGTAAATGGGGAAATTACATCATTCTCTACTTGAAAACCTACAGGATTTAGTCTCAGAATAAATAATCTTTTAATGAGAATATGACAAAGGGTCAAAGAACATCACCATGGAAAGAAGAATGATTGATTGCAGTGAATCTAAGAAGCTGAAATATCATGCTTGAAATTTACTGAACTTTATCTGGTATCTTTTTTTCCTATTCACACAAAAAATGAAAATATCTATAAGACCTGACAGGATGGCAGAATAAGAAGTTACATGTGGTCCTGAATTACCTATCTCCACATAAAAGCAAACCAAAAAAAGGGTCAAACAAAGTAATGATTACAGTAAGAAGAGAGGTGCTCAAAAATGCCAAACTTGATGATATTTTATCTTTCCTTCCTTCCTCTGCCATACCCCTCCTAAAACACCTATTCTTCATCCTCACCAAGACTTTCAATCCATTCTCTCCTTTGAATTTTCCCAGGCTATCATCCCTGTTCTGTCTACACTGTCCTCACTTCCTAAAATCAAACCCTGGGTGAACTATTTCAGCTCTCCATTATCCTCTACTTTGCTTGTCCTGTCTCTGAAAATGCCTGGCCAAATCTCGGCTTTTGATTGTTCACACAATCTAATTCCTTCCCTCCTACTCACATGCTGTTGAACTACAGAAATCATAAAACTATACTGACTGTATATACTACAAATTTACACTATCAAATCTCAACTGGTTCCTTACAGTTGCAAGCAATTCTGCTACTTTTCCTAAACTGATTATCCCAATGATCAAGGCTTCTGTTATAAACCTTCTCTTCTCTCCTTACTCTCTTATTCAACCACTTTAGTGGTACCCTATCACATCCAGGATCAAATATAAAGTACTTTATTTGATATTGTATGCTCTTTACAATCTGGTCCCCTCTAACTTTTCATATCTTCTTTGATTTTACTCACCATCATGTATTTTAACATCCAGTGAACACTAATTTCCTTGTTATTCCTTGCACAAAATAATCCATCTCCTGACTCAGCATTTTCATTGGTTGTCCCCAACATCTGGAATTATTTCCCTCATCTCTCCTTCCTGTCTTCCTTAGAATCCTGCAAGTCCCGGATAAATTCCCATCTTCTACAATAAGTTCTTCCTCATCCTTCTTAATCCTAGTGCCTTTTCTCTGATGATTACCTCCAATTAATTTTGTATATATCTCGCTTGTAATAGTTATTGGCAAGTTGCTTTCCTCATTAGAATGAGTTCCTTGAAAGAAAGACCCTTTTTTATCCCCAGCACTTAGCACAGTTCCTGACATATAGTAGTTATCTAATAAATGTTGATCAACTAAATTGTGAATTATCTGGAAACAAAATGAGTGGTCATTGATTTGAGAATTCCTGAACAAATAGTATGTGATATTTATTGTTTCTCACAAAATGTTGAACATAAAGAAGACAGAGAAGCATGGAACAACTTTTATGAACAGATGTAGAGCAAGTGAAACACATCCAGAGTAACAATCAATATTTACAGTGACAACAATAACATACATGAACAGGAAGTTGGATTTAGATTATACATTGTTATAGATACATACATGATAATAACTATCTTCTATGTTTGGGCAAAGTTGGGGAAGGTAGGGGGCAATAGAAAGAAGAGGTCATGTATGTCAAATGTTGCATACACTAATATACCTAGTCTCTCAATAGGATGGTTTTAATTGTTTTTCTTTATCATATTTATTAGAGTAGAGATCATGGAATCATAGATTTAGAGTTGGCAGGATCCTTAGAGGCCACTTAATCCAACCTCCTTTGTTTTAGAAGTGAGGAATTTAAGTCAAAGAGATTTAAGATCATGGATTTAAAGCTGGAAGAGTCTTTAGGGTCCTTCTAATCCAAATCCCTTTGTTTTATCAGTGAGGAAATGAAGTCCCACAGAGTTTAAGTCACATAATTAGTAAGTGAAAGAGACAAAATTCCAACTGTATCATGCTTTCAGCTATTTGTTATATATTGGTAAATGAGTAAAGTATTTTTAAATAAATAAATAAAGATAAAAATGGGGAAAAAGTCTGGCAGAGATTTAAAGAAACCATTACATGCTTCCTGTCTCAATCTTTTCCAAAACATTTTAAATACTACCCAACAAAAAAGATTTAGCATTCCTCAACTTATGACTGATATTATGTAAACCACCATTGAATTCTTAATGTTAAGTAATTCAAATTATATATTTTTTAAATTATGGGTAATATCATTTAAGAATTAAACCATATCACACATCTTTCAAGTCAATTTAGAATCCAAATTAATGTGAAACAGTTCAATCATTCAAAAAAAAAGCAACAAAAATTAGCATCCTTTAATAATTAGTTAATAAAAACAGAAAGAACAATATAATGTATCTCATTTTTTTTTGGTGAGACAATTGGGTTTAAGTGACTTGCCTAGGGTCACACAGCTAGTAAGTATAAAGTATCTGAGGCTGGATTTGAACTCAGGTCCTCCTAAATCCAGGGCCAGTGCTCTATCCACTGTGCCACCTAGCTTCCCCACAATATAATGTATCTCAACTTTCACTTATTTACTACAAAGAGAAATGGAAGATTTCTATTAACATTTTAGTCATTTAAACAGGAAAGTTTTCATTTATTTTTTGAGAGGTAGAGATAGAAAAGAGATGAGGGATGTCTGAATTGTTTAGAAAAAAATCTACACTTTTAATTTCACCTTAGCTCTGGACACTGGCTGAAAAGGAAAGTATAATGTGGAAATTCCAACAGTAAAAAGAATCTAGGATGAAGTCCTTGGGGAATAGAACTTTGGGGGAAAAATATACCTTAAATCTTTTTCTATGCAAGCAGAAAGTTTTAGGACAAAATAAAAAGGACACATGAAGGACTATCAATCCCATGATTAAAAATAGTGTATTTTATGGTGAAATTTACTAAAGTAAAACCCGTTATTTCACTTACATAAAAATGAATTAATTTCCTAGGAATTTATTTTTTTATAGAAAAGTATATTGCATAATAAGAAACAGCATGCTATAGTTAAAAGAGCCCTGTAATGGGAGTCAGAAGACCTGGGTTCTACTTTTGGCTCTCTGATACTGACCTAGTCATGTCTACTCCTCGGTCTTCAATTTTGTCATATCAACTGAGGAAGCTGGAATAGAGAAAATATATTCTAAAATACTTGTCCAGCTCTAATCTAAGATACTAGGAAATATAAAGATTCATTGTGCAGTTCACTAAATCAGATCCCAACTGGGCTATATATTTTACATATTCTTAGAAAGTTGTGCCTGCGGTTTGTTGGATGCATGGCCATGCAGCTAGTAATTGTCAGAGGCAGAAAGTGAACCCAGGTTTCATTAAATTCAAGTATGGTGCTCCATTTATTAAGCAACTGTACCTGATTCTCTAATTCTGCTAAGTATGGTCAACTAATTTAAAAGAATTGTGCTGAAGGATGTAGGAACCCTATATTTAATAAAAGATTAACAATAATTAATACCAACACTATTTTCTAATAACAATATCTAATTTTTAAAAATTAAGGGAAGAAGAGGGTTCTGGGTCATGTGAAAACAAGATGGAGGATGATTATTTCTCTGATCCCCATAATTATTATACCTCTCTGAAACAGAAATTATGCACCAAAGATAAAGCAACTTCAGCTGTCTACATTTTCTAGGCTACCCAGAATTCAAAATGAGATTTTAAAAACTCATGAACTGACATTCCCTTACCCTGAGGATTATTTGGTAAAATTCCCTTATTTTTCGAGAGGAACTATATGAAAACCATGATGATGATTTGGTGAAATTCTCCTGTTTTTCCACAGGAAAATATGAAAACCTAGCCTACTAGATCAAAGGTCCCTTATGGTGACAGAGATTGAACCTGGCTGATAATCAAATAATTAGATATTTGTGAGAATACAAGCACAAACCAAGGAGGATTCCCTTGAGTCTTGAGGAGATATCATTGTCTAATGTCTTGGCTCCTCAGCATCCCTGAGCCAATTCTGGGGTTACATAGATGTGTCTTATCTTCAAAGGTTTCCTTCTGTTAAGGGCTAAAATTCTAGCTAAACTGTCTAAACTATTTAATGAATGGTCGCCAATAAATTATAAGCTTTAGCAAGAGTTAGACTTTTAAGCATTTATTAAGGAGAATAAGAATTTGGTAAAGAGAGAGAGAAAGGCCTAGATTCCTATCTATTAAAGGGAGAGCGCATTTCTAGCTCCCCTCTCCACCAGCATCCTCAGGAAAGAGAGCGAGAGTGAGCGCCAGTCTCTTCCTTCTTCCTCCCACTAGCCTGTGTCACTTCCTGACACCAAAGAAAAGACTCCTGGTCTTGCCCTCAAAGACCTTTGCTTCATGGGCGGAACTCTTCTACAGTAAGTCTCCAGCAGGTGGCGTTATTCCAATTGTTACACTTCTTTACATCCACATTGTTTGCTTTCAAGGAGTCAGCTATCAGACTGATTTGTATTGTGCAAATGGAATTTAGAGCATACTGTTGTAAACACAGGAAGCAGAAAGGTAATCAGTCCTGACCTGTCTGATCTAGTAACTACACAACCTCCCCTTCCAACTGCTTAAATACTTTTCTCTTCTATATATCATTGGGATCTCTTAAGAGATTGTCAATGTAATTGCATATAACTGAGTTGCTGAGAACAATAAAAATGAGTGCGTGCAATTCACTTGGCTTATGGCTTTTTTTGTTGTTGTTTGTTTGTTTTGTGGGGGACAGGTTTCTGGTTAACAACCCTGACCTCATTTAGCACCCCTCCACTACCTCCTAGTGAGGCTGTACCAGCAAACCTGAGGATAGGACACAAGGGCTTTCAATAAAACCCACTCCAACATCCTGGTCTCCCCTTATTATTTCCATATAGAATCTGAGTCCAGTCACAGCCCTCAGAAGAAAATCCTGGGATGAGGTTAGAGTGGATGAGAGGGAGCAAATGGGGATGGGGAGTATTGATCAAACCTGTAATACTAGTGCTGCAAAGCTCTAAACTGCCAGTACGGAGGTATACAACCTTATAGCACCCAGCAACACAATACTGGCATTCCAGTGCTGGGCAAGAGAACTAAGAAACAAAAGGAGCATGACAGGACACCAGGACAGGACACTGTTCAGCACTTGATTTAACCTGTGGAAGAAAGTACAGCATTTAGCTGGTGCCAGTTCTGAACACCACAAGGTCTCATGGTAAACTATAAGTTGCCCAGTGTAAGAGGGGGTTGAGACAATTTGAAATTCAATCCAAAAGGAAATCACCATAAGAGGAGAAAGAGTGAAAAAGTGAAAAGGGGGAAACTGCCTGGGGACTAAAACTACCAAGAACTTCAGGAAGAATAAAACTCAAAGACATTTAACATAAGCAGATAAATCAAGAGGGAAAACACTAACAGAAGAAAATATGGTCTCCAGATCTAATAAATTAGTTCAGGAAACTATGAATAAACACTACAAAATAAAAGAAAATGAGTCAACACTTGATGAAACAGAAGACTTTATTGAAGGTGATAATATGGAACTATAACATGCTGTTACTGAGTAGTTAAAAAGAGAAATGAGAATTTGTGAGAGCAAAATTTATGATGTGATGACCAAAAAAGTAAAAATTTTTAAAATAGGGGAAGAATAATAAAACTGGGATCTGAAATGGCAAGCTTCACCTAAGAAACAAAAGAGAAAACAATAGATTGGAATTGCAAATTATACAAAAATTAATCTAGAAGAAGAGAAAAAATATTAAAAGAAAACATGATCCCTATGTAAGCAATACACACTCTTCTGGAAGGCAGGATGTATAAAAATAATCTTTGATAGTTCTCCCAGGAAAACAAAGCAAAAAGGCTAAAAATTCAGGATATATAGTGGTTAAATTTTACAGCTCAGTTTAGAACTAAGTTCTTCAAGCAATCATGAGAAGAACCTCAAATACAAAATAAAAGAAATTCGAATAATGAAAAACTATTGTGCACCCACCAGAAAACAGAGGAGGGAACATAACAATAATGTTCCAAAAAGCAATGAAACTCAAGAAGCCCAGAGTAACCTATCCTGCAAATCTAAACTTATACATGAAAAATACAGAATTCATTAATAAAGAGGCATTTAAAAATGTTCAGAAAGGAAAAAAAAGAACTGAAGATATTTACTTCTCAATCACCCCAAAGAGGGAAAAAGTAAATAAATGCAATAGCTAAGGACAACAATAAATAACAATCATGACAACAGAGTAACTAGTGAAAAACTTCTTTCTGAATGTACACAAGGAGATAAGGGTGAAGGCAGAAGTGCTGTGAAGATAACTATAAAGAAGTGGGTCTGGCGCATTATGGAACAGAATTGGCAACATCCTGTCTACAAGTGAATCAATGTTTTTTGTTTGTATTTGGTTTGATTTGGTGTGTGTGTGTGTGTGTGTGTGTGTGTGTGTGTTTGTGTGTTTTGTAGAACTACATTACAATATGGGAGGGAGCAGAGCAGAGTGATGTGCTGGGGTAAAAGTCAGGGCTAGCAATGAGGGGAAAGTGACCCCTATGGTCTCCAGAAGAAAAATGTTGTAGAGGAGTAGATTAAGGGAAGGAGGGAAGGATTGAAAAATAGGAGTAATGAAGGGTGCTTTGCTTTGGTACTGGGGTGGAGATTCTACTGATGAGTCCTCCTGTGGGTTAAGAGAACTGGTCGGTGAAGGGAGATGGGAACCTTGCACTATGTGTGGCCTGGTAGATTTCATGCTTGAAAAAAGTCTGCTTGTCATACATCCAGAAACACAAGAGTAGGAACCTTTTTGGGCAACTGGCATTTATGGGTATGGGAGAGCATAGACGCAAGGAAATCTGAGGTAAATGGAGGAAAAAAGGTAATCAGGGGAGAGTATAGATCAGTGGTGAGCTCCATAATCAGGGGCATGGGGCAAGGGATCCTACCATAGGGCAATGTCCTTTCTGACACCTGAAATAACTGGTACTATCCTCAAAGTAAGACACAATGGAAAACTGAAATTCATGGGGTAAGGCCTTCAAGGCAATAGCAGAAACTACATGGAGGGAAGAGTCTAGAATAGATATCTTGGAAGCCTTGATCACATGAGCAATACAGAGAAAAGAGAGAGATGAGATAATTATACATGTTATGAATCAGAAGATTAGGGTTTAGAGTAGATGGGATGGATAATAGAAAGAAAGAACTATTTTTCAAAAGGAGGTGCATAAATTAAATTTAAAAATTAAGGAATAGGACTAATTGAAGGGGAGGAGAGAAAGGGGAAATCTTTCTAACTGAAAGGAAAAAAAGAGGGGAAGAATATAATCTGATAAAAGTGGTAAAGAAAAAGGGAATAACAAGCAAAACCCCAAAGGAAAAGGGATAAAAACAATAGGGAGGGATTGGGATGAAGGGAAGAGAGCCTGTGGGAACCAGGGCATCTACAAAAAGATTAAGTTTAAGTAACTGAAGGAGCATAGCACTATATTTACAGCACAAGAAAGAGGGCAGGGAAATCATAATGTTAAAAGCTCCAATATTAGAAGATAGAGAAAAATATAAACCTGTCTCATAACGATAAATGTGAATGTATTAAATAATCCATTAAAACACAAAATAGTGATGAATTGGATGAGGAACTAAAGGCCTACAATCTGTTGCTTACAAGAAACACATTTAAGAAATAAAAAACATGTACACAATAAAAATGAAAGGATGGGGGAAAATACCATTCATCAATTGCATCCAAAATCGGAGTCGCAATCATGCTATTTGACAAAGGAAAAGCAAACAGTGTGAGAGAGAGAGAGAGAGAGAGAGAGAGAGAGAGAGAGAGAGAGAGAGAGAGAGAGAGAGAGAGAGAAATGAGGAAACTATAAACTGGATATGCATTATGAAAATTGGAACGTCAACAAATAAATAAATCTAAAAAGCCAATAAAAGGAATAATAAAAATAGAGGGGAAAGAGATAAATTATAAACAAAAACATAAATGATAAATAAAACTAAAAGATTCTTCTTTGAAAAGACACATAAAATTGATTAAGCCTTAACTAATATGATTAAAAAGGAGAGCAGAAAATCAAATAAATAAAATAATATTTGAGAAAGCTGTAATCACAACAAAACCAAAAAATAAAAATAATAATAGGAACATATTATGTATAGTTAAATTATAACAAAATTGAAAACACAAAAGAGATAGAGAATATCTTCAAAAATAAAAATATCCAACCAACCAGAATATCAGTTAGTGTTCCCTTATAAGTTTAGATAATGAGATAGATCTGGCTGTTAAGGAAATGAACAAGAAAAATCTTGTCCTAAATGGAATCTCAGGATACTTATATCAAACTTTTAGAGAATAGTTAGTTCTCATTCTTCACAAATCATTTTTTTTAATTGAGGAAGAAACTGAATGCAAAAATATAGGTAAAAAGAAGACAAAACTATCCCTATTTGCAAATGATATGATGAATTATGTAAAAAATCCTAAAGAATTAGCAAAGATACTAAGACAATCAATAGCTTCAAAAAAGTTTTAGGATAAAAAAATAAATCTTCAAAATCAATACCATTTCTATATAATAATAATAAGAAGAAAAATAGAAAGGCAAGTCCCATCTCAAATGACTACACAATTAATAAATATCTAAGGATTGCCCTACCAAAACACACAAAACATGTATTGATTCAGTTACAAAATATCCCTTAAATAAATAAACTTAAATAGAGGGAATATTCAGTATTCCAGGTTGGTCCATATTTATAAAAAATAATATTACCAAAATTAATTTATACTTTTAATGTTATACCAATCAAATGACCAAGTGTATATTTTTTTTAAAAATCCAAAAGATCTAGAATATCAAGAGAAATGATAAAAAGAAAGAAAGACAAAGAGGTAATAGCACTTCTAGACCTCAAACTATATTATAAAGCATCAGTCATCAAAACCATCTAGTATCGGTTTAAAAAAAAAGACAGCTGTATCAATGAACAGAATAACAGAACTCAATAATTCAATATGTTCAATAACCCAGTTGATAAGGTAGAAAACATAAATTACCTAGGAAAAAATCCTTTTTGATGAAAACTGGAAAGCAGTCTGACAGAAATTAGGCTTAGATCAATACCTTATTCCACAATACTCCCTACTCCTTAACATACTCTAAATTAATATGCAACTTAATATGAAAGGTTATGCTATAAAATAGAAGATAAACATTATATACTTCTCACAATTAAGGGTAGGAGATGTATTATTAACCGAATAAGAGATAGAAGCAATTACAAAAGATAGAAGATTTTAATTACATCAAACAGAATAGCTTCTACACAGACAGAATTAGTGCCCATAAGAGAATTTGTTGAATTTGGGGATGTATTAATTCTCTCTGAAAAAGAGTTTGTATTCAAAATATATACATATACATACATATCTTATATACATATGTACACATATATGTATTTTTATGTGTATATGTCTATACACACATAAATATACATACAAAGTATTAACCTTTCTTCAATAGATTAGTGTTCAAAAGATACAAAAAAAATTTCTCAAAAGAATTGCAAGATATTCAAGACTACATGAAAAACAATGCTTTGTCACTAATAATAAAAAAATGCACATCAAAATAACCCTGAGATCTTGCCTTGCAAAATATTATTATTATTATTATTATTATTATTATTGCCTTGCAAATTAGAAAAAAAATTACCAAAAATTGTAATAATCACTGTTGGAGGGGATGTGGAATGATAGGCAGAATTAATATACAGTTAGTGGAACTGTGAAATGCTTATAACCATTTGGGGATTTAAGTAGGAATTAAGCAAATAAAGTGACAAAAAAATGTCATTACCCTTTGAATCAGAGTCACCATTACTGGTTTTATACCCCAAGGCAGCATTGATAAGAAGAAAGTCCCCATATAATCCAAAATATTTATAACCGTACTTTTTATGACAGCTAGGAATTGGAAACAAAGTTGATGTCCATCAATTGGAGAATGTGCTGTAAGAAATGATGGGTGTGATGAATACAGAGATGCATAGAAAGATCAATATGAACTGATACAAAGTGAAGTAAGTAGAGCCAAGACAATATACACTACTATAGCAATATAAATGGAAAGAAGTGCAAACAAAAAAACCTGAGTAAATGTTACATAATTATATATAAAGCTCAAGAAGAACTTAAATGAAGAGATATGAAAGGACATTTCTCCATCCTACTCCTTTGTGGAGGTGGAAGGTCCAGGTGCTGCACATATCACATGTTTTGGGGATTCTTTTTCAATGCATTGATCAGTTGTGTTATTTTTGCCATCTCTAAAAAGTACCCTTTAGTATATGGTATGGCTCTCTGGCAGTGAGTACAGGGAATACCTGGAATGATGATGATTTAAGGAAGAAAATATATCAATAAAATGTATATTAATAAATAAAATACAGAAAGTGAAAAGATTATGGAAAAAGTGTGTATCTAACAATACTCCTTTAACACAATGAGGGACATTTTGTGATGAGACATTTTTAAGAATTGTATTGCTCTCTATTTTTTCTTGTTTTCATTTTCTATGTTGTGGGTATTTATGTGTATTTATAAATAAAAGCCATTTTTGGAAGCATGGATCCAATGGTTATTTATGATGACAGATGAAAGTGATCATAACTGGTGAGTTTTGCATACTTAGTGCAAATCTAAATGAAACAGCAGCTGAAGATGAATTTTCAATAATGAGAAAAAGCACAATACAATTTACTTTTTCTCATTCTAGGTTCACGTGCTACTAAGCATGAAAAATACTTTAAGTAAATAGGCAAATTTCTCATTTCATTATCAATAGAATCTAAGTCTTAGGAGCAGCTCCAGCCTCAGACACTTAACACTTACTAGCTGTGTGACCTTGGGCAAGTCACTTAACCCCAATTGCCTAGCCAAAACAAACAAACAAAAAATAGAATCTAAGTCTTCAAAGAAGGGCACAATAATGCAGTAGTGAAAGAACACTTGACTTGGAATTGTCTGAAGTTCTAATATCATCTCTGCCACTGGCTATGTGATCATTGTCACTTATACTCGCTTAGCCTCAGTGGAAAAGAATATCTGTAATACCAGGCTTTTGTGAATCTCAAATTATGTAAGGTTTATAAAGTGTTTTGCAGACTTTGAAATGCTATATAAATATCAGGCATGATGGACACTATATCATATGGTCAGAAACCTGGCCTCCGAGTGTAGAAGACCGAAATTAAAGTCCCATTTCTGACCAGTTCTGAATGTGTGACCCGGGGCAAGTTACTACAGCTTTGTGTTCCTCAGACAGCTATCTAAGACTATAAACTCTTCAACAGGCATTATTTTGCATCAGTAGAATTCATTTTAAAATAATAATAAATTGAAAACAATACTGCAGTTAATTTTTGAGATTATGATACCATCAATTTGCATATGAGAAAGATTGAAACAAGCATTTATTAAGCACCTGCTGTATGCTGGGCATTGTGCTAAATGCTTAATAAATATTATATCATTAGAGTCCCACAACAACCTTGGGAGGTGGGTGCTATTGTGATCTCCATTTTATAGGTGAAATTGAGGCAGACAAGATCACACAGGTAGTAAATGTCTGAGATAAGATTTGAATGCATAATCTCAGTGTTCTATTCACTGAACTACCTTATTGTCTATCCATATAAGCATACATATACATATAGAGTGGAATGGAAGCTTCTCAAGGACAGACTTCTTTTTAATCTTTTCATATATGGTGCTGAATACAGTATCTAGTAAACAATAAATATTTGTTGAATTTAATTGAACATATGTAAAAAAAAAGATTGCCTTGATATTGACACAAATACCATAAATCTCTGGAAAAGCAACCATAGAATAGAAAAAGAGTTAACACAATTTCTAATGTACAAACAATTATGTAATCCATGATATCTTTTATTTAGACTTCAAAGAGGCTAATTGTCTGGGGGTTCTGATCTAACTTGTTTATCTTTCAAACTATTATTGGCCATTAGTAAATGAAAGCCTTTGAATTTCACAAGTATATTGAACTTTAATAACTTCAGAGCATACGCTTAATATTCCTAAGACTAGGATGTATCCCCTAGAGATTCTAGTTCTCTTTGAATGGCTGTATTTTTAAACCACAGCTAAAGGAAAACTGTTATAGGGGCATAAGACCTTCATTTAATGTTAGAAGTGCTGGGTTTGAATTTCATCTCTACTATTTTCAACCCCTACATAGTACTTAATCTCTGCACCTCAATTTACTCATTTAAAACATAAAGGGATGATTTACACAGTCTTTTGTGTTCTTTTCAGCTCCAAAATCTAAGATATGAAAGGAAAAAAAAGATATTTAGGCATTGGGGTTTGTCAAAGTAAAACATCCAAGGGAGGATAAATCAATACTACTGCTATCTTTTAAGGGAAGACTTGAAATTTTTTGTATGTGGTCGCACTTGTGAATTAAGCTGTCCACCTCTCACTGGAACTGTTGAATAGACTTCTTAATTGGTGTTTTCTGCCTTAACTTTCTCCTTATTTTAATGCATCCTTCAAAGACCTGACAAAGAAATTTTCCTTGAAGTCTGAACATGTTACTTCCATACTCAAAAAATTCCAGTAGCTCACTATTATTTTTAGGATCAAATACAAATTCTTCAGCTTGGCATTTAAAGCCCTTTACGACCTGATTCCCAAATATCTTTCCAGACTAATTATATAAAACTTCTCTTCATGTACTCTTTGGCTTTGCTGCTATTACTCTCACTCATTCCATTTCCTTTATCATTGCCTTTGCATTGACCATTCCCCATGCTCGAGTACCCTCTCTCCTCTTTGTCACTTAGGATCCCTACTTCAAAGATCAGCTCAATTACTACCTTCTATATTAAACTGTGGCTGATAACCCCATGAGCCCTCTGCTAGTATCTTCTTCCAAATAATTACCTGATATTGAGTACATGTTGCTTGCCAAGATAGAGAATATAAATTTCATGAGGACAGGGACTCTTTCATCCAGAAGACCAACATAAGTATTCAATACTTTTTATTGATTTTTCGTACTATATAAAGTCAGTATTTATTGACATGTGTGTATGGGAAGAAATTTTTAGTGGGGAAGTTTATAGGAATTGACGGAGATAACAGATTTCTATGTTGTTGATGTTTCTCTTTTGTTTTCTTAACTTCAAAAGCAACCACTCCCAGTGTATTCCTCCCTCCCTTCTTCCTGACCTGACTTTACCCCTTGAAGACTAAAGACCTGGACCTTGGACAAACTGTTGAATTTACAAATGTAATTCTGTGGAATATGGGAGATTGACCTTGAGTAGATAGAGATGTCTAAGATTGTAAATGTTTTTGCTTAAAGCTAGGCCTCAAATATCTCTCTCTACTAAGCCTAAATTTTGGTTTCAACAAGATTTATCCAATTTAAGGATTCCTCATCAGTTCCCATCCCTGAAAACCCTAATCTTTAGTCTCTCTCACTTCCATATCAGTTCCATATTTTCCACTCCCCTTCTTAACCTAAAGCATCTCCTCCACCCAAATTTATCTCACACAAGGCTTCCATGTAAACCTTACCCTTAATGTTTACATATATATCTAAGAAGAGCCATAGTGGGAAAACTGAAGTCTTGTATTGCAGGAGTAATGCCAGTTAAGCCCCAATGAACTCTACTTTTATTTTGTAAGTGATATGAGCTAATTAATTATAAATGCCATCAATAATGGCAATGCAATGGAAAATTAATTTGAATACAGTTTTTAAAGTGACATTTTAGAGTAGGGCTGTGAACTCTGTACAATGTGCCAAAGTTAATTTCATGTTGCCTTTGAGCCAGTAAGGTGGAGAAAACACTTTCATAAATTTAGATTCATGTTTGAACCAAACTCAGCCAATTCATGATGATTTGTACTAATGGAAGAGTTATAAATAATTTAAAAACAAATATAATCACAAAATTTCTCCTTAATTGACTTTGTATTCAAATTCCTTCCTAATTTAGACTATTCTTGAGCCCTGAAAATGACTTGTAGGAGTTTTACTTCTTTTATTTTTATTTTATTTTTTCATTTACTGAGATATAAAAGTCCTTTCTTCCTTCATCCCTTGGAGGATATGTTCTATTTGTTTAAATAGCTACCATTTTCTGCATAATAAATAGAGGACTGGAAAATGGATGTGTATCCTTCCCCTTTGGCCTATTCCCCAAAGACATGAAGAAAAGTTTCAGCTTTCTGTATCTCTCTTCAACCCCTCAATAAACTCTACTCTACTCCTCACTAACGCCACATTCATATTGGTTACTCATTATTCAACTTCACACAATAATAACTAAACCTTCATTTACTACTTTACTTTTGTCTTCCCTACAAAAATACATGCATATCACTAATACCATCACCACAACCACTGCCATCACTACAATCATCCTGCCAATCCTCACCCACTTATCTATATCAGGGGGCAGAGTTTGGAGCTCTTCAAACTAGGGACACTGGATTCCAAGAGTGTCTAATAATTCTTTAGGAGCAGATAGAGTTTAGGTATATTCTAGTCATAAGGGCTTAAAATAGGGAGGCATAAAGAATGCCCACTCTAAGCTTGAGTGAAGTCTCTGACATAAAGGTAAACCTCTACAAAAAGAAAGATCAGTTAAAAATACAGACTTGAGGGGCAGCTAGGTGGCGCAGTGGATAAAGCACCGGCCCTGGATTCAGGAGGACCTGAGTTCAAATCCGGCCTCAAACACTTGACCCTTCCTAGCTGTGTGACCCTGAGTAAGTCACTTAACCCTGGATTGGATATATATGGACAGACAGACACTTGAGCCTAAGAGCCTTGATGTATCACCCAGAGCAGCACAGTGGAGACAACTCTGAAGTCAAAAAGGAAGAAGAGAAATTCAGGGAAGATGATCGACATTGTTTTTTCAAAATCCATTAGTTTCACTATTAAACCCATTTCAATAAGTGTGACCAGAATCTTCACTATCCTCTTTAACCCCAGGGAAAAGACTTGCTATAAGAAAAACAAGACCTGGATGAGGAGAGAATGCATATAGGTGATTCTGATAACAACTTCAAAGCATTCTTTGATGACATAAGGTATTTCTTTTCCCAGTTTGGCTAAAAGGATTGGGAATGAAATCAATCATCTCAGAATACAAAGAACACAGATCTACTCATTTTAATTTTGAATATGGACGTAATTAGATTCCCCTCTTCATCATCTTTTCTTATACTTAGGACAATTTCATTTCCTCAGCTGAATACCTCTGTGTCTCTGAGGAGGAGTGGAGGAAAAAGGAAGCCAGAACTGAAAACAGGAGTAGGGTGAAGGAAAGGGGTGAAAAGTATGGGAATTTGTGTTTTACTTTTTCTCCTCTTTAAATAAATAAGAAACCAAAGACATTTTACCTATTTACCTAAGAGTGGTTCAACTCCATATTATCTCTGAAAACCTGTCCTAGACTAGACTCAGAAATACAGAGAGCAATCCCTACAATCCTTTAGGGGGTGGGGGGTTGGGGGGGTTGGGGTTGGGAGAGGAAATCAAATAAGTTGTTTTTTTTTTTCTCCTAGGTTTTTTATATGAAAAGCTGATGTGTTTAGGGATTCTGCTTCTCTGAATGAAGGGTAAAAACCATGGCAGGTCCCATGCTTCTCATGAGGAAGAGAAATTTTCTTAGCCAAACACTCCAAATGAAGCTTGAAGCAGAGAGAAATTACATAATTATATACCCAGTAGAGCTGTGACTGGCTGTGTCCACAGCATTGGCTTAACAGTGCGCTGCAGACTATGGAATAAGCAAAGGCAATGCACAAAGGTGTGGAATGGTGAGGGGGTGGAGGAGAACAGGTCTAAT
Source organism: Dromiciops gliroides (assembly GCF_019393635.1). Taxonomy (NCBI): domain Eukaryota; kingdom Metazoa; phylum Chordata; class Mammalia; order Microbiotheria; family Microbiotheriidae; genus Dromiciops; species Dromiciops gliroides. The sequence continues at coordinate 93,289,569 of NC_057864.1, forward strand.
CAGAGCAACATGAAGAAAGTGGAAAACAGTGATATACCTTTAGTAAAAGAAACATAAGTTGCTCTTGCATGCAGTTATCTACACATGTGACTCCTCACATATGTTCCTTAAATATATCCATTTTTCCTACTGAAGATGTATTTATTTCCAGGAGAGTATGAATATGTTTATGGGAGAAATATTTTATTAGTGCCTTTCTTTCTTCTCACCTTCACTAAATTTCTTTGATTTGAGCTAAATGTAGTTTCTGGCTGATTAATAAAAGTAATTACACCAATGGGGGTCTGTGAGCCAAGTTTATATCTTACTACTGAGTACACTGAATCTTTGCAATTGCCTTGTCTGGGGAAACAACAGTGTAAATAGGGAGATATCCCCAAGTGTCACAATTACAAGAATTGTCTCATTTTATTCTTAAAATATCTGTGAATAGCAGGATATGATAGAAATATATTCCAATTTCTCAGTAAAAAAAAAACACATAGAAAAGCTGTAATTTGGCCAATATTATAGAGTATGGATACCCAGTGGGTACCCGGAATCCAAATTTTTTTTGATTCAAATTCCAGTGTCCTTGTTAACTACACTGCATAAGTGTAACTGCAGGTTTTTAGGTGTTAAAAAGTAGGAAGTTAATTTGCATTATTTTATAGAATTTTAAGTTCTTCACTAAACATTTGAGAAAGTAGAAAGTTCCCTCATTTTGGATTCACAGGAGCTCTATTTGAATTTTAGCTCTATTTACTATTTGCACATTATTAGTCAAGCCACTAAGCATTCCCACAAAGCCCTGGTTTCCTCATCTGTAAAATGAGGAGATGAGACTAAATGATACCTGAAGTCCCTTCAAACTCTACATCTATGATTTTATGAAGCTAATCCTCTAATGTGTATAGTAAAGACTTTTTATTATACTTTTTTTTCAAAATAATTCGATCAGTTCCTCTCATTTCTGAATGGGTTAAGTATAAGTATATATTAAAAAACAAACAGAGAGATGGCCTGTGGTACAGTGGAAAGAGTCCTTGGATCTGGATTTAGAAAACTGAGGTTCAAATCTAGGCTCTTCTACTTATTATATGCAGATAGATGCATATCTACATGCCATTTTCACCACCTATTTGGGGCAGCTAGGTGGCGCAGTGGATAAAACACCAGCCTTGGATTCAGGAGTACCTGAGTTCAAATCCAGCCTTAGACACTTGACTTACTAGCTGTGTGACCCTGGGCAAGTCACTTAATCCCCATTGCCCAGCAAAACAACAACAACAACAACAACAACAAAAAACCCAAACAGTACTTAGAATAAAGAATTTAGACACTTCACATAGTCTCAAAGGTGGACTGTATTTAGCCGTCTCATTTCTTAGGCTTCAAATGTAAGCAAATTGTTTTCAAGACTTACATTATTTGAATATATGCCCTACTACAGAATCATTTTAAGATAAACTCCAAGAAACTTTGCACATACTTTTGTTATAAATAATTTTATTTGTTGAAGTAAATATTTGAACCTTCCCTACTGCTTGGCAGATTATATCTTTTTACTTTCCTATATAAAGAGCAACTTGAACTCGTTTTATTTCATTTTCCTTTAACTTAAAGTGTTTCTGTATTGTACTCTGAACGTTCTCCTCCTCCCAAAAGTATTTAGACTCAATACCTGGCTCTTTGGGGTCTGATAGGTGAGTTTCACAATATCTTACCAAGAACCAGGCCACCACACCATTTTCCAACCATTTCTAAATCACGGAACCATACCTTTCCATATCCTTCAAACTCTAGCTCCCTTTTATGGTTTCCTTATTAAAATGAAACTCCCTGAGGGCAGGGACTATATTGCTTTTATTTGTAGCCCTACCCTTTAGCACAATGCCTGGCACATAGAAAGTATTTAATAAATGTGTATTTTTTTAATTCAGTCAATAAATTCATCCATTTTTTCTTTCATCTTACATATTTCAAGAAGTATCCTCTGCAAAATAAGCCCTTCTCCTGTACTACTGATTCCTATTCCCTGGGCCTGGATTTCTTCAAGTAATTGTACTCTATCTCTGGAATATTCAGAAAAACAGAGCCATAGAATTTCAGACTTGGGACCTCAGTGGCCATCTAACCCATGTGGGTGATACCTAAAATAGAATACATACTAAAATAAACATAGAAAGCCATCATTTGGCTCTCTCTGAAGAATGTTAGTGATGGAAATCCCATCCTATCTCCTAGGTAGCTCATTCCAAGATGGAAAAGCTCTCATTGATTTTCTGAACAATAAACCTAAATAAGCCTCCTTATAACTTCCACTCATTGCTCCTGTTTTTCTTTTCTCTTTGGCCAAACAGAACAAATATCACCTCCCTTCCGCATAACAGCCCTTCAGAGCCCCAAAGAAACCTATCTATCTTGTCTTTTTTTTTTTTCAGGGCAATGAGGGTTAAGTGACTTGCCAAGGGTCATACAGCTATCAAGTGCCAAGTGTCCCAAGCCAGATTTGAACTCAGGTCCCCCTGAATCCAGGACTGGTGCTTTATCTACTGTGCCACCTAGCTGCCCCCATAGCTTGTCTTCTCTAAGTCTCTTCTCCAGAGTAAATAAGCCCCTTTCCTTCAAGCAATCTTTATGTATACATACTCAAGACACTTCACCACAAATAGTTGTTTTCTTCTTGATACTCTCTACCATATCATTATATTTCCTATATGGTGGTGTACAGAACTAAAAATAAAATTCTAGGTGTTTTCTGATCAGTCCAGGAGAGTAAAAGAATGTCATTTCCTTATTCCAGAAGCCCAACATTACCTAAATTAATTCATGCTCATGTGCTCGCTCTACGATCTCTCTCTCTCTCTCTCTCTCTCTCTCTCTCTCTCTCTCTCTCTCCCTCCCTCCCTCCCTCCCTCCCTCCCCCTCCCTCCTCTTCCTCTGCTTAAATTCTTCTCATATTTCATTATCCTCCAATATTAAAAAATGCATTATTTCAAGTATATAGGAATACCTTCTCTTGATGCAAAACACAACCCCTTTATGCTTTTGTCAGTGGTCTTTAAAAAAGGATATGCTTATAAAGAAAAAAAAAATCATGACCTAGTGGCCAGCCTTCTAATTATGTCTTTATAGACATAACTAGGCTTGTTCTTAAATGAGACATTGAATGCATGGCTAGGTGAATACTGGAAGTATTCCTATCTTCCTAAAGCTTATGTCCCTTAGCATAGCTTTAGTGAATCAAGGAAGAAAAAAGTAGTTATTAAGCAATACTATGTACCAGGCACTGTGCTAGGCACTGGGGAAATGAATTTTTAAAACTGAAACCATTTGTACTCTCAAGGAGCTATTATTTGATCAAAAAAGAGAGCATAGGGGGCAGCTAGATGGTGCAGTGGATAGAGCACCGGCCCTGGAGGCAGGAGTACCTGGGTTCAAATCCGGTTTCAGACACTTGACACTCACTAGCTGTGTGACCCTGGCCAAGTCACTTAACCCCAATTGCCTCACTAAAAAAACAAAAACAAAAACAAAAACAAACAAACCAAAAAAGACAGCATATACCTAATATACAATATACAGAAGAAAAATTATTAATAGCTAGTATTTATATAACACCTTAGAGTTTGCATAGCACTTTACAAATATTGTCTCCTTTTATCCTCACAACTTGGGAGGTAGTTAGTATTGTGATATCCATTTTACAGATGAGGAAACAAAGGCACAGACAGATGAAGTGATTTGTTTTTCACATGGTTAGCAAGTGAGGACATATTTAAACTCAGGTATTCCTAACTCTACGTCCAGCATTCTATACAAGGTAATTTATTAGAAGATAGGGAGGAAGGGCACTAGAGCCTAGGTTACCTCTATACCATGATACAGGATACAGCTTGAATGGATCCAATTTCCCTTAACAACAACAAAAACAACCATAGATAGATAGATAGAGAGAGAGAGAGAGAGAGAGAGAGAGAGAGAGAGAGAGAGAGAGAGAGAGAGAGAGAGAGATCATAGATAGAAATAGGGAGATAGGGAGATAGAGAGATAGAGATATAAAGATATTGATATAACTGTATACATAGTTATTTATATATAACTATATAGAGAATATGTACACATGTATATACATATATAAGAAAAAAATCCTTTACTCTCTTACCTTCTCCTTTCTCCATGCATTCCTGTACAATTTCTTTAAAAAATAATCTATAATTACTGTTCTTATTTCCTTACTACAGATGCATTCCCTAAAACCCTGAAATCTGGCTTCTAATTCTTCTATAGAATTAGAATCTAATCTTCTAATTCTATAAAAATTATTCTTTCAAAGGGGATTAAGGACCTATTTATCCCCAAATTACATGTCTTTTTTCTTATTCTTTATTCTTCCTGTTCATACCTTATTTATGGAATTTTTCTCCCTTGATTTTTGTGACACTGCACCATTGTAGGTTCTCTATTACTCTTCGCATTTTTTCTCAGTCCCTTTTACTGCCTCCTCATTCTCCTTCTGTCCCCTAAATGCAGATGACCTCCGAAGTCTTATCCCTAACTTTTTATTTTTTTATTCTCTTTCTCTTGTTGATTTAATCTACTTCCACAGCTTCACCAATTCTAGGCAGATATTTTCAATATATATATTTCTCCATGCCTGATCCATCCACTGTACACCAATCTCTCATTTCTATATCCCTTCTAAATATTTTCAAATAAATGTCCCCCAGGTACCTCAAAGCCAATATAGCTCAAACTGAACTTCTCTTTTTGTATTCTAAAATCAAATCCTCCTCTTGATTTTCTATTTTGCTTCCCATTTCCCATTGTGAAGGAAGAATTTTCCTTTTCCTACAATGGTATCACAGGATGTGAGACAATTCTTCTGATTCTTCTTAAATTGCATCTCGTTCTAAGGCAACCTTTATCTCTCCCATGTATAGATATAACTGGATTTCATTGATTTCCCTCCACCCCCGCTACATATTATCTATGTAAACATAGACAAGTCACAACTTTTCTAGGCCTCAATTTCCTCATTTGTAAAAGTAGTGCTTATACTCAATGACCTCTAAGGACCCCTCCTGCCCTATATCATATGAGCCTAAAATTCAGGAAATGATCTCTATCAGAGAGAAAAAACTAAGTAAATAGGTCTTACCTTATAACTCAGGTAACCAAGTAACACTGTTTCAAAGAGACTTATCAAAGCCACTGAAACCTAAAATATAAAATGTAAGAAATAGGTACTAAAATTAGTACATTTATTCATGAGAAGATAATACTGTAGAATACAGTAAGGAATGTTATTAGTTGTTACTTTACTACTCGGCAGCTCTAATATTTCCCAGTCTAGTTTCTCTATCTAATAGACCAAATGCCACAAGTGAACTAGAACTATCTTGTTAGACAGAATCAGCTACAGTTAGAATTAGGTTGTTATTTACTGCAGGTTTTTTTCTTTCATTATTTTTTAAACTACCAATAGTAATGACCAAAGTAGACTATAGCCTTCACTGGGTTTTTTATAACAGCTATAGGAATAAGAATATAGGAAAAGAAAAGAAAGGAAATACTAGAAAAATGTTCTCATTGAATCTGATTATTAAAAGAAAAAGATATATGTGTATCAATGGGAAATTAAAAGTCTTACCTGTACTTAGTACTTAAAAACAAGTCCATCTTTTACAAAGACAATTGTTTTTTTAATTATATTGAAAATTCAATCAATTATATTATAGATCAAGCATCAAGCATTGATTAATATGGACAAAACAAAAATATTTGGAGTTTAGAAAAAAATAGATTATAACCTGTAAGCCCCATAATGGTAGACATCTTGTCACCCAAAAGATATGATACCTGTGAAAGAAGAATGACAAATTGATAACATAGATTCAGTACATGATTTCATACTTGAAAATATTTCAATGAAAAATCATAGAATCATGAATTTTAAGTCAGAAGGAACTTAAAAAAATATTCTAGTTAAAATCCTATCTAGAACAACAGCAAGTGATCATCCATGACCTAAGACATATAGTTATGAAGAATTTTTCAGCTGTCCTCTGGCCTTGTCTTCCTGAAAACTGAAAATACCATTTCGACCAGACTTAAATGTTAGGATATGTTTTACTTATTTTGAGGCAAAAATCTGGTCCCTTTAACTTTTAGCCATTAGATCTAGTCCTGTTCTTCAGGATCAAGGTGAACAAGAGTGATCTATTCTTCTACATGAAAGTTCTTGAAATATCTGTAGTGCATTCACAGATTATTCTCCTTGCCTCTCAGCTCCATCTTTTCTTTTCTAAGATAAGCAGCCTTAGTATCTTCAGCTGACACTCACATAATATAATCATCTCTATTTACACAAGTTTGTCAATGCCCTTTCTAATATGTGGTACTGAGAACCTGACACAATACTACAGATGTATGTCATCTTAAAGTAATAACTATACTTATAAATTAGGAATTCTCAATATTGGATTAAAAAGTAGTCTTTAACATAAAAAACCCTCAATCTTTAATCTATTTGAGATTAACTACAAGTTATCATTTTGTAAACAACAATATTCTGGTATGACATAAACTGTTTTACTGGTATCTATATCAATTATTGGCCAGTAAGACTAAAATGGTATAAAATAAAACAGAAAACCATGTTTAAAGAAAAAAATATAGTGGTTATACTACCAAAAATAGAACAGGAAAACTTTGACAGTAAGCAAGACTCAAGGGACTACTAATTGTTTTAGGAACTGAGTCAGGAATATTTCCACAAAGCACTAAATTGGAAACATGTTTTAATTCCAAAGATGAGTTATATGCACAAGATGAATCAGAGAAGGAGTGTGGAGGGCCATTTGACCCAGAACTCAAGTACAAAGCCAGACTCAAGTTTGACAACTAAAAATAATACAATATTCAAGTTTGGGCCAATAGTATTTAAACGAACTCGCACTGACAACTGAAAATACTGACAATGAGTTTGAACTGATAATGAATGAAAGTTAGTTTTGTCTTTTCTCTCACAAAGAAAAAATTTGGAAAAATATTTTAAAAATTCAATTAATGGGGGCAGCTGGGTGGCAAAGTAGATAGAGCACTGGCCCTGGAGTCAGGAGGACCTGAATTCAAATCCGGACTCAGACATGTGACACTTACTAGCTGTATAACCCTGGGGAAGTCACTTAACCCCAACTGCCTCACCAAAAAAAAAATCAATTCATGTTTCACTCTTTTGAAGTTCCATTTTATTTTACTATATCTTCCTTTTAAAACAAAATTATGGATAGCATCTTTTAGAGCTGAAAATGGCCTTGGCCTCTGTGGACCTCTGAGAAATCCTGAATATGCAGACAGTTTCCATCTTGAAAAATGTATGTGTGTATGTATGTATGTATATATATATATATATATATATATATATATATATATATATATATATATATATATACACACACACACACACACACACACATACATATATGTATATACATATACATATATATTTAAGTTTCTCATATATTTAGCTTGACAATAACTTCAAAGAATCATTTCCAACAAAGCCGGGAATAGAGATAAGCAGCTAAGGCATACAGGGACACGTAATGAATGACGCTTTTAAATATTGCTTTGTATAAATACAATGTGGTAAGGGAATGGAGAGCTGCTCTGAGAGTGAATCCATTCAAGTCCCTCTTCTGACAAATATCAATTGCACACTGGTCAAGTCAATTAATCTCTCAATGCTCTAGGCCAGTGGTTTCAAATTCATATAGAAAAGGAATTAAATAAACTACATATAAGGGTCTCTGCCACTGCACATTAACTTAATTTTAAAATGTAATATTATATATGTTTTATTGTCTTTTTATTTTGTTAATTATTTCCTGATTTCATTTTTATCTGGTTCCAGCTATACAGAGTGTTGTGGACCTGTGGACCACATGTTGCCAGTGAGCTATGAAGGAAGAGAAAGGAAGAAAAGAAGAAAGATGAAAAGTATAAGCTATTGGTTGATATCAGAAAATTCCAAATGTATGGAAGTCACATGTGTTGCAGCAATAACTCAAAATCTCCAGTGAAGGGAAACTCACAAAAGGCAACATTTTCAATCCTCATCTAAGGCACAGGTGCCTTTTTCTGCCTCACTGCAAACATGCTAATATTGTTTATATTTGTCACTGAGAACAACAACAAAAAAAGTTACTGCTGATTTTCACAAGGGTAGGAACAACTATACTCTTCAGGTTAATACATGATAGTATATCCCATTTAATTTGAAGCTCTGATATTCAAGCTGAAGGGTACAACTACAAAGAAAAGTATACAAGTGTTTTTCCACATCAAAAAACTTTTAAATCATTATAATAGCGGTACCTCTGTCTGAACTTAGCCTGCAAAATACACAGTAAGATCTTGTACTATATGCATATATGCATAAATATATCTAATTTATTTCTCTGTGTTTTGATATTGTCTCAAATCTGTGATTTCATCAGTATGAACTCCAGTCATGGAAATTTCATCTATCAATAGAGATCAGCAACTCTTCTGTAATTTGCAGTTGTAGAGAATCGTATAGATTTCTGAGATACTAATTTACTTGGCCATAGTTACATAGCTACTACTCAACAGAATCAAGATATGAACCCAAGTCTTACTGACTGTTAGGCTGTTCAATCATTTTTATTTTTATTTTTTTATTTTTTTGCAAAGCAATGAGGGTTAAGTGACTCACACAGCTAGTAAATGTCAAGTGTCTGAGGCCAAATTTGAACTCAGGTCCTCTTGAATCCAGGGCCGGTGCTTTATCCACTGCGTCACCTAGCTGCCCCCTGTTCAATCATTTTTTTTTTTTTTGGTCGTGTCCAGCTTTTTGTGAACCCATGTAGGGTTTTCTTAACAAAGATAATGGAGTAGTTTAGCATTTATTTCTCCAGCTCATTTTACAGATGAGTAGCTGAAGCAAATAGGTTATTAATGTCTGAGGTCAGATTTGAACTCAGGCCCGGCACTCTATCCACTGTGCTACCTATCTGCCCTGACTGCAATTCTAGTCCTCTACTAACTATGTCATTGTGTGATTTTCCACAGGTATAAGCATGTCTAGGTTTGTGGAAGTACTCAAAAAGAATTCAGCTTGAAGGAAATTCAATTTTTATGTAAATGATGGCAATAACAATGAATTTTAATCATATGTGTAATCGATCTTCCAAAGATGATAGAAAGTAATTTTGGTTAGTCAATATAAATTTTAATTAGAAACCTCCATGTACTAGAAGTAGAAGGATACTCATTCTTTAAGCTAATATATTTTCTAGTACCACAGACATCTTTTTTGGAAAGTACTTATAAAGGTTATCTACACTATCTACTTGCTTTCGGGGAATACTCCATCTAAATTATACTAGATAAAGAGTTGTGTTGTTTTTTTTACAGACTTTTAAAAATAGATTCTCATATTCAATGTGTGGGTCATTCTAACGACATATTAACTATAACCAAGAAGCCTTTCCTACAACTTCATTCAAAACCCTTCATTCCTCTTTTCAGTTGAAACAGATCATTGCTACTTGACATGTTGTGTATAAGTTCCACGATTCTTGTGAAGTCACCCCTTTGTTCTTAACCTTCACCATTTGACACTTACAAGTATTAGGTCCCTTAATAAATGTTTGCTAAGTGAATTGAAATTCTATGGATAGCCTGAAGTCATTTAGTCTTTCTATAGATAGTACATCTTTTGACTTTCTTCTAGCCCTTTCTTCAACTTCCTTGAGTTGCAGTGACTAAACTGAATGAAATGATCTATTAACCCATGTTTGATAAAGTAGGAATTCTTGAAGTTGACAAGAATTTGTTGCCTAGCTTAAGGGGGACCACAGTTTAGAGGCAGAGGCAAAACATATTGTTAATCAAGTCATTGATTAACAGAGAGGAAGGGAAGGTAATCCTGGTGAGAAGGGCTGCATAAACAAAGGTACTGAGTAAAGAGCTATCAAGCTATAAAATTTTACCTTTAAATTGTATAGCTGAATGTAAGCCCCTTATAGTCAGATGCTTTTTTCATTCTTATCTCTTTTTCTCTGTGGGCCCTAACAGTGACCAGATTATAGAAGGTACTTAATAAATGCTTGTTAAATTGTTTGTTTAATTGAATTAAGTATATGTGATATGTGTTGGGGGAAGGGGGGCAGCAGGGGGCAGAACATGCAAAATGGTTTATCTCAGATTATTTCATGTATTTCTACATGCTAGATTACTGTTTTATGAATGCCAACATCTGATTTATATTTCTTTTTTTTTTCTTTTTTTTGGCCAGCGCAATGAGACTTAAGTGACTTGCCCAGGGTCACATAGCTAGTAAGTATCAAGTGTCTGAGGCTGGATTTAAACTCAGGTCCTCCTGAATCCAGAGCCAGTGCTCTATCCACTGCGCCACCTAGCTGCCCTGGTTTACATTTCTAAAGTGACACTATTGAATAATCTTCAGCACAGGTTTCATCCCTCTATTGTTCAGTCCCTGCTCTTACACATATTAACTTAAGAACCCTGAACAAGCCCCCTAACTTCTAAATTCTCTAAGCATCTTTCTATTGCAATGTAGGAGAAAATCTCCACCCCTTATACTGGTTAAGGGAGTTTCCACAACTGAGAATTCTCAATACCAATGAAATCAGAGGTCCGGTGCCTATTCCTCTTCCTATTCCTATCCATCAATTGCTTTGTTTTGGGGCATAGGCTACATTACTAGTCCTGGCAATTCATTCGATCCACATGTGGCCATATAGTATTTGAGATATATGACATATCAGATTGCTTACCATCTCAGGGAGAAGGGATAGAATTTGGAACTCATAAATTTAAAATAAACTATGTCAAAAATTATTTTTATATGTAATTGGGGAATAAAACATAAAAAATAATGTATTTGAGAGTATGAATAGGTAAACTTCATTACTATTACTGTAAAAGTAATCATCTTAATAATGGTTTAAAGCAGAGCAGCTAGGTGGCACGGTGGATAAAGCACTGGCCCTGGATTCAGGAGGACCCGAGTTCAAATTGTTTGGGGCAAACTGCCTCAGTTTACCCAAATAACTCGAGGAGACCACCAAGTCAAGCAGAGACAGATTTATTACATTCCTACAGGAATGGGCAAACTCAATAACTGAGTCTCAATAGCTAATACATGCCTAGAGTTTTTATAGGAATGTTGGTCTGGGGGTAAGTCCCCATGCACACTAGGGCAAGCTCACGATATAACATCCAATCCTGTCTTACCCAGGGTGCATGTTTAGCTCATGATCAGTGTATGGAGACATGCATGCGTGTTACAGGAACAAGGGTGCAAAGGGGAGGGGGAACAAGGTCAAACTGAAGGAAGAGGGAACAGGGGAGTGACAGTCAGATGTTTCAGATCTCACAGTTCCCACTGACTCTCCCTTCCCCTCTCCTGGCCCCTATCTCTAAAGATATTCAACTTGAATAACAGGAAGAGTCACTTGGGTGTTTCAGCATTGTTTTGTAGTCGTTTTAATTTTAGAAGAATGAGAGGGTTAAAATTTATCTTTGGCTATGTTGGAAGAGCTTTCACAGCTCCATTTACACTTAGTTTAATTTCTTGAAATTAAAAAAAAAAACTGTTACATATATGCCAAAAATCATGGACCATGACCATTAAGTTTTGAGACAAGTATCCATAAAGCACATTTTAAAATAAATCAGTTATCTTATAATTGCAGGTCCATGTCAGTCACTTGAGCATCCTTTAAGCACCTACCATATGCCAGACACTGTCATAAGTGCTGGGAAAACAATGAAAAGTAAAAGACAATACCAGCTACAAATGTAGCTACCACTAAGACTATTGAATGTCACTACATATTTTGTCACTAAACGTAATTATCTGTATTCATATAATTTAGGAAAAAACAACAACTTTATTCTTTGAAGTTAATTGGATTTTTAAAAGCCATCCCTGTGATCCAAACCTATTTCTCTGGCCTTCCATTAATTGTTGCTTGTTAGAATGATAGAGAAAAACCTGTAATTCCTCTGATGATTGAAATGTTAAAAGTGCCTGCTCAGTTTTCAATTAACTCAGAACTTTAGTGTTCACTGTTAATAGTGATTCAGGCCATTATTTATCTTACAAGAAGATTAATCTCCCTAAAGCACTTCTTTGATCTTACCACTCCTGAGCTCAAAAATCTTCAGGGAATCATACAATCAGAATTTGAGAGTGGGAGTGAGAATGAAACTCAGCAGCCATCTAGTCCCCACAGAATGTAGAAAGCAAATGGTTTGGATTCTAATGTTTCCTCTTTGCAGTGTAGCATCCTGGGATTTGCACAGGATTTGGAGTTAAAATTTCTGTATTCAGTACCAGGTTCAGCCATTGTTGAACAATGCAAAGTCCTTTAACCTCCAAGAACATTTCTTCACCTGCAATATGAGGGTACCTTTTATACCACCCTCTCCCTGAGATTATTGTGAGAATCAAATAATGTAGCATATAAAAGAAACTCCAGCAAATATATATTTTAGTGAGTCAATGGGGGTTAAGTGACTTGCCCAGGGTCACATAGCTAGTAAGTGTCAAGTGTCTGAGGGCAGATTTGAACTCAGGTACTCCTAAATCCAGGGCTGGTGCTTTATCCACTTCGCCACCTAGCTGCCCCCCAGCAAATATTATTGAATAAAATACAAATGCATTATTCAGGGGTTCAAGATCCTTCAAAATCCAGTATAATTTGCCTTCAAGCTTTATTTCCCATCATTCCCCTAAAAAATTCTAAATTCTAGCCAGATTGATCTGTCATCCATTTCCTATAGCTATTTTGCAATATTCTGTCCCCACACCCATTTCAATATTTTTCTCTCCAAATAACAAACTCTTTATTTCTCCTTCTCAAAGTTCTATACAACTCTCCAAGGCTCAATTCAAATGTCATCTCTCTACTGAAGTCTTCTCCAATCAGTTCATGTCAGAAACATGCTGAAATGCTTAGCTCTACCTGGACAAGGATGCTTGAGAAACAGATGGCTTCAGGCAAACAAGGATCTGCACCCCTTTTGTAGTTCTTCATATAACTGTCTCACTCATTTCTGAAGATGATTATTCTCACTCAGAAGATCTAAGAAATGGCCACCTGACACAGTATGATGACACTAATTCTGCTTCTAGGAACATAATTCATAATACTGAGGGATAGTATAGTTGGAAATGGGAAACAAAACAAAACTTTGTGGGGGGAGAGAAACAGAATGATAAAATTTTAAACTTTCAATGACCTTAGGGATTCTCAAGGATTTTATCAAACCCCACCATTTAACTAGACCCAGTACAGTTAGCTGACTTGCCAAAGGTCATAAAAAAAAAATATATATATATATATATATATATATACATATATATACATATATATATATATATATGTAGTATCATGGGCAGGATTTTAAATCAATTCATTTAACTATAAATTAATGTGAATGAATGAATAAAAAATGGCTTGCCATATGCCAGGCACTATGCTAAATGCTAGGGAGATAATACAAAACGGAGACAGTTCCAACCTTAAAGGAGAATACATTTCAATAGGCAACATATACAGGGGAATAGTAACCAAAAATCACATAAAAATGATGACTGAAGAAATATGGTAGTCAATTGATAAAGTATGTATAAAAAAAGTTACCTTTGATTTGCTTACTGTTTTGCACCAGAAGAGGTAGAATTACAGAAAAGTCTATAGCAAGAAGATGGCCAGGCCAAACTTGTTGGCAACTTCCTGACCTAAAAGAGACTCTCATTCAAGAAACCATGCCTGCTCCTCATTTGGAAGCAAAAGCAGACTATACCATCCCAGCTGGGCATAATATGATTCCTAATCTCCATAGGCATTTTGTTTCTACCATCCATGTTACTACCTTAATTTGCCTTGTATTGGGCGGGGTGGCTTTATTATCTACTTTATTAAATTATAAGCTCATTGAGAGCAGGGACTTCATCAGACATTATTACATCAAGAATAACAACGAGAACATTTCATTTAAAAGATGTTGGGGGGGGCACCTAGGTGGTGCTGTGGATAAAGCACCAGCCCTGGATTCAGGAGGACCTGAGTTCAAATCCAGTCTCAGACACTTGACACGTAAAAGCTGTGTGACCCTGGGCAAGTCACGTAACCCCCATTGCCCCACAAAAATATAAAATAAAATCAAAGTAAAGAAAATAAAAACAATAAATGTTTTTAAAAAAAGATATTTGAGAAACATTTATTGAATGTATGAAGTAATCTGATTCTTTTATAAAAATTGTTGTTCCATGTGTTTTTTGACTATACAAAACAGTAGGGTTTCATTCTGTTTTCTGATTCTTTGATGATTAAAAGTCTTATCTGCAAATTCCTCAAGCAATGAATGCTTTATGAGATAGTTTTGCATCCCTTTCCTTTTCGATCTACCACACAAATTGCACTTATCACAGTGTAGTTATTCATATATTTAGTGACTTAAGACATCTCATTATAGTTTAAGTGAATTAGTTAATTTAACATAAGTGAAAAATATTTTGGGAGCGGTAGTATATTTGTTAAATAATATCAAGTCTCTTTATTTTGGAAAAAATGTTTCTCTGCAACTATGTAAACTATACAACCAAAATAATTTCTGTCCCTATCTGGGAAGTGTCATTTGGCAAGGCCCAAACAACAGATCTTTGCTATCTAAAATTTCTATAAAGTAGGTAAGGAACCCTGTGGCCTATTTTTTTCCCTCAACGTCTAGATGACATTTTTTTTTTATTTTTATTTTTTGGTGGGGCAATGGGGATTAAGTGACTTGCCCAGGGTCACACAGCTAGTGTCAAGTGTCTGAGGCCGGATTTGAACTCAGGTACTCCTGAATCCAGGGCCGGTGCTTTATCCACTGCACCACCTAGCTTCTCCCGACATTTTTTTAAAAGAAAGAATTATTTGAGGAAGAATTATTATACTCTATTATATTTAATTATTTATAGTTGATGAGGCCAGGGTTTGAGGGGAAACTGGCATATACATGGTTAACTATATACAATCATTATCAATGACTTTAAAATTAAGTGTCATAGAAAATTCAGAAGATATCTAGGTCAAAGTCATTTAGTCCAATCTCCCACCCATTTCAGGTATTTTTTCTTTGACATCCCTACTATAGTCAACTAACATCTTCTGGAATACTTGGAGTTAAGGAAAGTGGATAGCTGAGTTCATTTTTGGATCACCCTAAATGCTAGATGGTGTTAAACAGGTCTTCTTTCCCATATTATAATGAATTAGATTAAATATCTCTGCGATTTTGATTCTATTCACGAGTTCTAGGTCTACCTTTGAAGATAAATAGAACAAAATCTATGCCCTTTTCTTCAACATGGTAGCCTTCAAAATTTGAAGATAATTATTATGTCTGGTATACAGTAAATTTTTTAGTCCCAGGCTAACTACTTCCAGTAGCTCTAAAGATAGCATGGTGTCCAGAAGCTTCACCATTCTAATAATCTTTTTTTGGATGACATATTTAATTGGCCTCTCATAAAATGTGGTAAACAAATTGAACATAGTTTTTCAGATACTGTGTTTATTTGACCAGTACAGAACAGGAAGACAAAGTTATGCTGAATTGCTTTTTCCCCCGCTTTGGATCAAAGGATGATAGGGGAAGGAAGAGCTATATTTTTGGAAAGGAAGGTGATATAAAACCAAAAGATATTAATTATTTTAATATACTTTCAGAAGTTTTATTATTCTAAATGAATATTTACATTATATTAGTCTAAAAGTATGACAAAATAAATTTCCCAATGAACACTGCCCTAAATATAAGAAAATGTATAAATTTTGGAAAAAATGCATATTTTCTATAATGATTGAAAAATATAGTGAGGAATGTTGAGCACTATAGTCTCATTATATTTTAAATGATACTCTAAACATAGATAATCATATCCACATTTAGGTTTTCTTTATCTTTAGTTAGATAAAAAACTTAACTATGACATATATCAACTGTGTGACCCAGAGCACGTCACTTAAAACCATCAGTTGGCTACTCAATTTTTCTTTAATATTGAAAGTTGCAGAGAATGTTCCAACCTGCATTGGTAGGGACTTTTCTCCCCCAGGAGTTCCTTATACTAATGAAATCACAAGTCCAGTACCTATCTCTGTTCCTATTTATCAATGAGTTTTATATTACTAAGACTTCAAGAAGTTAGTGTATTCTATTCTGTTATTGTCATAACTTCATGCATTTGACAGTAAAAGTTCATTCATATCCCTACACTTGTCTGTGCTTGTTTAATTTTCATTTCAGTTCATGAATCCTCAAGGAGAAGATATAATACAGCAAAGCTACACTGAACATCTACAGCTTTACTAGATCAGAAGCTATAATTAAATCAATCTCTTCAGTGAGTTAGATTCATTAATTTTAAATGGACTCATCCAGCCTACTCTGTTTTTCATTAACCAATATGGGTACCAATAGAATATTTTATTCAAAATAGAATCCAAACTTATTTTATTATAGATTTCTTTCTAATTGCAGGAACATGATTTTTCAAATCTATATCTTTTGTGTTTATAATTTAACATGTTAAATGACACCATAGAAATATTAATTGTATGGAACTTTGTTCATTTTCAAGGTTTCGACGAGCACAATTTTAACAGCTCTTATGCCCTACTTACCCCCAAAGAGTTCATAGGATTTTCATTATAGTTTATCTTAAATTCTTGGCCAGTGACTGAAAAATTCATAGTCTTTACAAATCAGCAAATATTTAAAATCAGTTTTGATGACCGAAGGACAAGAATTTTATTCTGGACTTTTTATTTTAATGTCTTTTATAAAAAGAGTCTTTTATGTGAAATAAACTGATTGCCTTTAGAAATAGGTCTTTACTCTCCATGGAGGTGTCTACATAATGTAAAGCATCTACAAGAAACATCAAAATATTCAAACACCAGGATCATTTGTCTAACATGACACTAAAAACCTAGAAGTTTGGCTTCATTAAGCAAAGCATTTGGACAGTTGCTAAAAGTTTTAAGTGCTCCCAGATGCAATAATCTTCTAACAGTAAAAGTTAGGACTCACTAAGAAGTTTGAGCTAAGAAACAGAGTAATACATGCTATCCAGTTTCACATGATTAAGCCATCCTTGGCACTCACAATTCAAATGCTAAGTGTTCTCTTGACAATCCCTTCCAGGACATATTTTTTGACAGTTCTGGCAGTATAATCAATCTCTCACCAAGTGAACCTTTTCACTGCCTTGTCTCTTTACCAAAGGAGCTTTTCCAAAACTTTTTCCCCCATTCCTCAAAATCCCACCCCTACTCCTGTCCTGCTCATTCTCAGAACATTCTCAAAAGGAGACTGTGGCTGCATCTTCCAGAGAAAATAAAGGTTATCTGAAGTAAGGCCTTCCTTAATTCTACTCCTATGTTTCAAATTGTCTTTTTATTTTCACCCATCTTCTCTATGAAGACCACAAGGAAGAGGTTCAACTCAGAGGCTCATCCTGAGAAACTCTCACACCATAACCACCTAAGTCTAGTCCCTTATTCTCTCTTTCCTAAAGTATTGCAATGTTCACTTAATTGTTTTTCCTGCTTCTAATCTCTTCCGTCTCCAATGCATCCTCCATATAGTGACCAAAGTAATGTTACTAAAATAGATTCTTGACCATGCCAATCCTCTATTCAAGAAGCATCAGGTGGCTTTCTCATGGCCTTTATATTAAAGTATAAATTCCCCTACTTGATGTTTAAAGACCTATATAATCTGGCTCAAGCCTATTTATCCTGGACGCTTATATATTATTCTCCATTTTACAATGTGTTCCACCAAACTTGTCTTCTTGATATTCCTCATACACAATATTCCAATTCATCCTCCTGTGCATTTGTATAGCCTATAACTCAAAGCTGGAATCCTCTCTCTCATGACTATTCTGCCTCTTGGATCCTCTGTCTCCTTTCAAGGCTCAGCTCATGAGCTTCCTTCTTCAAGAGGCCTCTTCTGATTACCCTAGGTTGTTCTTGTTCACTCATAGTATAGTTACTGGTATTGGAAAAAGTTATTTTTATAATTAATACCTTGGAACACCCCCCCTCATCATTACAAAGTTCCTTTTGATAAAATAACGTCAACTTTCCTTGGTTCAATAAACCTATAAAATAAGATATTCTCCTCGGCCCTGGCCACAGATATAAACTTGTAGGAATATCAATAAGATAAGAATGGCCCTTCTAAATTCTTGTTTAGGGTGATAAAAACTTGGTCTTGGGGGAAAATTAATAGTTAACATTAGGTTGGGGGGAGTGATCTGTCATCAGCCCTTCATTTTAATATAGCCTACCTCCAAATTAAATTGACTGTTCAGAAGTGATTAAGTATCCCTCAGGAATATGTCTTCTTTGAAAGGCATATAATCTGTGACCCTATAGCCACTAGGGATCTTTGGTCTGAAAGAGAGAGTCATATGACCTCCTTTTATTAATATCCTACCAGCCATATTAATAAAATGATTAAATTACTCAGAAACTATCTCTCTCTCTCTTTTAGGAGGTAATTAGGATTAAGTGACTTGCCCAGGGTCACACAGCTATTAAGTGTTAAGTGTCTGAGGCCAGATTTGAACTCAGGTCCTCCTGTCTCCAGGGCCAGTGCTCTATCCACTGCACCACCTAGCTGTTCCTCTAATTTTTTTTTAATCAGTACACTATATAACTTGCATATCTGCAATTTTTGAAGCATGGGCAATAAAAAGGTTTTAGGGCATGGCATCTATGAACTTGAAAGGTAAAAAACATTACATTTTACTTTCACTAATTTCTCACTTACATTTGTCATTTCCTTCAATAATGAATTTTTTTAAAACAATAAATTATTCTAAGACGGGTCCCTAGGTATCACCAAACTGTCAAAGGGGATAATGTCACCAAAAACAAAACAAAAAACAAAAACAAAACTAAACAAACAAAAAAACCCTAAGAATCTCTGCTATATATACTTAAGAGTAAACATGTATCTACCCAGTAAAATGAAAATCATGGATTACTTGCTCAGGCCTGGTATTTATATCACCAGGGCCTAGTAAAGTACCTGGCATGTACTCATGAGTTAATAAATGTTTTCTGTTTGACTGACTGATTTATTGAAAGGGGACTAGGATTTCAATAAATGGAGTAGATAGAAAAGAATCGCAGTTCTAGGAAACACAAAGACCTAAAAGGGACAATGTTACAGAACCAGGTGTCCAGCTTGGTTGCAACAGAATATGTAGAAGAGGGGGAAGAAAAGTTAAAGGTAAGAGGAAAGGTAGATTACCATCTCTACTCTATTTTCCCTTTTATTCTCAAAGTCTAGTTATTGTCTCTCTTTCCATACTATCCACTTACTCCTCAAATGCTTCCATTTCTACCACTCTGAAACATCTCATAGTAAGGCAACCAATGACCTATGAACTGCTAAAAACTAATGGACCTCTTTTCTCAATCTTCATAATTGTTCTTATGGAATTTAACATGTGGTAAGAATGGGGAAGATCAGGGGTGAAACAGGGATGTCCATTATCACCCCTATTATTTAATATTGTCCTAGAAATGTTAGTTTTAGCAATCAGAGAAGAGAAAGGAATTAAAGGAATTAGAATAGGCAAGGAGGAAACAAAACTATCACTCTTTGCAGATGATATGATGGTATACTTAAAGAATCCTAGAGAATCAACTCAAAAATTACTTGAAACAATTAACAACTTTAGCAAAGTAGCAGGATATAAAATAAATCCACATAAATCATCAGCATTTCTATACATGACCAACAAAGTCCAGCAGCAAGAGATAGAAAAAGAAATTCCATTGAAAGTAACGGTAGATAATATAAAATATTTGGGAGTCTACTTGCCAAGACAAACCCAGGAACTCTATGAACACAACTACCAAACACTCTTCACACAAATCAAATCAGATCTAAATAATTGGAAAGATATCAATTGCTCATGGATTGGCAGAGCTAATATAGTAAAAATGACAATACTGCCTAAATTAATTTACTTATTCAGTGCCATACCAATCAGACTACCTAAAAATTATTTTATACAGCTAGAAAAAATAAAAACAAAATTCATCTGGAAAAACAAAAAATCAAGAATATCCAGGGAAATAATGATAAAAAATTCACAGGAAGGTGGGTTAGCAGTACCAAACCTGGAGCTTTACTATAAAGCGGCAGTCATCAAAACTATCTGGTACTGGCTAAAAAGTAGAGTGGTAGATCAATGGAATAGGCTAGGTTCAGGAAATGCAGTAGTAAATGACACTAGTAATGTAGTGTTTGATAAACCCAAAGACTCCAGCTTCTGGGATAGGAACTCAATATTTGACAAAAACTGCTGGGAAAACTGGAAGATAGTATGGCAGAAATTAGGCATAGACCAACATCTTACACCTTATACTAAAATAAGGTCAAAATGGATACACGATTTAGACATAAGAGGTGATACCATAGGTAAATTAGGAGAGAAAGGAATAGTGTATCTATCAGATCTTTGGAAAGGAAAACAGTTTTTGACCAAACAAGCGATGAGTATATTATAAAATGCAAAATGGATGATTTTGATTATATTAAAATAAAAAATTTTGTACAAACAGAAGCAATGCATCCAAAATTAGAAGGGAGGCAGAAAGCTGGGAAATAATTTTTGAGGCCAGTACTTCTGATACAGGCCTCATCTCTAAAATATATAGGGAATTAAATCAAATTTATAAGAATCCAAGTAATTCCCCAATTGAGAAATGGTCAAAGGATATGAACAGGCAGTTTTCTGATGAAGAAACCAAAGCAATCTATTCCCATATGAAAAAATGCTCTAAATCTCTCATGATTAGAGAGATGCAAATTAAAACAACTCTGCGGTACCACCTGACACCTATCAGATTGGCCAAAATGACAAAAAAGGAAGATAATAAATGTTGGAGAAGCTGTGGGAAAATTGGAACACTAATGCATTGTTGGTGGAGCTGTGAACTGATCCAACCATTCTGGAGAGCAATTTGGAATTATGCCCAAAGGGCGATAAAGCTGTGCATACCCTTTGATTCAGCAATACCACTTTTGGGTCTTTTGCCCAAAGAGATCATGGACAGGGGAGAGGGACCCACATGTACAAAAATATTTATAGCTGCTCTTTATATGGTGGCAAGGAATTGCAATTTGAGGGGGTGCCCATCAATTGGGGAATGGCTGGACAAGTTGTGGTATATGAATACAATGGAATACTATTGTGCTGTAAGAAATGATGAGCAGGAGGAGTTCAGAGAAACCTGGAGGGTCTTGCGTGAGCTGAAGGTGAATGAGATGAGCAGAACCAGAAGAACATTGTACACAGTATCATCAACATTGAGTGTTGACCTACTGTGATGGACTATATTCTTCTCACCAATGTAATGGTACAGAAGAGTTCCGGGGAACTCATGATAGAAGAGGATCTCCAAATCCAAGAAAAAAAAAAAAAGAACTGTGGAATATAGATGCTGATTGAACCATACTATTTCTTTTGTTTTGGGTGCTGTTGTTTTTTTTTTCTATTTTGAGGTTTTACATCACTGCTCTGATTTTTTCTCTTGTGACAGGATTAATGCAGAAATAGGATTAATGTTATTATGTGTATATATATATGTGTGTGTATATATATAGTTATATGTATATGTATATAGATATATAGTTATAACCTATATCAGATTACCTGCTGTCTAGGGGAGGGGGGAGAGAGGGGAGGGAGGGAGAAAAACCTGAAATTGTAAAGCTTGTATAAACAAAAGTTGAGAACTATCTTTACATGTAACGGAAAAAATAAAATACCTTATATGTAAAATTAAAAAAAAAAAGAGTGGTGAAAAATGTTGACTCTGGAGCCCAGGGAATATTCAATCCTTCCTCTGGCACTGACCATTGTCATCTTGGGCAAATGATTGAACCTCTATGGGCTTCAGTTGTCTCATCTCTATAATAAGGGGGTTAGACTAGATGATATCTGAGATACCTTCCAAATTTAGATCTATGATCCTATTGTACCTCCATACTGAAACTATTCTCCTTAGGCTTCTGTGACATTTTATCACTTTAATTTCTTACCTCTCTGATCACTCATTTCTGTTGCATTTGTTCCTGCCCTCTAAATGTCAGCAAGATCCTTGGACTTCTGTTTTTTCTTTATTTTTTTCTCTTGGCAGTTTGAACTACTGCCATGATTTCAACATGTTATTTATGAGAAGATATTTTTGTAAATAACAGCTAAGGACAGTTAGTGTTTGTCTTAAAATATTAGCAGGAATCTGAGATCATTTCCAATTTTATATATATATATATATATATATATATATATATATATATATATATGTGTGTGTGTGTGTGTGTGTGTGTGTGTGCGTGTATATATATATTTATACATATATGTATATATGTGTGTACGTGTATGTATACATATATATAATGTGTATAGATAGATAATGTACATGGTTATTTTCTTT
The DNA here is from genome assembly GCF_019393635.1 of Dromiciops gliroides. Lineage (NCBI taxonomy): Eukaryota > Metazoa > Chordata > Mammalia > Microbiotheria > Microbiotheriidae > Dromiciops > Dromiciops gliroides. The sequence goes on from NC_057864.1 coordinate 93,312,134, forward strand.
TGTCTCTTCCATTAGAATGTGAGCTACTTGAGGGAAGGGACTTTTTTCTTCCCTTTCTTTGTTTCACAGCACTTAGCAAAATGATTCTCACTTGGTAAGTGCTTAATAAATGCTTGTTGACTGACTGATAACAGAGGTAAGAGTTGGACGACTTGGCATTCTCCAGTATATCAGGGAAAACAAAATGTTCTTTGAACAAATAGGATCACTGAGATTTATAGGAAGTCAGAGTTGGACAATATCTCAGCTATCATCTAATCCAACCCATACCTGAAGAATATTCTCTAAAATATATATGAAAATTGGTCATCTTCCTTTTCCTTGAAGAACTTAGTGATAGGAAATGAATTATCCCCATAGACAATTTATTCGACTTTGACAACTCCATAAGATTTTATATAAAGTGCTTGATAATCCTTAAGGTTCTATGCAAATGCTAGATATTATTATTAATTATAATTGTTATTGAGGTTTTTAAAAAAGTCCTTAGAACATGCTGAATATGTCTTTCTGCCACTGCTACCTAATGCCTAAAGTTCTTTCCTCTAGGGACAAGTAAAACAAGTCTAATTGCTTTTCACCATGACAGCCCCGCTTATTGCAAAAGACAGCTATCTTGACATTTCTTAAAGACAAAGTGATTCAGGGGGAAAACAAAGAGAAAGAAAAACTTGCCAAGCCAATAAAGAATCCAAATGTGCTGGAAGATTGTGGGATGTGAAACATAAAAAGGAAAAGGACAAGTGAATAAACCATTGTTGGAATTTGTTATATTTGAAGCTTCTCCCATATAGGGGCTAAAAATGGATGGTGAGAGAAACTGAACAAGTATAATTGCTTAGATAGGCAAGTCAGAAAATGCTAAGTCCAACATAGGAAGAGACTATTGGTGGAAAGGATTAAAAAATTCCCAGAAAGCAACACACAATGAAATAATTGTAATGATACTCCTGGCTTTATAAGCCCATAATCCAATGTGTAAAATATGGGCAATAAACAAGGTGAAATAGATATCTTAATGAAAGAAAATACTACATTATAAGTAACACTGATGGTTGGATAAATCTGATTCATTACTTGAATACCACAATGGAAAAGAGATGCCTTATTTTAATGGAAAAGAAAGTGAAAAGAGATGGAGCATAATTGTATATCAAAAAGATATACTGATGTGAGAAAATACATCGATCAACATTTGCTAGGCACCTACTATGTGCCAGTACTGTGCTAAGAGCTATATAAGAAAAGGAGCAGAGAGCATTTCTTTGGGTGAAAATTAACAGAGAAAGAAATAGAAGTTTTATCAGTGTGGGAATACATTGTAAATATGAGAGCAGCTAGTGGATAGGGCCCTGAGCTTGAAATCTGACAACTTTGTGAGTTAAATCCAGCCTCAGACACTTACTAATCATGTGACCCTGGGCTAGTCACTTAACCCTATTTGCCTCAGTTCCTCATCTGTAAAAAAAATGAGTTGGAGAAGGAAATGGCATACTCCAGTATCTTTGCCAAGACTATCCCCCAAAATGGAGTCACAAAGAGTTGGACTTGACTGAAACGATCAAACAACAATTGTAACATTAAGTCAAAAAAGGAGAAATGGGTAATGAGTTGTAGAAGCTGATCAAAGCTGGCATAGAATCAAGATATAGTAGTGAGGATTGACTTCAAGTGCCTAAGTATCTGCTGGAGGTGTCTTGCTTAGCTAAAAGCAAAGCAACAAATAAGGGTAACTACTATAATGAACCTGATATGACCAGAAAGATTTAGTTACAGAAATAGAAATGATGAGTTTTCTTTTTTTTTCTTTTTTTTTCTTTTTTTTTTAGTGAGGCAATTGGGGTTAAGCGACTTGCCCAGGGTCACACAGCTAGTAAGTGTTAAGTGTCTGAGGCCGGATTTGAACTCAGGTACTCCTGACTCCAGGGTCGGTGCTCTATCCACTGCGCCACCTAGCTGCCCCGAAATTATGAGTTTTAATAGGAAGTAATGATGTTATGTTTGAATTCGTGATAGATAATAATGGAAACACTTGGCATCATCTAAAACCTGCCCTACATTTAGAGAAAGGAAATTTCAGCATTCGGAGACTGGGTAGAGGTTGCATTCTCTAGACTAGATGTCTACAGAGCAAGTCAGTAAGTAAAGGAATGGCATGTTCTCAAGAGGAGAATTCTTATGACAACACATTATTTCAAAGAGATGACTCTAGGAGTACAGGGAATTTACTGATAAACTCTGATTTTAACAAGTAAATAATTGAAGCTGAATAACAGAAAGTGGCAAAATGTCAGTAGAATATGAGATCCTTGAGGGCAGGGACTGTTGCATTTTTCTCTCTTCATCCCTAGCCCCTATTATAGTTCTTTGCCTTTGTAATAAATTATAGCTGACTGGGTGATAGGCACTTAATAAATGTTTGTAAAATTTATTTTGATCAAATTACACAGTCCTAAAATAATGTAAAAAAGGAAAACCCCCAAAATGAATGATTTTTTTTGAGGGGCAATGGGGGTTAAGTGGCTTGCCCAGGGTCACACAGCCAGTACATGTCAAGTGTCTGAGGCCAGATTTGACCTCAGGTACTCCTGAATCCAGGGCCGGTGCTTTATTCACTGCACCACCTAGCCCCCCCCCCCCCAAATTAATGATTCTTGCAATGAAAGTTAACCAAATCAAATTTTACATTGCTTCTTTTTTCTCGCAAAAGAAAGAGAGCTTCAGGATGGAAAGTACAGGATGGAAATACCTAATAGAAAACTGAAATCCATAATAAAAGGAGATGATCAGAAAACAACTAATAGTCCTCAATGATCAAAACTCACTAGCATAAAATGAACTGCATTCCAGGAGAATGACTCCTTTATAGATGTGATTGCAGAACTGATGTCAAGAACCTTTGAAAACTTGATTTATTCTAACTTGGGTGATGGAGATTGAGTTTTATTTAGTAAAATGCCAGTATGCCCTATTAAAAAATAGTTTCCTAACAGTGTTCTAGGGGAAAATCACCAACTCTAGAGTTACTACTACTGTTGTGATCTTAGGGAAAATGCTGACCCTAGGCTCAAAAAACCTGGGGTTAAATCCTATCTCTTTTGATTACCACCTTTGTGACTTTGAGCAAGTCATTTACTCTTCTGGAACCTGGCAGTTATATGTGAAATAGTAGAGGTTGGTCTAGATGGCTGCCAAGATTCTTTTCATCTCTGTTTATGATTCTATGATCCTAGATGGTAACTAGTGAGAATAAGTAATTTAAAATAAATTATGCCAGATTAATATAAATTCATCTTTTTGACAGGATTTCTAAGAAGGCAGATCCAGACCAGCTGAGGTTATAGTATTCCTGTTCCCCAGAAGCTAGACAATTGACAGGTGTTACTCACCACAATAGGCAGTGATGGGTGTTGGTGAGAGGACAGCTATATGATAGCATGCGTAGATGTACTCAGAAGTAGTCTAATACAAAAAGTGGTCATCAATGGATTTAAGTGAGTCAAGAATGAGATTTCTAAAGAATTGTCCAAACGTTTTATCTTTGGCCCTTTGGTATGCATGAGATTTATCACTGATCTGGATGAATATATGATGGGCATGCTTCTAATATCGTAAATGACACACAATCGAGGTTTAAATGACATATTAGATAACCAAATTGGGACACAAAAAAGTTTCTTCAGGTCAACTAAGATTCACTCAATCCAGATCTACCACTCAATCAAAATTTGGGTCTGTTTACATCCAGACCATTCCCCTTCTTTCCTCAATGAGTTCAGTGCCTGTTCTCACAGTCTTTCTCTCCACTTTCAATTCCTATTCTCATATTATGGGATTTCAACATACATATTAATAATCCTTCAAAGATTCTAATCTTCTAGTTCTCCAGCTTAATAAATTCTTGTGACTTACTCAATTCTCTTCCACCTCACTTCACCTACACACTGAGATAGTCACCGAGATGTGGCAGCTAGATGGTACAGTGGATAGAACACTGGCCCTGAAATTGGGAGGATCTGAGTTCAAATCTTACCTCAGATACTTACTAGCTGGGTGACCCTGGGTTAACTGCACTTAACACCAATTGCCTTAAACATCTAGGGCCATCTCCAGTCATCCTGATATATATTTTGCCACTGGACCCAGAGGGCTCTGGAGGAGAAAGTAAGGTTGGTGAACTTGCACAGCCCTCCCTTGAATCCAATTCATGATACCACTTCCTGATGTCATGGTCCTCTTCAAGAATGAAGGACAGACAACAATAACAACAAGATGATAATATCCATGATCTTGTCATCGCCCACACATGAACCACTTCCATGTTCATAAACTGTGAAATGCCCTCATGTTACCAAAATCTCTCATCACTCTCTCTCTCTCTCTCTCTCTCTCTCTCTGCCTTGCAACCCCAAAGTATCTTCTTTGTCCTCGCTATGATCTCCAATCTCTTGATCCCTTAGATCTTTCCCAGGCTGTCATCCATATATTGGCTACACATTTCTTCCTTCCCCATATCAACTCTTTAAGGTATACATTCAATTCTACACTGTCCTCTTTCTGGTCACTTGCCTAATATTTATATCATTCATCTTGCCCTGCCAAGCATCAGTTTTGGATTACTCCCAACACCTGTTGTCTTTGGTCTCACTCATATCTTGCTGAATAAAGATGGAGAAGATCACAAAACAGGCTGACTGGGTACACTATAGACATGTTACTTAACCTCACCTGGGCCTTCACTACATAAAGGCTTTTTTTTTCCACAAATGTTTGTTGATTCAATATCCCATTCACTACAGCAACTTTTGGAAACTTTTACATCCCTCCTCTAGCCTCCCATACCTCCTTCTCCCCCTACATTGTCCTGTAGGGACCTTGCCTCATATGTCACTTAAAAATTGAGGTCATTCATCAAGAGCTTCTCCTCACCTCTTCTTTCTTATTTCACATGATGCAGGTCCTTTAACAACTATTTCCTCCTTCGCTCCCTCTTCTATGAAGTGGTCACCTTTCTCCCAGCCAAGGCAAACTTGTTTACGTGAACAAGCATTCCTATTTAATCCCATCTTTTCCAGAAGATTGCTCCTCTGTTTCCATTTTCTTCAATCTCTCCTTGTCTACTGAATCTTCCCCTATAGCCTAAAAACATGCCCATATCTCCTCCATACTCAAAAAACCTGCACTTGATCCATATATCTACACTATCATCCAATATCTCACCTCCCCTTTTGTGGCTAAATGACATAAGAAGGCCATGTATGAACCATATGCACAGTTCCTTTCCTCTCACTCCTCTTTACTCTCTACAATCTAGCTTTTGACTTTATTATTCAACTGAGACTACTTTCTGCAAAGTTATCAATGATCTCCTAATTGAGAAATCTAATGGCTTTTCCCTCACTTCTTGGTTCTCTTCCTGTCAGTCTTTGCTGAATTTTCATCTAGGTCTCACCTACTAAACACAGGTGTCTCCCATGGTGGGATCTCTTCTTACTCTCTACTATTTCACTTAGTGATCTCATTATCTCCAATGATTAAATTATCATCTTCCCCTAATGATTCTCAAATCTAGTTATCCAGCTCTAAGCTCTTTTTCTGATCTCCAGTCTAACATCTCTTACTATCTATGAGCCACTGCACACTAGATATCACATAGATACTGTAAATGCCCCAGGTCTCAAACCATTTTCATTATTCCCCTCCTCTTTCCTCAAATCCTGCTCTCTTGTTAACTTCCTTCTCACTATCACCACTATTCTCCCAGTCACCCAGGGTGAAGACCTATGTCATCCTCACTCCTTACCCACCCACCGCATCCAGCACGTTGCCATGTCTTCTGTATTTGTTCTCTTATAGAATTTATTATATATATATATAGATAGATATAAATATATATCTATAGATATATATCTATAGATATATCTATATCTATCTATAGATATAGATATATATCTATATCACCTTTTCTCTTCTGATAATTCTATAATCGTCATGCAAAACCTCATCATATCACATCTGGATTATTGCAATGGCCTGTTTCTTGATCTCCCTGGTATAAGTCTGATATATACTCCAGTATGTATATATATACTGATATATACTCCAGTCCATTCTCCATTCATCTGTCGAAGAAATCTTCAAACACAGGTCTGACCACGTCACCCCTGCCCAATGAACTCTAATGGCTCTCTATCAGCTACAGGATCCAATATAAAATCCCATGTTTGGCATTCAAAACCTTTTGTTACCTGGATCAATTTAATCTTTCCAGTTGTCTTACATCTTACTGACCTCCATGTACTCTACTATCTAGTGACACTGGCCTTCCAGATCTAACAATGACAAGACAATCCATCTATCAACTCTGAGTGTTTTCACTGGCTGTCCTCAATGCTTAGAATCATCCCCCTTCTCTCCCTCCTGGCTCTCCTAACTTCCTCCCATTCCCAGCTAAAATCTCACCTTCTATAAGAAGCCTTTCCTAATCCTCCTTTAATGTTAGTGACTTCCCTCTATTGATTATCTCTCATTCATCCTGTATGTAACTTTTTTTTTGTTAATAGTTATTTCCATGTTGTCTCCCCCATTAGACTATGAATTCCTTGAGAGCAGGAACTGTCTTTTCCCTTTTTTTTCTATCACCATCCTTATCACAGTGTCTGGCACATCATAGTCTTTTATTAAATGTTTCTTGCCTGACTGTATAAAGGAACGAAGTTAGTGATATAGAATTTATTAAGACTAAAAATAAAGTTTTACATCAGGGTTCAAAAGTTCAACTTCATAGGTGATATGTGCCTAGACTTCAGTTCAAGTGAAAGAGACATGAGATTTTAATGTGATGAAAATTAAATGTGAGTCAACAATGTGACTTGGTGAAAAAAGTTAATATGAACTTTGGCTGTGTTCATGGAAACATAGTGTACAAAATGAGTGAAGTTATTATACTATTCACATGCAAATGAAGCAGCTGGAGCAATCAGAAAACTAGAAAAGGTTTTCAAAATCCATATCTCCCTAATTTTCCCTGTTGTCTTCAGGCATAGGCCTTAAGGGTGCTAGGACAAGTATATATGGGATATAGTTTCAAAGTACAGAAACACTCAAATTTTTTCCCCATTCTATGTAATCTCTCCATTAAAAGCAAATATAGATACTTAGGAAAATGTGTAGTTATAATACAGTAGAATTCTAACACATACATATGATTGTTTGAGGAGTGCCATTATTCAAAAGTACTCCCCATACAATATGTTCCTGCACCCTGGAGCCCCATTTCTATGATTGGAAGTATGTAAAGACATAAACAGCTCTAACACAGAACTCATAAGAAAAACTGGCTCCCACAAGAAGTCACAGATTTAGAGTCAGGGGTTAAAAAAATGTACTTAACATAAACAGATGTTTCCTGCAGGCAGTAAAAGCAGACATCCACATACTGTCAATTCTGACAGCTTCTGCTAGTACCAACTTGAAAAGGGACCTGGGCAGGTCCCTTAATAATTTATGTGATACATTGATAGACTGACTAGCAGAAAAAAATGGCATGATTATTTCACTGAAATGTGTCATTTTAAAAAGGTCTTTTAGGGAGGAATATTATACAAATGGATTTATTATAAAGTATTTAATTTGAAATCAATCATCAAGAATCTTTACTAATAATTGATTCAATTATACTAAATTCCACAAGCATGTAAGTGCTTGTAATGTACCAGCAGTGTATTAAGGCTTCTGGTTACAAAAACAAAAATGAAGTAGCCCCTGCCCACAAGCATCTTATACTCTGCTTGAGAAAAACAACTTGTACACAGAAAATATATACAAAGTTATTCTGGGGGTAGGGAAGATACTAAATAAAAATGGCCTAACAAAGGAAGAAGTATTAGAACGAAGCCCTGAAAGAAATTAGAGATTCCAAGGAAAACAGGTGAGGAGGAAGAACATTCCAAGCATGGAAGACAGGCTGTGTAAAGGCTTGGGAGCAGATGTTGAAATGTAACTCATATACAGGGAACAACACGTAAACTAGTTTGACTGGAGCACAGACTATGTGAAGGGAAATAATGTGTAATCAGCCTAGAAAGAGAGGCTAGAACCATATTGGAAAGGAATTTAAATGCCAAAATTAGGACTTCATTTTTAGTCTAAAAGAACTAGGGAGTTACTGGGGCTTACTGTTCAAGTGGGCAATATGGTACGACTTAAGCTTTAGTATTAGTGCTTTGACATCTACGTGGAAGATAAGGCTGGATACAGGGAGGTCGATTAGAAAGCTAGTGCAATAGTCTAGGCAAAATGTCACAAGAGAGATAAGGGCATGTATGCAAGAGATACATTGGAATTAGAATCCGTGAGTTCTGGCAATGACTGGATATGGTAGACTAAGGGAGAACAAAGTTGTGTCTGAGGTTATGAAGCTAGGTAAGTGGAAGGATTGTGGCACCCTTGACAGGAACAGAGGACTTTTAAAGAAAATGAAGTAAAGTTAGTTCTTATAAAGACATAAAATCATAAGAATGGTACTGGAAGGGACCCTAGTCACAACATCTCATTTTACAAATGAAGTAAAATACAAAGAGTTGACTTGCCTCTTTAATATAGAATTAATACAGAATAGAATTTGACCAAAATTCTACTGAATCCAACACTTCTTTCACTGGAGTTGCTTATGAGACATCAAGGTAAAGATGTCCAATGGTGGTGTGAGATCAGAGCTTAGGAGAATTGAGGGCTGGATATGCAGATTTGGAAATAATCTGCAGAGAGATGATAGCTGAATCCAAGGAATTCGATGAGATCACCAAAGGGAGAGGGGAAAGATAAAAGAAAGGAGAGAGGAGAGAGGAGAGAGGAGAGAGAGAAATAGGTTAGGCATATAGAGCCCAAGCATATAATCATACTCATAAGGACATGGACAGTGATCTAACAAAGACTGAGAAAGAATGGTCACAAACAGATAAGAGGAAGATCAGAAAAGAGCATTAATTTACACTGCATAAGCCAACAATTTGATAATTTAAGAAGAGAATAAGAATGGTCAGTCATTTAACAGATGAAAAGATGTAAACTAAATCCAAAGACCTAGGTGAAGAAATTCTACCCAACTCACCAGACAAGTACTGAATACCTGCTATTATGTGAGACCTTTTGCTTGGTATTGGAGAATATAATGATTAAAAATAAAAACAAAAAACTTCCAGTACCTACACTCAAGAAACATATGCCCTAACAGGCCTAGCTGATCTTAGATCCTATTAAGAAGACCAAAATATTCAAAGCCTTTAAGTTTACCAGTTCGGGATTCATTTAAACTGATTAGACCTGCATGACAGAGTGGAAAGAAAACTTAGAGACCTGGGTTTAAGCCCTAGCTCTATGACTCACTACCTGTATTACCCTGGGCAAGTCACTTAACTTCTAGGCTTTAGTTTCTTCATCTGTAAAATGATGTGGGTAGATGAGATCAGTTCCAACAATAAATCTAATTTTGTAATCCTGATATTCATGTTAAGAATGAAAAGACATTTTATCTGTCTCCTCTCTGCTAAGTTTAAAAAGGAGGGCTCAGAAACAGTATGGTGAGTTAACTAGAGGGACAACTAGAATCAAGCTACAGGGCAGTGGGCATGAAGTTAAGTGAATGAAGATATAAATAAGACTAACAAAGATTGGACTTGAACTTTTCAAAGGACAGGAACCCACCCTGTGGAGAGCAACTACAATGATGAGAATAGCAGTGAAGGAGAGCCCTTGGAAGTGTAGATAGGTTAATCCCATATTGGCTCAAGGACCCTTAAGATCTTGGGTTCTTTCAAGTTAACAAGGATTTAGGACATACTTCTGTGAAGCAGTAAAAATCCATGTATGAATGGCTAGAGGTCAGTTTCCCTGAACCTTAGAAGATTGAGCAAAGACATCCAGCTTTAACTTTTTCAGACCTCTTCCGCCTTATATTAAGTGAATAGAAGAAACTACAAGAAAGCAGGGAAAGGGGTAGAGTCAAGGAGGCCAAGGTTCATGCCCTACCTCAGACCAGCACTAGCTGTGTGACCAAGGACCAGTCATTTGAATAAATCTCTCAGTGCTTCAGGAACTATTATATTTTTGCAAACCCAGGGTTTCCCACAGGGATAAAATCAAAGGCCAGACACATACACATGTCCCAAAAATAATGAAAAAAACATAAGGAAAACGACAATAATTCTTATCATATCATGCCTGAAAACTAGATCAAATCAATTTAATTTTAAAAAGACAAACTTTCTCTCTCTGTGAGACTTAAATTCCAAATGGCACAAATTAATAATAATACTGTACTTAATCCATTTCCCAAGAAATCAAAGAAACAATTTTCAAGGGCAAATAAAAAAAGAAAAAAGTTACCATTTATTTCCTTGTGGTGGAGGATCCAGAAGTACTCGAATTATATATAATAAGCAGCTTAATACCTTGAGGGAAAAATTGAACAAGCGTATTCTTAGACCTTTAACAAAAAGAAAAAAAAAATCAGTTTGTTTCAAATTCAAATTCTGTTCAAAAAAGCCTAAAAGAGATATGTCAAAAATCCACCTCTAAATAGAATGCTTATATCGATTGGTATTTAGAACTTACAGTACCCAAATATTCAGAAACCTTTGTGGAATAGCTCTATGGAGAAGATGAATTTCAATTACCCAAAGGTTTTAAAATGTGAGCCTAACCGAGCACATGAACTACACATAAAAGCTCTAGTTACCTGCTGGGATCAAACCCAGACCCTAGAATCTAAACAGCATAAAATCTATGTTCATCTTAGGGGGGTTTAATATTATTACCCTGAATGCTTTTCCCTGAATGCATATGGTCTTTTAGGGCTGAACTCTCAGAGTTGTCTATACTTTGGAAATTCACTCAGTGATCAGGTTGAATATATTTATCATCCTCAATATTTTTATACTTCATATTTATATAGTGCTTTAAGATTTATAAAGCAATATGTATTTGTATATGTATATATGTATTCTCATATAATCGTCACATAAGCCCTTTAAGCTAAATGTCACTATTATCTCCTTTACCAATAAGGAAAATGAGCTTGGACAATTCTCCTATCACCAAGTTGGCAAAAGTCTGAAGTAACACTTGACCTCAGGATTTGAAGCCCTAAGTCTAACATCCAAGTCTAGCATTCAATATAATCTAGTTAGGGTTATACATCCTACTTTTTGATACTTGGAAAATTAAATGTTAAGCAAACCCAATATACCATATTTATTAGTTTGATTTCTTACTAGAATTCACTTTTCTGTCTCTTTTTTTTTTCCAGAAGCCAAATCCTGAGTCTAACCTCTCTTGAAAATAGATGACTTTGGGGGGCAGCTAGGTGGTGCAGTAGATAAAGCACCGGTCCTGGGTTCAGGAGTACCTGAGTTCAAATCCGACCTCAGACACTTGACACTTACTAGCTGTGTGACCCTGGGCAAGTCACTTAACCCCCATTGCCCCACAAAAAAAAAAGAAAGAAAAGAAAATAGATGACTTTGTAGAGACCTCTTATAGTGCATGGTACACATGAACAAGAAGCTTTTGATTTGTTACTGATAAAAAAAATCCATATAGTATTAGTAATGAGTGAAAAGCACCTGAATGTTTCATAAACTGAAATGATTCTTCCTACATCTTATAATTTCTGAGTCATCCAGGGGGAATAGCATTTGGGAAAGACTTTCCTGAGCTGGCAATGAGTCAGGCAACATAATGAAAACAAAATACCTCTTCTCAGTTTTCTACATGTGAATAACTTTGAGATAACATATTTTGAAGTTGTAAAAGTGAATGTTTATCAAATTTGTATTTTCCTCAAAGGCTTCAGTATCAAAATACATACAACAATTTGAATATCCTCAAATGTCTATCTATTGGTCTGTCTTTTTTCTTGCTCTCTCCCCCTCCCCTTTTAATCATGAGAGCTACCTCAGAGGGTGTGGTAGAATCTAGTCTTCTGAAGTGACTTTTAAGAAAGGGCTGGCTGACTATCAATGTAAGTTCCATGATAATCATACACACATACATACATATGTATATACATCCATTCATACATATATACATCTGTGTGTGTGTGTATATACATATACATATACATATACATATACATATACATATGGTTATATGGTTATATCATTTATCTTCAATAAGACTAATTAAAAAAAGATTAAAATAAGTGACCAGACTTCAAAGAAAACAATAGGGGCAGCTAGGTGGTGCAGAGGATAAAGCGCCAACCTTGGATTCAGGAGGACCTGAGTTCAAATCCAACCTCAGACACTTTACACTTACTAGCTGTGTGACCTTGGGCTAGTCACTTAACCATCATTGCCCTACCCCCTCCAAAAAAAAGAAAAATAAAATAAACAATAAAGAACTCCCTTTAGATAAGTAATTTCATCACTGTTGATCTGTTAATTTGCACTCCCTGCTCAGAGAGGAATTAGCATTCATCGTTTCAGGGGTTCAACTCCCTGTTCCATACTGGTCAGAGAGTATGGTGACAGCAGACACTCATCTCAAGAGCAACTACAAAGGGTGCTTCTAGATCGGGGCTGGTTACTCGCTGGCATAAAACAACACTGATTTTGAAGCAATGTCAAATTAAGAAGTAGACACTAGAAGTGAGCTATTAAGAATAATAAAAAAGCAGACTATGTAGCACAATACTTAGAGTGTTGGACTTTTCAAGTCAAGAAAACCTGACTTGGAATCTCACCTCAGATACTGACTAGTTATGTGACCCTCAGAAAGCCCTTTAACCTCTCAGTCTCAGTTTCCTTATCTGTAAAATGGAGATAGTAATAGCAACTATTTCACAGCACTGTTAGGAAAATCAAATGAAATAGCACATTATAGCAACCTTAAACCACCATATAAATGCTGGATGTTATAACTAGCTAGCTATTAATGCTCACTAATTTGTAAATAGATAGGTCTATGCCAGACCTCAAGACGCAGGATGACATATAATGAGCAGACAACTAGCCTTGAAATTAAGAAAACACGTTTTCAAATCTTGACTGATAAATAGTAGCTCTGTGACTCTGAGCAATTCCTATAACCTCTCAGGGCCCCTGGGCAACACTAGAGATTCCAAATTTTGGAATACTTGCTAATCAACATTGGAAAAGGGGATTTTCTCCCACTGTGAGCTCCTAATATCATTAAAAACACAGATCTACCTCAGACACTTGACACTTACTAGCTGTGTGACCCTGGGCAAGTCACTTAACCCCCATTGCCCCGCAAAAAAACCCCAAAACAAACAAAAAACACAGATCTAGATGCATACTTGCCTGCATGAATGCATAAGCATACACATAATATTAGACCTCACACTAGGAGCTTTATTTACTAAACTATTAAATGAACTTCATAATAAAGGTCATTTAATTCATTAAGCATTCCCAAAGCTTCTACCTAGACCATGTCATTATAGTGAAGATATGTTTTCTTTGTATTTATTGTTAATCCATAGCACAACACCAGTGGCAACATAGTACTTAATTAATTGCATCTCATCCTCTCCACATTCCCTAGATGACTGTGATCCTGGCTTTTGATCACAGCATTATTGAATATTATCCAAAATAAGCCAACCAGCAAGTGTGGGGCAAAGAAAGAACACTGCTTGTGGAATATAGGTTCAAATCATGACTCAGATGCTTTTTATTCAGAATCTTTAGGACTCGGTTTTCTCATCTGTAAAATGAAGAACTTGGACTAGATGACCTTGAATGTTCCTTCCATCTCTAAACATATAACTATGATTCTATATATTACAAAGATCTCAAAAACATTTTGAAAAGAGGTAGCTTCAAACTTGGGCTCCCTTTTCAAATATAGAACTTTAATGGACTTAAAATTTCACAACCATTGAAATAACCAAAAATTTAATAATAATAAAAGAATCACTGGATGCCTGGACTCTTATAAAGAAGCATATTTCCTTTTTCCCCATCTGCTCTTTTATCTTCTTTCTTGTCAAAAAACAAAAGCTTAGGGCATCTTACCCAATTCAAACATATTAAAAATTCCCTATCTAAATTACTGCTCTGGTAGGCAGATAATTTCCCTTTTCCCTCTTTTGATGAAAAAAATAGTAATAACTACATTGTTTTATGCTTTAAAACCAAGCTACAGTAGTGGATCTAGGCATAGTTGAAATGTTCCTATTGTCCAAGTTCTGCTTTAATTATAAGCAGAGCTCCATGACATTTTTCACATATTTAGTGACACAGACAAGAGATTGACAGTAACACAATAGTCAAAAGACTCTAGAAGCTTTCATTTTTAATTATCTAATGAGCAAATCAAGGCTTTAACTATTTAGAGCAGTGGGGATTTTTTTTTTAGATGACTGTTCTCATAACAAGGATGCAAGACCACATAAGGCTAACCTATGTTTAGTAGAGATAGAAACTGCACCTATAATTTTATTGGCACAAGGAGCTCGCAGAGGCAACTCCCTCTATCTTTACAAGATGCCACCTTCTCTGCAACTTATAGTCTTATGGAGCTGCTGGACCACTGAGAAGTTAAATGACTTGACCAGGTCTACACAGTCAGTGTGTGTTAACAGTATAGCAGAAATAAAGTTGAGACTACTAGTTTATACTATACCACCCCCCAGGAAGCTAGGTGGAGCAGTTCATGGAGCACTGGCCCTGAAATTAGGATAATGAGAGTTGAAATCAGGCCTTGGACACTTCACACTTACTAGCTGTGTGACCCTGGGCAAGTCACTTAATCCCAATTGTTTAACACCCAAGGACATCTCCAGTCATCCTGAGGTATATCTTGCCACTGGACCCAGATGGTTCTGGAGGAGAGAGTAAGGCTGGTAATTGTTTACAGCCCTCCATCACTTAAATCCAATTCACTGCCATTCATGACATCACCCCCTGATTGCATGGTTATCTTTGAGAATGAAGGACAAACGACAACAACTCCACCACTACCAAATGCAAAATGAATATATGACCTGAATACAAATGTACCATGAAGACACTGAAGTAATTGAAGACAAACAGATCAAGTACTTTTACAGCTATTACTAGGTGGTAAATGATTAAACAAGGTATTAGGACTATAACAAAACAATAGATAAATTTAATTATATGAACAAAATTAGGATTAGGAACAACTAGGATGAGAAGAATATCAGTTTACTGGGAAAAACATCTTGGCATAAAATATCTCTGATAAGAGTGTAATAGCCCACAGCTAAGTAGGTGGCATAGTGGATAAGGTGTTAGACCCAGAGCCTTGGATACCTGAATTAAAATCTGGCCTTAGACACTTGCTAGCTGTGTGACCACAGAGTGCTACTTAAACTGTCTACCTCAGTTTTCTCAACTGTAAAATAGGAAACATAATCACCTACCTCAAAGAGTTTTTGTGATGATCAAATCATTTTAAAGAGCTTATCACAGTGTCTGATACATTATAGGTTCTAATTAATCCTTGTTTCCTTCTTTGCTTCCTATCCAAGCAATATCGACTCCTCCCTCTCTCTCTCCTCTCTCTCTCTTTTTTCTCAGAAAAAAATCCATTACCCAATATATCAAAGGAGATATGAAAAAGATGTCTAAAGAAAAAGATTTATAAATCAATAAAAAGCTATAAAAAATGTCCTAAATCACTAATATGAAAAGAAATGCAAATCTAGACAATTCTCATACTAAGCAAATTCTCCACAATTGGAGTGGTTGTAAAAGATGGGCACACTAATAAACTGTTGTTGAAACTGTCAATTAGTCATATCGTTCTGGAAAACAATTTGGAATTATGCAAAGGAAATGACTAAAAGAAATTTCCATAGTTGTTGTTACAGAAATTCCACTGCTAGACACATATCCCAAGGATGTCAATGATGAAAATAAAAGGACCACTAACACTAACACATTTATAGCAGTATTTTTTGTAGTAATAAAGAGCCAGAAATAAAATAGGTAGTTACTGATGAGAGAATGGATAAACAAGTTGTAGTACATGAATTCTATAGAAATAGGAAGTAGAGCCATGATTTCATTACTGTAGGGAACCCCACATGAAGAAAACTCCTTCTACCAATATAGGTTAGCACTTTTCCTTCAACCTATAGTCTTAAAGTTACATAGAAAACTGATAGGTTAAGTGACTTGCCTGTGGTTACACAGCCAGTAAGAGTCAGCCATGGGATTTGAACCTAGCTCTTCTTAATAGAGTATAGGTACTTTGAGGTCAGAAACTATCTTGTTTTTTCTTTGTATTTATAGGACTTAGAATAATTCCAGGCACATACTCAGTGTCTAATGTATTCTTATAAATCAAATTAAATTGGATGGAATCACATATTTTAACATCAATATATTTCAGACCACCCACATAGAATTATCCTTTGCTTTGTTTGCACAACAGAGCATAGGAGTCAGCAACTCCCTAACTCTTACAATCCATCAGCACTGCCATCTCTATGGTCAGTTAGTAACCCCAGGCTCAACTGATCACAGGCCTGAAGATTCTCCCCACTACAAAAAGGTTTGATACTCTTGATTAAAACTGTTTATCCCTTACTTTATTTCCTTATAATCAATCTCTTAAAGACTAACACTTTCTGGGAGAAATCAGGAGAAAGAAGAAAATTCAGAGGCTTGATCAAACATTTCTGACTTCTTCCCATCTCTACTCCCTCAAGTATAAACAAAATCTGGTGTTCCTTAAAATAATATTAGAAGGGGGCAGGTAGGTGGTTCAGTGGATGAAGCACCCACCTTGGATTCAGGAGGACCTGAATTCAAATCTGGTATCAGACACTTGACACTTACTAGCTGTGTGACCCTGGGCAAGTCACTTAACCCTCATTGCCCAGCAAAAAAATAAAATAAAATAAATAATATTAGAAAGAAAAAATCAAGTGTTTATTTTAGGCAAATAAAACTATATAATATCCAGGAACTAAAGGAACTACTTACTTGATCGCTGATTTTTGATGAAAAATAATTTTAACCTCTCTTTAAATGTATTTTCATTCATGTAGAATTCAACTTGTACCCTGAAAAAGAAAAATAGAAAGTGACATGTTCAAATATTACGTTAATTAAAATATTCTAATAAAGGATAACTTAAATATTAAATCTTTTGGCACTTTATTGACAGTTTTAGGAATATGATATTCAATATTTATAAGAAAACAAAAATTAATCATTAATGAAAATGAATAAATTATGTTAGCACAAATTCACTGTTATTATAAGTGAGCAATCAGTAAATTATTCAGATATTCTGCAAATAATGTAAACAACACACAAATAATTATGTTAACTGCACAATTTAATGTCCTGAGAAATACCACCAATTACAAAAGTCTACTGAGTATCTACAGGGTATCTAGAACAGTGTCTTTCAACAACTAGGTATTCAACAAATACCTAAGGAAGGGAGAAGAGGAGAGAGGGGAAGGAGGGAAGGAAGGAGGGAGGGAGGGAGAGCATGTATAGGTAATGCAGGGCATGGAATGATAATTAGCATTTAGCTCAGTGACTGGCAAATAGTAGTTGCTTAATAAATATATATTAATTGATTTTTGTCTTTCATTTAAAATATATTTGTAATAATCTTTTAAACTGCATTTATTCAACAAATATCAACTGCACAAACATTTACAAAACACCCACTACATTGATGGCACTATTACTAGAATCTGGGAAAAAAAGGCAAATACAGTTCCTGTCTTCAAGGATTTCATCTCTTTTAATTATCAAATAAGGATTTCAGAAACAACAGGAAACCACAATTGACTAACACTTCAATATCAGAGTATGTAATATAGCCTCCAAAAGAAAAAAGAATGGGTCATCTAGGTGGATAAAGCACTGGCCCTGGATTCAGGAGGACTTGAGTTCATGTCTGGCCTTAGAAACTTGACAGTAGCTGTGTGACCCTGGGCAAGTCACTTAACCCTCATTGCCCTGCTAAAAAAATTAAAAAAAAAAGAAAAAAACAGAAAAAACCCCACCATAACTATTGACAATATGCCTTGTTTCAGTTATTCTAAAATTTTCAAATTTTGACATGAAATTTTAAGTGCCACACATGATTCTTCAGCAATGTAGAACAACTACATAAGGAAAAACAATATTCAGAAATGTTTTCTTTGTTCATTTCCATTTAAAAGTTATTTTTGTTGATGCTTTTTAAAGTAAGATTTTGTAATATGCTACATTTTCTAGATATTCTATGAATCATTTAAAAAGCTATCTCTGATTTCACCAAATTAAAAGTGGTTGTTTAATCATATGACTGCATTCCAACTTTTATCTGAGTTACTGTAAAGGAAAACTCTTCTATCTACATAAAATCTTTCTTGACTTGCTTTGATTTCCCCATATATTTTCCCATTTCTTATTGCTGTTTTACCTTTACAAATACAATATGAAATTTTAAAATACAATATAAATGTTATGCAAACAAGCTAACATCTCTAAAAAGAACACTTAATTGGTGATTGTGAGAAGGAAATAATTATTAACATATTTTACATAAAGAAAATATTTATAACATAAATATTGAGATTCTACAAGATAATTGAGGAAATCATATATACTGTGTGTATGCACACAATTTGGAGGTGGGAGGAAGGTATAGAACCTGTGATTATATTAGTTTAAGAAACTTCTGGGTGAGGAAATATCTGTCACCAACACAAATAAGGAACTGTTCTACAACTTATAGTCTTATCTCATTGACTGGGGCACTGAGAGACTATGCATCTCAGCAACAATCAATTACAAAGCTAGTATGTGTCACAGGTGAGACTTGAACCCAGGCTTTCCTACCCCTGAGTTCAGCTCTCTATCGACAACCCTGCTATACCTTCTCATATTCAAATATAAATACATGAAATTTGCTTTGAAAGTGATGAACACACACATCTTACAGCTACTATATCTCATTTTGCTATCTTATTCCTTCTTGTTTTCAACCTAGTAATATTTTCCAATTTCAATATTAAAATAAATTATATATATATACATACATACATATATGTATATGTATGTATGTATATATCAAGCAGATAGATCATTTACTGTGGGTGTATCAGTAAAGAATTTGGCAAGCACAGAGATTATTGACCTAGAATACATGCTGGAGAAAGGGGGGATCACTTGAAATACGTAGATTGAAATATATAGTGCCTACATTTTTGGGAATTCGTGAGGCAATAAAATAAGCCAAATGAATTCAATGTAAGGCTCAATTGGACTGATATTGATCTTTCCTTATTATCATGAAATCACCATAGATATCACACATTTTATGTGTGAATGTATATTAATATGAATAGTATCAAAATTAAGACATAAAAGGTCTGATTGCCCTTTGCAGTTCTATACTCCGCAATTTTTTTTGAAATGTGACCTCCATCTCCTTGGCAAGGTCAATAAGAATTGTAGCTGATTTTATCAAGCATTTCAAAGTTTGCAAAGCACTTAATATACATCATTTCATTTGAACTTCATAGCTCTGTAAGGTAAGTACAATGGGTGGTGGTCATGGTGGTCATCGTGGTGAGACTTTTTAACTAGATTTGGTATTTCTTCCCTGCACAGAATTCCTGGTGAAGAACCTGGCCACTAATGAAGACTGGCACTAGTTCTACAACTTAGAGTCATAAAGAGATAGTCATTTAGCCATTATGTATCATTTGCAGGACTTGAACCTAGGTCTTCCTTGATTTAAGCTCATTCTCTATTTGCTACACCACAGCTGCCTCTCATTCAGTAATGCTCTTATATACCACAGATGGAGAAAATGGGAAGGGTGGGATAGGAGTGAGAAGCATGTATTAAGTCCCTCCTATGGGGCATGTACTATGTAAAGTGTTTTACATATATTAGCTAATTTGATACTCACAACAATCCAATGAGCTGGGTGCTATTATCATCCCTCGCTTACAGTTTACAAAACAAAGGCAAACAGAACTCAGAGGGCTTAAGTGACTTGCCTCTCATCACACAACTATTAAGTTCTAGAATCAGGATATTAACATAGGATTTCCTAATTTAAATTGTCTGTTTTTCACTATACCACAAAACCTCTTTAAATAACAGTGCCATTCTCTGGAATATTCTTAGCTCAATCACATTCTTAAACTGCAATTACCAAAAGTGGACAAAGAAAATTTAACAAGATTTTGTACAACTGAGTCTGATTCAAGGGTCATAGATGATGGTCAAACATTGCTAGGCGAAAGGTATATGAAGAGAAATACAAAAGTCTGCCTGCCCTCAAGGAGTTCATATTCTAATGGAATGTCTCTTGTTTCATTCTTTTTTTTGTTTGGTTTGGTTTGGTTTGGTTTTTTTTGCGGGGCAATGGGGGTTAAGTGACTTGCCCAGGGTCACACAGCTAGTAAGTGTTAAGTGTCTGAGGCTGGATTTGAACTCAGGTACTCCTGAATCCAGGGCCAGAGCTTTAACCACTGCGCCATCTAGCTGCCCCCCCTTGTTTCATTCTTAATAAAACAAAAAACTTCTTCCAGATGAGATAACAAAGACCAGTGGGTGGAAGTTAGAAGGTGGCAGATTTTGATTCAATATAGTAAAGCACTAAAAAGTATACTTATTGCTTCCACTACCTCCCAAAATTGGACAGTCTTATTTGGAAAGTCAGGAGGTCTATATCTGAAAATTTCTAAAAGATCAAATAGTTGTCCTATCAAGGATGATGAAAGATTTCTTTTTTTTTCTTTTCTTTTTTTGGGGGGGGTGGGGGGGTTGGTGGCGGATGCTGGACTAGAAGACATCTAAAGAGAAATGTCTCCACTACATCAAGTGAATCCACCTTGGAGAATTGACAGTGTGACTTGTGATTTGTACCAATGGATGGAGTATCCACATTGATTTGGTTACAAGTCCTTTAAAGTATGATTTATCAAAAAATTCTGTGCCTGCTCCCACAGTCTCCTGATAACCTATAGTTTACCCCTATAAACTGAATATTTAATTACCTAGGAAAGCTTCATGTTATTTGCCTGTGCACAGGCTGTTCTCTAAAATGGAATTATATTCCCTCTCACCACTGTCTTTTAGAAGGCTGTAGGTCTTCTTTGGATTCCATTGAATAAATATTTCTTTATTAACAACTATATATGCATGACGCAGAACTAACAACTTTATTCAAGGCACAGGAAGAATTATAGAAAGAAAAAATCAATCTCTGTATCCAAAGGCCTTCTATTCCCCCAAGGGGGATCAACTCAGGTAATAAGCTACTTAAAGCCTTCACTGATCCCAACTGTTCTGTGCTAAAGAAATTATTCTCTGTTTACTTTTGTATCCATGAGTTATATTCACCCAAGAGAATGTAAGCAACTTGAAGACAAGAGCTATTTGGGTTTTTAACCATTTTGTCCCTATGTTATATGGGTTAACTAGGTATTTCTTCCAGACCTTGTATAGCATCTAGCTCTAATTCAAGCTAAACAGAAATCTCCATAGGATCTCAGAGAAATGTTTGTTTATTCTTGCCCTCTGTTTCTTGTCTCTAAACAAGCTTTCATTCCACTAACATCCTTCCCAACAGTGGATGCTCTCAATTAAAAAACAAACAACAACAACAAAAATCAACCCACCTACACAGTAGCCTTTAACATAAGAATCTAGTCAAAGTTTTTGACACCTTTTCAGCCCATTGGTATGTTTTTGGTTTGGTTTGGTTTGGTTTGGTTTTCCCCTTCAGCATGATCCTCAAGTGGCCCCACTGAATCTTAAGCAGGCTTCCTGCCTTTGATACACACAATGAACTTTTTTTTTATTTTAAATTTCTGGCCCAGAGTGCCTGCAAGGTGATTCTGAAATTATTTTATGTACCAACAATTTCTAAATTAACTGTATAATTAATTACTCATCATGCTGTAAGTATTCAACTCCTTTTGACCTGTAATTTCTGTCTTTAATTCTGATGACACTATAAGTGGCTTCATGTTAAATATACATACATATATACATACATACATGAAATTTGTAGAGGAAAAAGGAAGGTGATATTTAGGGTGATTTCATGCTAATAAGGAAAGGAAAATAGGCTCTAATCATTCTTCAATTACGTTTCATTATGGATAATGTTGATAACTAGGAACAATGTTCTTTCCTATCTTCTTTCCCTAGCAATCATGCTCCCAGGTATAGAGGAATATACAATGTAGTGGTTTCCATGGTAAAATGGATTACAAGTAGTATTAACAGCATTTTGGTATTCAAGTCTCTTTGTCAAAAACTCATCACCTAATGTGAATTTCACATTTGCTCTAGTACCTTTCCAATCTATTTTAAATAAATACATTTAAGCAATTCTGATTCATTGGAAATCCAGTTCAGTTTAGAAACTGTAAGGCATGGCTCGTGGAGTGGGGGAGTGTTGTAAAAGCTAATTCTCCTCTATATTTTACAGAGAACAAAATATCTCTTGCTATTTTATGTCATTTCTTAACATAAGCTAAATGAAACACACACATGCATAGCAATGAGACCTGTATACAAATATCATCTTAGTGGATACAGTATCTAACAGTCTTTTAAAAAAATTTTTATATTAGAAAGTATATATTTTTGTCATCTTAAATGTATTTTATTTTTTTGAATTGCATGTTAATATAGTTTTCAACATTCATTTTTGTAAGATTTTGAGTTTCAGATTTTTCTCACTCCCTCCCTTCCTTCCCCCATAACCTTAGTCTTAATTGGGTTGTTCGTAATAGTACTATGTTAACCCATACAGAAGAGAGTTAACAACAAGAAGGCAAGACCAAAATATTGCATCTACAATAAAAAGAGAAAACAAAGAAAATGGTGAGAAATGTGTGAAAATTAGATGATGATAGAGCTGGAATTTATATTATATTTTAAAGTTTATAAAGAACTTTATATAAATATTATCTTAACCTAAAGACAACCTTGGAATGCATATACTATTATTATCCTCATTTTATGTGGTGTAATTTTTTGGCAGGGCAATGAGGGTTAAGTGACGTGCCCAGGGTCACACAGCTAGTAAGTGTCAAGTGTCTGAGGCCAGATTTGAACTCAGATCTTCCTGAATCCAGGGCCAGTGCTTTGCCTACTGTGCCATTTAGTTGCCCTTATCCTCATTTTACATAAGGAAACTGAGACAAAGAGAGGCTGACTTGCTGGGTATTCAAGGGCTAATTTGAATTCAGGTCTTTCTGACTTAAGGTACAACATTGTATCAATTGTGGAACCTAGGTGACTCATTAAAAAAATACAATAGAAAAAAAAAACAGTAAATAGGTATATAAGTGAATTCCATGTAAAAGTTAAATGAGAATGTGAGTAACAAGTGCTATAGAAAATTTAAATTTTCACGAATGTGGAATAATGCAATAATATATGTTAATTCCTTGGTGAACTAGAAAGGTGTAATGAGGTATTTTGAATAGAAAATGTGCTTTAATTGGAAATACCAATGGCCTTATGGTTGGAAGTCTAGTGTCCCAGTTTCAGCTTTGACACAATGAATATAGACAAATCACTTAATATTTTTGGGAATGGTTCTTCATCTACAAAATGTGTATAAATAGTATGTAGTATCCATTCCATTCAGATTCTGTGAGGAAAGTGTTTCATAAAACTTAAAGGCATAATATAAATATTTTCTTATAGCAAAGATATGAGGTGGTAGTAGCTGTGGCAGCAGAATTCAAGAAGTACGAAAGGTGAAATCTGCAGGAATTCTGTGATTTTTGTCTTACAGAGCTAATTGATGTGTACAACGCAATGGTTGATCTCCCTACTAAGTGAGAAAGTAAAAGGGCTATATTATGGATCTCATATTTTTAGGCTTATTCATAGAAATTATTTTCTTGTTTTATATATCATCTCAATGAATTTGTATGTTCATTTTAAGCTAGAAAATGTTGATAGTACATGATATTTAGTTTTCATTAAATTCACTCCTCCTCCTTTCTTTCTCAAGTAAAAGAGTATGTTTTTCCGTGAGATTCAGCCCACCATATATCATATTGTCTATTGCTAAAAAAGGGTTCCTAGGTGGACAGACCAATTAGGTTTGGGGTCTGTTTTTGTTTTGTTTTGTTTTGTTTTGGTATTTTCTATATACCATCTTATTAAGACTTTGTTGTTTAGTCATTCCAGTTGTGTCCAACACTTCATGACCCCACTTGGGGTTATCTTGGCAGAGATACTGGAGTGGTTTGCCATTTCGTTCTCCAACTCACTTTACAGATGAGGAAACTGAGGCAAAAAGGTTAAGTGACTTGCCCATGGTGACCAAAAACTTAAGTCAGTGATGGTGTGAACCTTATTTTTCTAAGCCAATCCAATCTTAAACACAGTTTTAATATCTTTTAAGGGAAAATTATACAGACTTGGTAGGAATTGGAGGGAGGGGGCTAGGCTATTGTTTCGAGCATTTGACTTTTGAATTTCAATAACAGGAAGCATTTGTAGAAAGCATTTTTGTGAGGATTGTCAATCTGAAAATTAAATAAAACTATCAAAATAACAAAATTATGGTCTTTGATTGGGGCAGAAGAATTGCAATTCATGGTAGCACTCAGCAAACCCTAGAGCACCCAAAAAAGGGAACTTGGGACAGAGTTTATAAGAAGAACCAAAACAGAAAGAGTTACAAGATTACTTTTGGGAGGGTTAAGTATTTCATAGTTTCACAAAGTAAGTTGTTTTACATAACAAGCAAAAATACATAAAGAATGATTGGGGGGCAGCTAGATGGCACAGTGGATAAAGCACCGGCCCTGGATTCAGGAGTACCTGAGTTCAAATCCGGCCTCAGACCCTTGACACTTACTAGCTGTGTGATTCTGGGCAAGTCACTTAACCCCAATCGCCTCACAAAAAAAAAAAAAAGAATGATTGGGAATCTCTGGAAGAGGAAAGTTTGGGAGATCTATAAAATAATCAGAGCCTAGAACCAACAAAGTCTGCTCAGCCACAAGCAATTCATTGGCCTGGGAATGGAGACCAGCACAGCTTTGGTCAGTTCTCAGTCAACTGAGATTGTCAGGACCACTGTTCAAAGGGCAAAAAAATAGCTTTTACTATATATAAAGTGCTTTAGTCTTGTTAACATTTGCTGATGTGTTCTATATCTAGTGCAATGAAAAAGTATATCTCATTCAGAAGAAGTGATTAGATATATTAGACATCTGAATAGCATTATATATCAAGAATGACCAATTTGTCCATCTAGTCAGGAGAAATATAATGCACTGCCACCACAATATTGCTTCAATTTCTTTGTGATATAATTCAGTTGTGGGAATGTAAAGAATTGGAACATAAGCCTGTTGAGACAATGGTTATTAAAACTCATGAAATGATCCTGCAAGACTGGAGAGGATCAAATGACATCAATTTTTAAAGGAAATGAAAAATCTCCAACATATAGAAAAAGAAAATTGGTTCTATTTCCTACAAAAATTTTTGAATTCATATGAATTTTTCAAATTATTGATTTCTTTTTATTTATATCAATAATTTTAAAATATCATATTCATTTCTGGAGATACTTTCTTTTCCTTTCCCCTCTCCCCAAAAAGGCTTCTCTTTCAATATAAAGAAAACTTAAGCAAAGTCAACTATTAGAAGAAACCATATTGTAAAGAATTAATTGTTATTTGAGATTTTTATGACCCCATCTTTTGGCTAGAATTTAAAAAAAAAAAACAACCTCAGCACACATACTGGCCTCTGGGGCTCTGCAAACAGCACAGTGCTCTACCCACTGGTTGTAGCCGTCGCCATGGTGCTGGCACCTCACATCATCACCACTTGCGGACACCTACATGGGCCTGGCAAAATTATAATGATTGGATGCCTAGTGAAGGCAGTCATGTGACTGTCAGAGCAGCCAGCCAATTGGTTGGGGGCTGTCTGGGGTCTGCTGGGAAGAAGGGAGGAGATTCTCCATTCTAACTTGAAGCTGGAAGGCGACAGGATGCTGCTGTGTGTTCTCAGCTGATTCCTAGGTGGTAGTGTTATTAAGGTTGTATAATTTCCCTTTTCCCCATTTTATTTCCTTTCCCTTGATCCTACTGAACCTGTTTGTGTGTGTGTGTGTGTTTTAAGTTTTTTCTTGCTAAATAAATCCTGTTCTGTTTTGAAACAGGCTGCCAGTCTCCTTCCTTGCCCCAATATTGTGGCGAGCCCGCTTAGCTAACACTCCCCAATTAAAAATTGGTCCCCACAATATCTGATCATATATGCATCATTAATCCCCTATATCTTTAAGGAAAGAAGAAAAGTATATTTCCCCAACTTTCCCAAATCAAACTTGACCCCTGCAATTATTTAGAGTTTGATTTTGCTCTGGTGTTCTTTTCTTTGACATATTGTAGTCATTCTGTGTACTGTTCTTCAGTTTCTGGATGCATCAGTCAATATAAGTTCATACGTCTTTATATGCTTCTCTGCATTATTCATACATTTTTGATGGTATAATAATAATCTTTTATATTTGCATGACACATTTTTTCAGCTATTTTCCATTCGGAGAATCATATACCTGGAATTGGAAAGAACCTCAGAGGCTATCTATTTCAACCCTCTATTTTGTATCTAGATTTTTTCTTGAACAATAAAAAAGCTAGTGGGAATAATTTCATATACATGTAGAATTTTTCCCCTGCATTTGACTTGCTTAGGCTATATGCCCTGCAAAGGGATCTCTGGGCCAAAAGAGAACATTTTGGTAACTTTCTGGCATGATTCCAAATTGTTTTCCAAAATGGTTGTCCCAGTCGATTACCATTGAACTGTTTATTTAAAAGATGTTTACAGTACATTTATAAAAACAATCAGTAATCACTACAAGCCAACATGGGATTAAAAAAAGTAGTCATGCCAGAATAAACTCATTCTTTTCTTGTTGTCAATGTTGTAACAATATCAAATTTGGATTTCAGCAATAACTTTAACAAAAAAGAATCTTACACAATATCACTATAAGTTAAGAGATAATATTTTCTAATGATCATAGAATTTATTAAAGATCATACTCAAAGGGGACAGGTAGGTGGCACAGGTAGGTGGATACTCAAAGGGCACAGGTAGGTGGATAAAGCACTGACCCTGAATTCAGGAGGACCTGAGTTCAAATCTGACCTGAGATACTTGACACTTACTAGCTGTGTGACCCTGGGCAAGTCACTTAAGCCTCATTGCCCTGCAAAAAAAAAATAGCAAAGGATAGAAAAAGAAAATAAGAGATCATACTCAAAGAGTGATGTTTCACAGATTAATGTCAAACTAGAAGTAAAAGGCTTTAGGTCTCTGAATTTGGCTCTTTTCTTTTCAATGTTTGAGCAATGGATTACATAGAAGAATAGATGAGATGCTTATCCTAATTGAATTTGGAATTAACATGAATCTGAAAAAAACAGCAGATATATTGCATGAAAGTATTAGAAGTAGAAATATCTTGGCAAGCTATAAGAGTAGGCTAAATCTAATAGGATTCAATTTAATAGAAATCAATGTAAAGACCAAACTTGGGCTCAACAAGTCAAGTACACAAGTACAAGATGAGAAATTTCTGTCTGGGCCACAGTTCCTATGGGGAAAAAAGCAAAGAGATGAGCTTTCAAAATAGATTCACAGAATTTCAAAGTTGGCAGAGGCCTCAATGGTCATCTGGTCTACATGGTACTCAAAAAGGAATCTACTACAATAAACAGATAATTCATTGTTTGGCCTTTACTTAAAGATCTCCACTCAGTAAGAATGTACTAATCAAGACTAAATTGACTTCTTTGGATTTTTTTTTTGCACTGCTACTAGTCCTGACTTATGATTCCAAACAGAACAAATCTGACCTTTGGTAGTCTTTCAAGTACTTTAAAGCAAGTCTCATTTTTTATTATATTCCCTTAATCTTCTCTTCGAAAGGCTAAAAACTATGTCCATTTCCTTCAACCATTCTTTACATGACACAAAATTCTCATACTTTGCCATTCTGGTAGTACCTCCTTGGAATACTAAATTCACTTATAATCATGCTTCTTAAAGTGATTCTCTGAACTAAACACACATTCCAGATGTGGGATGATCAGAGCAGAATAAAGTTAAACTGTGACTCAGCCTTCCTTGAGAAAGCTATTTGTCATTTAGGAAAGGCAGCACGTATTACCGTGTCTCTACTGTCAAAGGTATTCCTGAGGGAGTAAAGTTGGACTAAATGACTTCTCAAGTCCCTTACCAGGATGAGAATTTGAAATACTCCAAAAAAAAAAAGAACCACCTCCCCAAAAAACACAAAAAAATACCCCAAAACAAAACCAAGTTAGATATTAATATGGATTTAGAAACTTAAAAAGCAGAATCATTCAAAAGAATCATCCAGAATCACCCACACCAAATATCCTATTACCTAAAGATGAGCTTTATTTACTCCTCTGACACGAAATATATGTGGCATGAAGGAATGCAGAGTGAACCATCATGGAAGGTCATTGGGAGAATTTACTTGTAAAAGTATTTATAAATCACCTTATATTCACAGTATGGGTGTGGCATCCAACCCCACCCCACTTGGTTTGCTCATGGAACTTCTACACATAGGATATCAAAACAAGGGATCCCAGATATGGTGTCTATTGAGAAAACTAGCTGTCAAGGCTTTAGTGGTACCCCTGGTGGGTAGTCATATACTCTTATGACTCTACAGTGTAAGCTGAGAGAACCCTTTGGTGCCCTTCCCATTTTACCAATTAGTTAAGATGAAGCCCATTAACAATTAGAAACAATGATTATTAATCAGAAACATTTATTAAATAGAATCAAAAGCAAGAATAATAGTAACATAGCATCCCACCTCAAACTGTCTCATTGATGCATGCAGTATCTCTTGGGGGAGAGTGGGTACAAACTTACAGAAATATAGCAGGAAGGCACATGAAATTGTTAACATATAGGACTGGAACAACTAATAACTCTGGACTATTGGCTTTGATGTTCTTTGTTTTTCATGGAAACAGACTCTGAAATAATTTTTCCATGGACAGTATTGTTTCTCCACTGAATGCTCTACTACAACCACAACTCTTCTGGTCTACTGAGGTACTACAAAATTATTTTAGAAAAAGCAAAAAATTTTAGCCTGTGACCTGGAAAGCTCTTTATTTACTCCCTCATCTAGGCTCTTGAATACCATTCCTCCTCTCTTCCAAGCAGCACAGGACAGTACAAACACTGCTGTTTCTTCTGAGACCTGATCGTGATAACAAATCTCTTTCTGAGATCATCTCTCAGATGTGAGCTCATTTTTGGGACTTAAAGTCAGTGAGACTTCTAGTTCAAAGGAAGATCAGTTTAGTGAGAAAACTCATCTCTATCTCTTGGTAATAAACAAAAATTCACATTTCTGTCATCCACACCACAACTAAGCATTTGTCCCATAGCTATCAGAAAATTCTCATAACGAAGTTTTTCCCAGCTATTAAATTAAAAGTCCACCTGTTAATCACAAAAAAAATTATATGTTGGGAGACAGGACATGTCATCTTTGCTCAAAGTAAGTAATTTCTTTCTGAGGGTCTGAATTTTTCACTGTTTCTTTCATAACTGTCCTTGTTTCTGCCTCTTTCCACCAGCAAAGCTATACACATCTAAAAGGGGCACTCTCATATATGTATGACAAAGAAAAATAATTTTTGTCTTTGTTTTGGACACCAATTGTTGAAATACAGACCCAATATTTTGTAGATCCAAATGCTACTGGTTCCAAAAACATTTAATAAGTATATAACTAGGGCTGGAATGACTATAATTCATGGTCCTTGGTGTTGTTTGAGAAAAAAAATAAAGTTAGAACTTGAAAAAGATAGCTATTATCACTCCTGTGGCTCTAGAAGCTCTATGGGAACAATAACGCAGAGCAATGAGTCCCCAGAAAGGAAAAACCTAGTAGGGAAGCTCAGTATATAAAAACAATAAAGCAGATTAGTGTTTGAGGAAGATTACAAACTATTCTCTAATGCTTTTATGTACAAGATTAATTTTCTCCCATATATCCTTACATAAAATGTGCAAAAAGAAAAAATAGCAAGGGGCTCCACAATATTAGATTGCCTGCTGAGGACACCTTATACCTAATTAAGAGGGACTTTAAATGAATTCTAAAATTCTATGATTTTCCTTTCTTACATTTTTGGAGTAAATTTAGTGAAATGATTCTGTGAGTATTAAGGGAACGAAATACTATTTTTAAGTTTTTAACCATCTTTGAGTGCAGATGGAATTAAAACTACAAAGTCCATACATGTTCTATAACTATGGAAAATATTCCTTGTAATCATATATATATATATATATATATATATACACATACACACACACACACACACATATATATATTACACTGAAAACAACACATAGAAGATTTTCTTTGTTTTATTGCTATTTGACATCTGGAAATCATTTGTTTATTAATTGTTCTGGCCCTGAATGGGAATATAATCAATTTCCACATATTCCTTACCAAATTTCAATTTTATGTTTAATGACTGAAAATGTGTAAAACACGAGTTCTTTAATGGAAGGGCACTGAAGACCAATACTCCATTGTATCAATAGCTATGGTCTCTTCCATATATGTTTTTTACAGTTAATGTAACTCATCAAATTATCCATAAAAGACATCTGCTGAAACTGCATCCATAAAGGAGCAACATACGTTCATTTCTAATGTAACCCAAATATTATGGGGAAAAGACTCATCAATATTTATAATAGTCCAAAGACAAAGCTAATAAAATAGTAATAGCCTAGTATATTGTGTATATATATGTATGTATTATCTACCTGTCTATCATCTATCTATCAGAAATTAATTTATATGGTTTATATTTACACCAAATCCTAGAAAATGCTCAAATATCTTCAATTAATACTTTAGTTTTATAACATATTTATTAAAATTTGGTTGCAGAAGTTAATATCAGTAATTCCAGCCAATGATTCAATTAGTACTCTAAAAGTATTATAATAGAATATTATATAAATATATAGCATTTTGAATTATTACAGAAGCTTGCTAAGAAATATGTTGTATTATTTTATAATTATTTAAAAGTAACATATTAAGATATATTATGATTAAGAACCATTTCCTCTCAGGCACAAACTACAAATAAAATTGAATCATGATGCAAAAATACATATTTTTATCTTCTAAAATGGATATTGATTTATTAGGTTAAATTTTCTTCTGTGTTTGAAAAAATGAATTTGGCATACATAATTCTCGAGATTAAGACAAGAATTCAAATTTCTTCCCACTTCTAGAGTTACAATCCTCTGTCAAAATAGGAAGCAAGTTAGGTGGGGAGCAAGTAGGAAGGATTTTTGGTCTTTTGTTTTAAATATAAATTTCCTTTCTATGATATCCCTAAGTGAAATCCAAAGAAATTCTCAGGATAGTAAGAGCAACACAAAACTAATTAAATCTTTTCTGGGATAAGAGGACTGAAAAAAATCAAAAAAAATATAATAGATTGGGTGGGATTTGGGGTAGGGGGAGTAGATTAAAATTTTTCACATTTAACCACTTACTACCATGAGAGGTGCTGACATACTAGACCAGCCAGGCTTCTAACATCCATGCAAGAGGGAAGCAGAATTTTTCCCTAGAGAGGAAATTAATGTAGGAAAACAAAATTCAATAAATGTACTTTTAGGTGACTCATCCATCTTCTCACCTGACACCCAGAATTCAGGATCCTAGCTATGCAGAAGAGTAAGTTTGTAGAAAGTCAATACATTACATAATAAAATATTAGCTTCTATTTTAAGAGACCTCAATAGACTACTCGGGAATTTGTTTGAGTAGAGGAACTCACTCATATAGCTTACAAAGAACACTTCCCATAAAGGAAGTTTATCCTCTTTGAGGAGGGTACAACCTTGATAGAGATGCAGATGGAGAGGCAAGGAAAGGAGACATGCTCCTAACCAAAAATGCATAAAATCAACCCTGGTTACCAATTAAGTGACAGATTTCCTTCACAGAGCTTCCAGTTACTTCACAATATGATCCTTAAAAAAGAAAAATGACAGGAAGCGCATAGAAAAATATATATAGGTATTCTTTAAAATTATGGTACTTAATATCATACATCAAATGAAATATAAATTTGACATGACTAGATGGGATTTTAGAATTATTTTATGATGGCATAGGGTTTAATAAATTTCAAAAGGATCAGATTTATCTATAGTAAAAGAAAAGATCAGGAGTGTAGATAATAAAAAAATAATAAATTTTGAGAGAATCTACACTAAAGTGTTGTGGAAACTTCAGGAAAGATCACCTAGATGAGCTAGGGAACAAGCAATCTTTGTAGAAGATTGTGGCCTACATTGACTTTTGATTCATATCATATCAGCAAAGGAATATGAATCGAGAGCTGAAGGGACCACAGAGGTCATCCAGGCAAATACTTACAAAGGCAAGGAGTCAAATTTGTCCTGAACGAAGTATCACTGAGACTTACTGGGATAAAACTCAGGATTGGAAGGACTTTTCAAAAGCAAATGTTGGACTCTGACATGTCACCTCACATCTATCAGAGTGTCAAATACAACAAAAATGGAAATTTTGGATGTTGGAGGGGATGTGGGAAAGCTGAGATACTAATCCACTTTTGGTGGAGTTATGAAAAGATGCAACCATTCTGGAGAGCAATTTGGAACTATGCCCACAGAGCTAGAGTACTGTGCATACCCTTTGATCCATCAATATCACTGCTAGGTTTATATCCCAAAGACGTCCCCCAAAAGAGAAAAAAACCTATTTGTAAAAAAAATATATATTTATGGCAGCTCTTTTTGTGGTGGCTAAGAATTGGAAATCAAAGGAATGCCTATCAATTGGGGAATGGCTAAACAAACTGTGGTATATGATGGTGATGGAATATTATTGTGCTATAAGAAATGACAAGTAGGATGACTTCAGAAAGGCCTGGAAGGACAGCTATGAAATGACGTATTGTCAAGTGAGCAGAACCAAGAGAACATTGTGCACAGAGACAGCAGTATTTTTTGATGAAGAACTGTGAATGACTTGACTATTCTCAATAGTACAATGATCCAAGACAATCCCAAAGGACTATTGATGAAACATACTATCCACCTCCAAAGAAAGAACTGATATTGGTGGAACAGACTGAAGCAAGCTATTTTTCACCTTCCTTCATTTTTTTTTTGTTTTAATGATGTTTTCTTGTACAAAATGACAAATATGGTAATGTTTTACATAATCATACATGTATAACCCATATCTGATTGTTTTCTGCCTCGGGGGGGGGGATGGAGGGAAAGACAGATAAAAATTGGAACCCAAAACTATGGATCAAAATGTTTATTATTTTAAAAAGCAAATGTTGGATAAAATGGGAAGAGAGGGAGAAAGTTAGTATTGTATACTAAGAATATATACTCAAGCAAGATGGGTATTATGTTAGAAAATTTACAGATAAAGAAAAAGAGAGGTACAAAAAGTAGTGGTTTTGTAATTGGAATACTCCAAAGACCTTTTGGACAAAAAGAAGAAATCAATGAAGACTTTGAGAAATGAGAAACAAGGCTAGTGTAGTGGCATGCTATATTAGTGACAGAGAATTTCAGTTATCTAGACTGGCTCTTTAGTGCATTATCTGCCAAAAGTAGAGCCGCTAAAATTTCTTGCCTTGCCTATAAGATAGTTTCATTCTTCTAATACAAATGAACCAAGAAGTGGAAATTTTGCTGTTTTCAGTCTCATAAACAGGGAGAAACTGGTTTTAGAGGTTGACATGATGTGAACCTCATGTGATTAGGGTAGAAGAGGAAGTGACCACACATTTCTGGAGTTTACAAAAGAGAAATAAAGGAAAAGCCAGAGATGGTTGAATGTGTACTCTAGATTTGGGGAAAATATATTTCAAAGAGTTCAGGGAAATTACCCGTAATGCCCCTTGGAATAAATTCTACAGGGATCATGCCAGGATATGAAATAAAGAGGAGAGAATTCTCAAAAAATAAAATTCAGAAGGCACAAAAGGAAACAGTTCCAGAGAAAAAAAGGAGAGTTGTCTAAAGAGGCCAGTATCATTACAGAGGAGGATCAAAGAAGGGATAGGATCATTGCTTGTGTAAATGGGACAAAGATTAATGACAAGAAAAAGCCGAAGGTGCTTGATTTTCATTCTGCTTCTCTTTCCTCTGCCAAAGAGAATAATCATTTTTCTGGGAAGAACAGAACAAAAATGGCTACCATGCATTTTATACCTTAAATAAATACAGAAATGGTACATCACTTATATGTCCTTGATGGATTTTAACATGGCCCAGATGAACTACCTCTTCAGTTAATGAAAGAGCCAGTATGATTGCTGAGCTACTGTTTGTGGCTATGGAGATGGGAGAGGTCTGATAAGAAAGCAAAAAGACAAAGGTCTCCATATTTTAAAAGAAGATAATGAAGTACAAACTGAGTCTAATGAGCTTGAGTTCAATTCCTGACCCAATTTTTGAATGAATTTGTGAAAATCTAGAAAAGGATGCATTGATTAAAAAATAACTAGCATTGTATCATCAAGAAGTCATGTAATGTAAAAGAAACAAGAAAAAGCTCATGGAGTAGAGGGGAAGAAGGAAAAGGAACAGGGGAGTGAGTAAGGCTTACTCTCATCAGAATTGGCTCAAAGAGGGAATAACATACACACTCAAGTGAGTATAGTAATATATTTTGCCCTGAGGAAAAGTGGGAGGAGAAGGGGATAAGTGGGGGAGGGATAGGAAGGGAGGGGAGATTGGGGGAGCAGGCAGTAAAAAGCAAAACACTTTGGAGGAGGAATAGGGTGAAAGAAGATAGAGAATAGAGTAAATATCAAAAGAAGGGAATAGGATGGATGGTAATACAGTTAGCAATAGTAACTGTGAAAGAAATGATGAGCAGGATGCTATCAGAAAGACATAAGAAAAATGAAAAACATTAACAGAGAAAGAATTGATGGTATCTGAATAGAGATTGAAGTTTAATTTTATGTGTTAGTTCCTCTTTCTAAAGTTGTCTATTTTTTTTCACAATCTGACTAATGTGAAAATGTTTTGCCTGACTGCACATGTATGACTTATATTGAATTGCTTGATTTCTTAGGGAGGATTGAGGAGGAAGGGAAGGAAGAAGAAAATGTGGAACACAAAGTTTTACAAAATCAATGTGAAAAAATGTGGTTTATTTGACATGTGACTTGGGGAAAATTCTAAATAAAAAAATAAATTAAAACAAAGAAGGCATGTAATGAAAAAAATTAATAGCATGCATGAACTGCATCAGAATACTGTTGATAAAGTTTACCTAGACTTTTCTAAAGTATATTATAAAGCATTTCATGCTATTGTCATGGAAGATTGACAAATATGGGATGCATACAGTTAGAAGGATGCAAAAGTTGTTAATGTCTGCACTCAAAATGTAGTTATTCATGAATCAATGTCACTTTGACTGAAAATATCCAGTAGATTGCTCCAGGGATCTGTGTTTAGTGCTGTATGTGCTGTTTAACATTTTTTTCAATTAATTCGATAAAGGCTGTGCATGTTTACTAGATTTTCAGATTTCTCAAAGCTTAGAGAGATAGTAATATAATAGATGACAGTCAGGATTTTTAAAAATGATCTTGGCAGGCTTAGAGCAGTGATGTCAAAATCAAAATATAAACAGAGGCCACTAACCTATATATAAGAACCTCTCCAGGTAGCATATGAGATGGGAAAAGCACATGTTGACATTACCTAATTTTATTGTATTTCTGTTAATTTTATTAAATATGACACAATTATATTTTAATGAATTTTGAAACATATGCAGCTAGAAGATTAGGCTGATCCTGCCAGATGAATACATTAGAGATAAATGTAAAGATGCATTTCTGTCCAAAAAGACAAGTTTACAACTATAAGACTGAGGAGGCACAGTTAGAAAGAAATTTGTTTCCCTGAAAAAAAAAAGTGCTTATTTGTACTTTTTGTACTTGTAAAAAAAAAAAAAAGTTTTTACTTGTCTTCTTCAGTACAAAGTGCCTGGGAGAAAAAGCTATTTGGGTCTGAATTAAGAGAAGCATAGTTTCTACGAATAATGATGTAAGAATTCCTCAGTAGTATGTTCTATACTGATCACATCTACAATATGTGTAGAATATTCAGTTCTGGGCACTGTAGATTAGGAGATAATAAGCTAAAGGTAAGCAGAGAAAAGCAATCAGGGCCATGTCCTATGAGGATTGGTTGAAGGAAATGGAAATGTTTAGATTTGAAGAGAGAAGATTCAGGGGATACATGATAGTTTTCTTTAAGTATTTAAAGTTCAAGGGTTACCACTTGGAAAAGTATTAAGACTATTTGGACCAGGAGAGCAAAACCAGTAGCAACGGATGGAAGTTGCAAAGAGCCAAATTTATGCATGATCTTAGGAAAGAAGGAAGCAACAAATTGCTAATGATTTTAGCTATCCAAAAAGAATAAAATAAAATAAAACAATGTGCTTCCTTGGGAGCTAATGAGTTCTCTCTCATGGGAAGTTTTCAAAAACATGCTGTATAGCTCCTTATGTATGTTACTGGAATGATTTCTTTTTAGGAATAAGAACCAATAGATGACCAATGAAATTTCTTTCAAGCCTAAAACTCTTTGATTTTGCAAAGATGAAGAAAAGAATATATATATATATATATATATATTTTTTTTAGTGAGGCAATTGGGGTTAAGTGACTTGCCCAGGGTCACGCAGCTAGTAAGTGTTAAGTGTCTGAGGCCAGATTTGAACTCAGGTATTCCTGATTCCAGGGGCGGTGCTCTATCCACTGCGCCACCTAGCTGCCCCAGAAAAGAATATTTTTGATTGATTATATCCAAAAGTTGATATCTAAAGTGGTATTTGTTTCCTGTTCCTTGAAGTCTTATTTAAGTAAAGATGTACTAGAGAGGATCCTTTTCAGATATGGACCGGTATAGCCTGGATAAATTTTGAGATCCCTTCCAATGCTAAAATTGTGGTTTGGTGGTGGGGAGGGAGGAACACTGAGAAGACCAGTTTTGGAGCACTAAGAAACCTATAATAGAAATAATTAAGAAACTGACAAGTACAATTAAAAAAGGTGGTAGTGAAGAGGCATCTTATAACTTGGAATTGAAACCAGGCAGGGCAACAAATGCAAAGTAGAATGAGCTGAGGCCAGTAACTGCCCTTCTCATTAACTGAACAAGCAATCCCTAGGAACATATATTCTGTTTCTTATATTAATATTAAAGGATTCCTTAACATTTGGAATATATATAAATAAATATTAATCTTGAATTAATAAGTTTACTCATACTAACAACTCACCCACTAGATAACCTCAATGAGATTTTAGCTTATTTAATA
Organism: Dromiciops gliroides; assembly: GCF_019393635.1. Taxonomy (NCBI): domain Eukaryota; kingdom Metazoa; phylum Chordata; class Mammalia; order Microbiotheria; family Microbiotheriidae; genus Dromiciops; species Dromiciops gliroides. Next base: position 93,349,610 of record NC_057864.1, read on the forward strand.
AATACTAAGAAGTATGCATAGGAATATGCATCTAAATGGAAGGAACTTTACCACAAGATAAGTATGTCTCATAATATAATCTTTTAAGTAATATAGAGTCATAAAGTCAGTTTTAATTTGAGAAAATAGTGAACAATCTTATGAAAAATACTTTCAATTCCATAGCAACCATAAAATCTTCCTTCTTTAACCTGAATGTTCGGGAGAAAAACAAATCAAATGTTATACCACGAAGCAGTTAATCAGCAGTAAAATATATTCAAACATTTACTTTTGGTTTTTTTGAAGTAAGGCTCAACTGTCAATGATATGCCAAACTCAATTGTGATGAAGTAAATGCAATAAAAATAAAATCAAGGTAGGGAAGAAGCAATTTTCTTCGGACAATTTCATTGCCTCTATGGATGAAAAAAAAGAAAGCAATAGATAATATGAACTGTAGCAATGGATGTGACTTGCTTTTGAAGTTTATCATTTTAATAACTTCAGAAAGCAGCAAAGGTTTTCAAGAGGATTGCTATTTGTTGAAATCATTCTGTGTAACAAATGATGCACAGTGCATATGACAAACAATTTACCAAAAAGCCTGGTAGTCAAACAAGTTCAAAATGAATGAGACTGTGATTAATCCATGTTTTGAAATTGGTTCAGCATCATATGGGAAATGTGGGAATCTATGGGGCAAGGATAATCAAAACCAAAAACAGTAGTGAGTTTTTTAATGACTTTGTTGAATTAAGTCATATATATATATATATATATATATATATATGTGTGTGTGTGTATGTGTGTGTGTGTTTGTGTGTGTGTGTTTGTGTGTGTGTGTGTATTTGTCTTCTTAAAACTATGGGGAAAAGAGATTAATGTTAAATTGAGATATTAAGACATGTTCTGAGTCATAGATGGGTTGCAATTTAGGTCAATGCTGGGAACCTCCACAACGGTAGTTCCCTATTCTGATGAAATCATAAATCTTTTATTTATTGACATACTTCTATTTCTGTTACAGGAATGTTTCAGGTTAATGTATTCTCACCATATAATCTATACATTTGACAAAATTTAATCCCATGTTCTGGTTGTTTTGTTCCAGACATGTGCTTTCAATGGTATAGGTAAATTCTAGTGTGAACATTCCTTCAACACCTGCAATACCACAGTTCATTTGAAATTTTAGTCTTAGAGAGTTAAAAAGAGATACTTAGAGTTTTAGTGGCTTCCATATTACCACGCAATGAGTTTGTGCCAGAAGTGAGATTTGAATCAAGTTTTTCCTGATAACAAGCCCAGCATTGTCTTATCCACAATATTTTCATACATATCTGAAGTGTGTCTTATTAATCACTAATACATCATAGGCATTTTACATGCATATGATATCTGTATTTTTAAAAGTTACTTGTTTGTTTTTTCCCTAACGGATCTGTATTTGTACTAATGCCAGAATTACCAATGCAAGCATACTTCTTTAAAGAAACAATTCCAGGCAGCAGACAGAATAACATTCAATTAAGCTCCATACCACCTGGCTGAATTCCCCAGTACTATTTATCAAATGCTATAGATATGGTATGAGCACCCACAAACTATCAGATTCAGGGAAAGATAAATAGGAAAGAATAACTAAGACAGAAGTAAAGATTCTAGGACCTGGCATTTAGACAATCATACACAAAACTGAAAGTGATTTTTGTTAGCATTGCTCCATCCCTAAAAGTACAAGAAAATAGCAGAAGTAGAAGAGAGTCTTCCAATTACACCTTCAGTTTTATACTTTGTTAGACTATATGACTCTCTTCCAATTTTGACAGCTGTATTCTAGAGAATATATCCAATCAACCCCCTGAAAATAGAGAACAGAATAGTATTTTTAACGACATGTTGCTCCTAATGTGTCTTCATATACTGTCAACACTGAGTGATCTCACAGCTCTAATTATGAGTCTGTCTCTGTATAAAGAACAGTAGACAGTTGTGGCCCACTCTATCTATTAAAGGAATATCTATACACCTCTTCCTGAAAATTACATCATGATCTTTGCCATCTTGGTCAAATAGAGATTGATGCTAGGAGCATTCTAGTGTATATCAGATAGTTTATCACAGTTGATTTATTGATCAGAAATCCCTCGTTCTTCTCTTAATATGCCTCCTAATATTCTAACAGCCACATTTTGATTCATGTTCTCTGCACCTCGATTGTCCTCTCTCCATTCTTCATTCAAACACTACCCATTCTTCCAGATTTAGCTCAAATCAATGCTCCTTTATGAAGTCTTTGCCCAGACAAGCCTCTCATGAACTTCTTTTCTCTTATGACCTGTAGCTGCCCTGACTATCCTTTTGTATTTTTCGGCATTTCACATTTCATATTCCATCTCTGACAGGATTAGAAAGGTTCTCAAGGTCTGGAACCCTACTCTAGTTCTACAGCTATGATCCTATGCTATCTGACAGCCCTTCTACAATTTAGAACATGGCTTTAAAAAGTTGCTAGCACTAAACAAAACTCAATACCCATTAGTTGACAAGTTGATGAACTTCTCTAAAAATAGCCATGTTGCATTAGGTAACAAACATGAAATTTGTTGCCAGTTGATTATCAACATTTACCAGTTTTGTAAGGCCTGCCACAAGTTGCATCCCTTTGGAATAGCCTTCAAGAATACAGTAATACAATACCATTATTAACTTTGTACAAAGTGGCATAGCATGTAAATCCCTAAAGGAAAAACTATTTCCAAAAGTCATATTGAATAACACAATAATTGAGGTAATTTTAATGTTCCTTATATAATTAGAGGGGCATTCATTGGTCATGGTTCAACCATGCCACTATAATATAAAAAATAATGCTGCCTAAATTAATTTGCAAATATAAAATTATACCAATTCAACTATCAAAGCATTACTTCATATTGCTATGCAAAATAATCACAGAATTAATTGGGAGGAAACAAAAGGTCTCAAAGAGTACTTCTGAAACATTTTTTTGCTCAGAGTAAAGCATCTCTTACGGATAATTGTAGCATACTGTATTTCTAAGCTGACAAAACTCATGGCACTTGTATTGTGTAACACACCTTTTGAGAATTATTGACTTAGAAATGTCAAGGAAAGTAAAAGGAGGAAAGGCAGGAATAAGGGGATAATAGCATTCCCAGACCTATAGATTATATAATAGTAATCGTTACAATTATTTAATGCTGGTTTTGACAAAAATAGAAAAATTGATTAGATATGATCAGATATGTAAAATTGAAACACATTTATACCAACAAACTCAAATGCATCCAGATCTATTATAGTACTAATATAGGAATTATTTTCCTAAAACTGCTTATATTGCTCTAAGTACTTTCCCCCTTTACTCTTCACTTCTTAGAATGAAATATTTCATTTTATTAATATACTATGATTTTTCAGTTATTCCCCAATCAGTCAGTACCTGCTTTATTACCAGTATTTTGCTAAAACAAAAAGTGCTGTTCTAAATAAATTGGTATATATGATCTTTCCTTCTGTCATTTACCTTCTTAGAGTATATGCCTAAGAGATGTATCATCAAGCCCAAGGGAATATATATTTTCATTATTTTTATCATGTAAAGCTAAGCTATTTTCCTAAATGGTAGGAATAGTTCACATCACTACCAAATGTATATACATACATACACACATAAAATACCCCAAAATTAATGCTTCTGTATTTTAATATTGCCAGCTTTGTAATGAAGTAAAAGCTTGGGGTTATTTTAATTGGCATTTATCTTGTTATTAGTGATTTGTAATAACTCTTATATCAATAACAATAGTCATTTGCTAATTGCTCACTATGTTCCAAGCATGGTACTAAATGCCAGGGATACAAATGAAGGTAAAAGCATGTTTTTCCCCTCAAGGGACTCAGATTCTGATAAGAAAGATGACATGAAAACAAAAATGGAATACAAAATGTGTCCAGTGTAGAAGGAGTATCATCTCAGAGGGAAAGTACTATCAGTATGAGGAAAGTGAAATGAAAAAGTAAAGGGAACTGCTAAATACCTCTTGAAAAGGTAGGATTTGACAAGTCTTGATGGTAGTCTAGGAATCCAAAAGAAAGAGAATGTTGCAGGTAAAGGGGGAAGGGGAGGGGGCAATGGAAGGGTCAGGAGATAAGAGTGTCCAGTTCAAGGAACAGTAAGTGAACCAGTGTCAATGATTTATAGTGTACCTGAGATCAGGAGGTGGAATAAAGACTGAAAGGTAAGATAGTCTCAAGTTATGGATTTAATATCCAAACAGAGGATTTCTTTATCTGATCATGAGCCAATGGAATTTATTTAGCAAGGGTGATATGGTCAAAGGTTCACTTTAGGAAAATCCCTTTGATAAATAAGTGGAGAATAGGAGAGAGTGAGGAGGAAATTGAGGCAGGAACATTAACCAGAAGGCTCTTGTAATAGTTCAGGGGTGAGATATTGAATGCTTCCATTAAGATAGTGACTGTAACAATGGAGAGAACAGGACACATACAAGAGATGTGATGAAAGTAAAAACCTCAGGACTTGGCAACAGAATAGATATGTGGAAAGAGAAAGTATGACAAGTCATGTATAACACATACATTGGGAAGATGATGATATCCTCAATATTAACTGTTAACTTTGAAAGAGAGAACAGTTTTGAGGGAAAGATAATGAGTTCCCTTTAGGATTTCTTGAGATTTAGGTACTTATTCAGCTCAAGATATCTAACAGGCAATTGGTAATGTGAGGCTATAGATTAGGCGAGAGTGAAGGGATGGATATATCGATCTGAGAATTATATGCATAGAGATGATACTTGAATTAATATGATCTGATGAGATCACTAAGTGAGTTAGGATGGAGGAAGAAGAGTCTACCTGGGAAAAATTCTGGAGGAACACCCAAACTTAAAGAACATGATTTGGAAAAAGACTCAGTAAAGGAGATTGGGAAGGAATGGCTAGAGATACAGGAATGAAACTAAGAGTGGGAAGAATAATGAAAGTCTAGAGAAGAAAGTTTCCAAAAGAGAGTGATATATCACATCAAAAGTTTCAGAGAGGTCAAAAAGGAAGACAAATGAGAAAAAGTCATTATATTTGGTCATTAAGAGTTCACTGATAACATTGGAGAATGAAAATTTGGTTGAAAGAAGAGATCAGAAATCAGCCTAAAGTAGGTTTAAAGCATCTGAGAAGAAATGAAGCAGAAGCAATGTATAGATGCCTTTCTCAAAGAGGGTAGCTATGAAAAGGAGGAGAAATATGGGTTATAACTAGCAAAGATATTTATAGGATTGTTAGTAGTTCATATTTTTTGAGAATTAATTCCATATAATTTGGGTACTTATTAATTGAAGATTTATTTTTAGACATTTATATGAATTCCCTGCATCTTAGATATCAGAACTTTTTCTGAAATAGTTGATGCAGATATTTTCCAGTTGACATTTTTCCTTTTTATCACAGTTGCATTGATTTTGTTCATGTGAAAAGCTTTCAATTTCATATAACCAATATTATCTATTTAATTTTTTATGATCTGTTCTATCCTTTGTTAAGAATCCTCTTTCTAATGTTTTACTTTACTTCACGTGCATAATTGATATATTGCTTGCTTTCTCAATGGATGTGAGGAGCTGGAGGAAGAAAACGTAGAACTCAATTTTTAAAAAAATAATTTATAAAGAAGGTAAAAAGTAGTATCTTACTATCTATCATGTTAAAATTGAGAAAGGCAACTCTGATTTTCCTCTTTTTTATGATCTGGATTTTTATATTTAGGTTGCATAGACATTTCAAACTTATTCTGGTATATGACCCAAGATACCAATTTAAACCTCTTGTCTGCCAAACTACTTTCTGGTTGACCAATTAGTTTTTGTTGCCTGGAAAGGAATTTCCCAAGAAATGTGTATTACTGAGATTACTGAACACAAGGCTATCATTAAATTCAAAATTTCCTGATTCATACTTAGTCAGTTCCACTATTCTACTTTCCATTCTTTAAATGAACACAAAAGAGTTTAAATGATGAGTGTTTTATAATCTAGTTTGAGATTTAGTAGTGCTATTCTTCCTTCATTACTTCTTTCCCCCTCCCCCCCCATTATTTCCCTTGACATTCTTCAAAGTGTGGGCACACCTGTTCCAAGAGTTTTGTTAGCCATGGAATTTTGGATGTTATTTTTATGGAAAAATTTAGAAAAAATATTTAAGATAAATATTACCAAGTATACTTAGCAAGCAAAGTATGGTATTCAGAAAATAAACATTTATTCACTAACCTCAAAATACATCAGACTTTAAACTCACAAAGAATTCAATTCAATGGCCATTTTTTACTGAATGGAAAGTTCATGCATATATCTCCCCACTTTCTCATAATGTTTCCAAGTTAAACATTTAATATGCTGGAACTTCTTGTGACAAGGGATACAGTGCTCTAAGGGGAAAAAAAAAAAGAACCACTATTCCAGACCTTTTATTCTTCCCAATCCATCCTTCAATTCTTTTGTCCAGCAATGTAAAGTAATCCCTTGATAATTTAATTGATATAACATTAAATTAGTAAATTAATTTAAATAATACCAATATCTTCATTTTTATTTATATTGATATGGTCTAACCATGAGCAATGAATGACCCTCTTATTAGAAAAGGAACATTAAAATGAAACCTCCTACAATTATTGTTGTTAGGTTTTATTGCATGAAACTTTGTTTTTCCCTGAAGAGTTAAAATGCTACCAACCATTTTGTGGAGATGAGAGGACCAGAATTGTTGCATGTTACTTATTTTTCAATATATATATATATATATATATATTGGCGGGGTAATGAGGGTTAAGGGACTTGCCCAGGGTCACACAGCTAGTAAGTGTCAAGTGTCTGCGGCCAGATTTGAACTCAGGTACTCCTGAATCCAGGGCTCGTGTTGTATTCACTGTGCCACCTAGCTGCCCCCCTTTTTTTCAATATATTGATAGGTTATGCTGTTGTTTTTTTCTCTTAGTTTTCTTGTTTTCATTTGTCTACAAGAATACTACTTGTTATAAAGGGTAGCTTATCTAGGAGACTACAACATAGTCATTTTTTTGTTGTTGTTCAGTTGTTTTTCAGTTGTGTACAACTCTTTATGACCCCATTTTGGGGTTTTCTTTGACAAAGGTACTAAAGTGATTCGCCATCTTTCTCCAGCTCATTTTACAGATGGTGAAGTCAGGGCAATAGGTTTAAGGAATTTGCCCAGGGTCACACAGCTAATAAATGGCTAAGGCCAGATTTTGAACTTAGGAAGATGAGTTTTCCTGATTCCAGCCCCAGAATGCTATCTACTGAGCAACATACCTGACTAGCCATTTGGTACATATATACATAAATATATTTAATTATAATATTCTTTGCATCATTTATGGTAACATTAAGAGCAATGTAGTCATTATTCTCTCTCTTGATATTTGGAATTTTTCCCTTTTGGTTTATTACATGATTGAGACTCGTGTGTGTGTGTGTGTGTGTGTGTGTGTGTGTGTGTTTGGAATTACTCAATAGTAAATTTTACTCCATAGCTTCACTCTCATTCTATATGTCTCTCCTTTTTCATGTGTTTCTGTTATTTAAAAATTTAATGGGTTTGTCGCTTTATCTATTTACTCTTTGTTTCATTTTATTAGATTGTTTAATTCATTCACAGTTAAGATTATGATTATTAGGTTCATGTTTTATCCTCTCTTTTAAATCAGCATTTTGTCCCTTTGATTAGTTTTGCTCACACTATTTTTGGAAGGAAGTTATTATGCTAGGTTATTTTCCCCAAGGCCTCCTCTCTCCTCCATCTACCCACACTAATCTAAGTTCTTTGAATTTACTTGTTATCAATTTATCCTTTTTTCAAAAAAAAAAAAATATATATATATATATATATGTATATATATATATATATATATATATATATATATATTTCTGCTTAAAGTTCCTCACCACCCTGGATCCTTCTCCATCCCCACTCAGATTATAGATCAAAATCATCCTTCCCACTCTCTGCCTCTTTTTAGTTTATATATCACTTTTTGGAGCCTTTTTTGGGAACTTGTTCATTAATTTTGTCCTCCTCCTTAGTTTTATCTCCTCCTAGTTTATTCTGAATTCCATTCTCTCATTCCTGGGCTATGGTCTCACAGTTTTACTTTACTCTATCTCTAGGGTGGAGTCAGCTCAACTCAATTTATGAGATGATTTTGAAATCTTCCATGTGATCATTTACTTCTCATAAATCAGCAAATGCTACAAATCAAGACTTGATTTATTTAGTTGATATTTTTTACCCTTCAGAAAGTAATGGAGATGTTAGTAATATATGTTAAAATTAAAAGTAAATACACATTTAGTGCTTGTGACTTAGGAAAGTAGAATCCCGTCCTCTCTGGCTATTGCTTCTCAGGCCTTTACTATATAGCCTAGCAGCCACTAACACACTAGCCACCTAAGAGAATATCATCCATGATAATAAGAGTATCCTTCTCAATCATTTTCAGGAAGCATCAGTTCAGCTTTTGTGTGTTGTCTCTTCCGGGGAAAGAGGGAACTCTGAGTTAAGCCAAGTCAAGTTAACAAGCACTGAAGTACTTACTTTAGGCCAGACATTATACCAAGGAATTAGAATAAGAAGTATTGTATTTACAATTATGTAATTACCCTCCTGGAGTACACATTCTAATGGAGAACAAAACATTTTTAAAAACTGGAAATGAGGAAGCACTATAGAGAAAGTCAGAGTGGCAGCCCAGAGTAAAAGGAAAGAGTGAAGTTGAATCGCAACCTAGGAATTTTTTTTTTCAACTTGGGCAAAAAGTTCTTGTTTTCTGAGGGCCAGAAATCCAAATGATTATCCATTTGGTTCAGTTCAGCACACAAAGACATACCTCCCTCAAGGAGTTCATCCTTATTCTGGGTAAATCTCACCTTAGGTTTTAGAAGTGGTGGCCCAGGGCATCAGAAATGTGGTAAAATAGAGAGTTAACAGTTGTCCTGGGAGATAAGTATGCTCCTTAAATAAGTATCCTGGGACAATGTTGAGCTTGCCCCATACTCTCCCCTCATCCCTACCCTTTCAAGTCTTACAGTAAATCTAGCTTTGGTACCATACTAAATTGTGATTAAGTAGAAACATGTTGAATTTTCAACAATGCATTTCTGGGGCAGCTAGGTGGTGCAGTGGATAAAGCACCAGCCCTGGATTCAGGAGTACCTGAGTTCAAATACGGCCTCAGACACTTGACACTTACTAGCTGTGTGACCCTGGGCAAGTCACTTAACCCTCATTGCCCCGCAAAAAAACAAAAAACAAACAAACAAAAAAAACAATGCATTTCTCTTGCTAATGAAAGAGAGAGTTTAAAAGAGAGGAAAAGATTGCAAATCTATTATGTACACTTTCTATTCCTTTTAAATATATAAGAAAATCATCATGTATTTTTTTCTTTTCACCCTTATCTTTTTAAAATTATATTGTTATGCAAATGCTTGTTTTATTTCATAAGTTAAAAATAAAGAAAGAAAATTGCTTAAAAAAAGAAAAAGACAGAGAACTTTAATATAAACTTGCAGTTATATCTGGGGCCATAACCTCTTAAGGCCATCTTGACATCCTCCTTCCTCTATAGACCTGCATACTTGCATTCTGCATACTTGACCTGTGATATGGACCTTCATAACTGGATCTTCCAAAATACTTATCCACTGTTTCTGTGGAAGTTAAATCAGCTCATTTTGGAACTACCACCCTTGAATCTATCTCAGTTGATTGGTTATTAAGTGTAAGCGCATGTCCACAGCTCACTAAATCTAATAATTGGTTCTAGATATAAGAACATACTTTACCTTCACATTCTATTTACTGTACCAACTCACCATCTTCCAACCACCAGGAGTCTACCACCCTTCTCTTTTACTTTCATAGGATAAAAACTTCATGGTCACTATTTTTCTATGTGTATTGTCTTCTCTTATCAGAATGCATGTTAATTAAAGTAGGACCTCTCTTTGAAAATATTGTATCCGCAGCATTTAGCAAAATGTCTGGAACATGGTAATTATAGATTTCCCCCATTAATTCTTCCTTCCTTCCTTCCTTCGTTTATTCATTCATCTATCAATTCACTCAAGTGACTAATCCAAAATCACATAAGTAGAAGAGCTAGAATTCATATCACACAGGTACCTAGATGACACAGTAGATAGAACACCGGATCAGGTGTCAGGAAGACCTGAATTCAAATTTGGATTCAGACACTTAAAAGCTATATGACCGCAGGCAAATTACTGAAACTTCGCCTGCCTCAGTCTTTCTTTTTTAAAAAATAATAAACATTTTTATTTATAGTTTGGGGTTCCAATTTTTATCCCTCTTTCCCTCCCTCCTCTCCCCGCTCCCTGAGGTGGCAAACAGTCAGATATGGGTTATACATGTATGTTTATATAAAACATTACCATATTTGTCATTCTGTACAAGAAAACATCACTAAAACAAAAAGAAAGAGTGAAAATAGCATACTTATGTCTAATGGGTTCAATAATATCATCAATATCAGTTCTTTCTTTGGAGGTGGATGGTATGTTTCATCAATAGTCCTTTGGGATTGTCTTAGATCATTATATTGTTGAGCATAGTCAAGTCATTAACAGTTCCTCATCAAACAATACTGCTGGATCTGTATACAATGTTCTCTTGGTTCTGCTCACTTTACAAAACATCATATTATATATATATATATATATATATATATATATATATATATATATATATATATATATATATATATCTTTCCAAGGCCTTTCTGAAGTCATCCTGCTTGTCATTTCTTATAGTACAAAAATATTCTATCACTGTCACATACCACAGTTTGTTTAACCATTCCTTAATTGATGGGCATTCCTTTGATTTCCAATTCTTAGCCGCCACAAAAAAAGAGCTGCTATAAATATTTTTGTCCAACTATATCTTTTTTTTTCTCTTTTTGGGGATGTCTTTGGGATATAAACCTAGCAGTGGTATTGTTGAATCAAAGGGTATGCACAGTTCTATAGCCCTTTGGGCATAGTTCCAAAGTGCTCTCCAGAATGGTTGGATCTTTTTACAACTCCACCAAAAGTGGATTAGCATCCCAGCTTTCCCTTCTCTCCTCCAATATCCAATATTTTCTATTTTTATTATATTTGCCACTGTGATACTGCCTCAGTCTAAAAGAGTTTAAGTGAACTCTATTTCCCCCATTTTACAGTTGTGAAGACTGAGGCAGTCCCTTAACATTACTGTTTCTGAGATATAATTTCTATCTCAGTTTCTTCCTGTCCTCTTCTCTTAAGACTTTTTTTTTTCTTTTTTTCCTTTGGTGGGAGAGGGGGCGGGGAAATGAGTGTTAAGTGACTTGCCCAGCATCACACAGCTATTGTCAAGTGTCTGAGGCTGCATTTGAACTCAGGTCCTCCTAAATCCAGAGCCAGTGATTTATCCACTGCACCATCTAGCTGCCCCCTAAACCATTCTTTAATGCAAAATCTCTGTTTTTAGCAGTTCTTGTGTACTTCTTGGATGGTAATTGTGCTAACCACTAAATTTCACTGGCTCCATAGCAAACTCCAACACAATCACAGTGGAATTGGGAATGGAATTACCAACTTGTCATAAATACTCTGTAGCACCCAGGTCTTGAAACCTTCAGAACTCTGGTCTAATACTATGTATGCCAATGGAGTAAACCCTGCTAGATGCGCCAAAAAAAACTCTGAAGTGGTAACCAAGTTGTAGAAAACATTTCCCATTTGCCACATTATAAAGTTTCTTATGACACTGCTGAGCATACTTATTCAATGCCTCCCTTTCTTTTATAAATTGAAAAATATACAAGGTTCATTATATAACTTGACCTCTGTTTTTAAGTGGAATAACCCTCTTCTTTACAGAAATGTAGTCAATCAGATATTAGGAAAGTGAACAAATGTAGATGATTCCTTCTGAGTAATAACATAACTCTCTTCCTGCCTTTCTTCTTATTTAAATTATTTACTTCGCAAGATCGACTTTGACAACTTCAGTTATATAAATTTCAGAGGTCTCAATAAAATCAATCAACTATTACACCCTGCATTAGTAACTTTCCAGAAAACTAATGGGTTCAATAATTCATTAGTAATGAGATTGTTTTCCTTACTGAATAGCTATACAATAATTATCACTGAACAAATAGGCATTAATATGCTTCCTACTATGTTTTGGTTTTTCCCCAGATAATTACTTTCTCCTCAGTTGAAGTTCTACAAGATCTTAATGGACAAACAGATCAATTAAAAATCAGAGGAGATTTCCAAAGAGATATGTCATTCCAGGAATTTGCAAATATATTTCTATTTAATAAAAGATCATTGTCTTTGCTATATTTTGCAAAATAATATTTTCTTACATAAATTAGGCTGCACATTTATTTTTTATGTTCTTAAAGTGATGTTACATGTAGTATACCATTAGAATCTCTAACTTTTCTGCAGCTAGGTAACACAGTGGATAGAGCATTGGATTTGAAATCAGAAAGACTTAAAATCATGAATTCAAAAATCAGAAAGACTTATCTTCATGAGTTCAAATACAGTCTTAGATACTATGTGACCCTGGGCAAGTCACATAACCTGGTTTGTCTCAGTTTCCTCCTCCCATCTGTAAAATGAGCTGGAGAAGGAAACAACAAAGCACTCCAGTACCTTTGCAAAGAAAACCACAAAATAATGTCACAAAGAGTATGAAACAACTTAAACTTTAATGAATGTAGAGTGCAATTGTTTCTATATGAGACAAGTAAAAATTACTCAAGCATAGATGATTTTCTTATATGTAATCTGCATATTATTTATTAATTCAATATGAGACTATAATGATTAAATACAGTATACTATCCTATTGGGAAAAGAGTTTCTCATCACATTCTGCACAGGGAAAAGTGAAGAACCTTTGTGAAACTAAGAAGCAATTATTTCAAAGATGGAGGATCAACCTAAAGATAGAAGAAAGCCCGAAAGAAAATAGGTCAAGGGAATAATAGAGTTAAAGTATCAAAGAAAAGTAAGGAAAGATTAAATACTACGCTAAAAGAAAGTGTATGTGTATCATGTATCCTTTGGGTCATTCTCCCAGGATCAGACATGATATCTCTTCTTCTCAAAGTTCTAAGGGATGCTCCTCCTAAATTATCATCCAGGGCTAAATAGTGAACAATTTAGAAGAATGGCACCTCAGGACAAAAGTTTCTTCTGGACCTGAGAGCTAAGGTGAATATGTGGAGAGGTCAAAGGTGTATAAAATGCTCTGCAAACTTTATTGTGCATACAACTGTGGTCTACTATTTACATTGCTAAAGTTTTAGATAAAAGAGAACCACTCATCTTATATGCTTATTAGGGCTTGGTTGTCTCCAAGATCTTTGTGATTTGAAGCAAGTCATATAATTACTCTGCACTGCAGATTCTTCATCTCTAAAAGGATAGAATTAGACTAATTGATGTATAATTTCCCTTCCATTTCCTATATTTTAAAGTTCTGTAATTCCAGGGACCCTGGATCAATTACCAGATCAGGTAGCAAAATGATACTGATTTTTTGCCTCTTTAATCACATCTGTCAAAGTCTGATATGAAGATAGGCCCTTCCTTTTGACTTTAGAGCATACTTATGAAAAGTAAAAAAGCAGACTCTACTGCTATTTATGCTGGATAAGCAGAGTGTACTTTCTGTTTCTCATCTTCACTGGTCACTTCTCTCACTCTCAACATAGCTAAGACAAGGTTCTGGATTCTCCTTCTAAAGCCTAGTAGGCAAGCCCAAGTGTACTGTTCCCTAGGGGGATTAATAACTCCCAGTCTGGCCACAATATGAACCCCTGACTTTTCACTTTGACTAATCAAAACAGACACTCTTATTTTTGAGTTAATGAGCCTGCTAGCTATTTGGGTTATAATTTTATTGATGCTTTAAAATGTATTTCCTATTAAATTCTGGGGCTCTTCTGTTTATATGCTCTCTCCCTCAATTATTTTATATGATAAATTCTAAATTGGGTTGAAAACAGTTAACAAGATAATCTTCCTTAAACCTAATATAAACAAAAATAAAAAGGAAAAAGGGAATGGGGGAAATGAAGAGATAATTGCAGTTATATGTTAGAGATTTTTTAGATTTACCTTACTTCTTATCTCTAACTTAGAGTGATGATAAAATGATGCTCTTATTTTCTTTTTCCTTTTGAGTGAACATTTCCTTTTTTGGTTCCCTAAAATCTCTGTAACCAATATTACCATCTTTGACATTCTCCTTTGACATTTCCCTGAGGGAGCATAAATATAATAAAATTATAGTTTTGAGGTAGAAAAGATTTTAGAAATCAATAAGATCCAACCCCCTCATTTTGCAGATGAAACTTTGGACCAAAAATGTTACAGTAAGTGACATGACCAAGCTTGAAAAACTAGTAAATAGCTGAGCTGGAAGTTGAGCCCATAAGATACCATATCACTTGGATAACAGACAGGCAAACAATTCTCATCCTCCTTGTTCAAACATTCTTCTATCCCTACCAACTCCTTTTCTCTCTAGATTTAGCAGCCCTCTTTATCTTCATTAGGCAATTCAAAACCAGCAAATTCTCTAATGCATACATATTCAGGGTCATTCATTATCTCTTCAGATACTTCAAGGAAAGGGTTAATTCTCAATATGCCTACAATTATTTTTTTCCATTTAAAGAAGGGAATGAATATGGAAGCAGATCTTCCTCACCAATACTTACAAACCAATTATTGCTCTTCAAATAATTAACTGGTAATTACCTTTTTATGGATTTTAAAAGTTTTTATTTTAATCATCAAACCCTTTCAAAGGAAAATCTGATAAGATTTATTTATCTTTTCTTTTAATCCCTTGATTAATCATTTTAAGTTTTATTCACTTTACCCATGCTCCTATGTTGGTAATTTAAAAAAAAAGAAGAACGATTCATAAAACCAAATAAGTCACATCCTAAGCCAAGATATTCCTGGTACCTTAGTTTTTTAATCTTGGATATTGGAAATAGAATAAATACTCTAAAAGTTGTTAAAAATAAGCTTTGCAGACCAAAATAATATGCTTCTTTTCTCTGTTGTGAATGCATAAGAAGAAGTCTGGAGCTATAGATGATTTAAAACAATAGTTTTCTTCAAGGCCCAACACAGACATTCACTTTCTTTTCTTAACTTTCAAATCAAGAGTTTTTACCTACAATATACAGAAGAATTTTCATTCAACAATGTTGAGGGGGGCGTCACATGGACTAGTCCAAAAATTATGTAACATATTAAATTTTCTAATTTTTCTCCTTAATATTAAAATGACTTTATTGTCTATAAATGCAGTGGCTGTGTAGGAGCATTTAGAGGCTTTTAGGGAGTGTGTTAAATGTTGTGAAGAAGCATATTTAATATTTAAAATAGTAAAACAGAGAAAAATTAATTAATTCTGGGGTTTAAAACAAGTTATTAGCTTATTTTAAGATATGGGCTGTGCTAAAGCTAAAAGACTAAGTGGAGTCATTAGCAATTACTGAAAAAAATAGACATATTGGGCTGTTCTGAAAAAAAAGCACTTTGTGACCCTTAAAGCACTATAGAAATATTAAATTGTTATGTAACAGGAAAATAACCATTGCTGTTCAGAAATGTCAAAAACAACCAAGTTAAACCAACTAGTCTAACAACCAATTAGAAGCAACTGTACCAATGTTGATTCACACAGGTTCTATATAACTGGAGAAACTGATATAGTTTTAGTCATATTGCTGCTGCCATTATTGGTACTACTACTACAACTACTACTATCACTGTTTTATTTATGTTTGGTTATTTGTATACACAATGTGGGGCAGCTAGGTGGAATAGTAGAGTACTGGCCCTAGATTCGAGAAGACCTGAGTTCAAATCTCACCTCAGACACTTACTAGCTGTGTGACCCTGAGCAAGTCACTTAACCAATTGCCTTAAACATCTGAGGCCATCTCAAGTCATCCTGATATATATCTTGCCACTGGACCTAGATGGCTCTGGAGGAGAGAGTAAGGTTGGTGACTTTGTACAGCCCTCCCTCACTTCAATTCAGTGTAAATCATGACATCACCATGATGTCACTATCCTCTTTGAGTACAAAGTACAAAACATAATGTACATGTAGTGAGAGTAGCAAAATGTTTATAAATGTGTATATATGTGTGTCCACATTAATGTATGCATGTGCATATATAATTGTGTGCATGTATGTGAATATATATATATATAGTATATGCATATGTCTATTTTAAAACCTTAGGGTACTTTAAAGCTCTAATAACTTAGTATTTATATATGTATAGACTGATAGATATGAGTGTATACATACATACATGGATATCTATATGTATATGTATTTACATGTGATTTCATCGCCATAGGCAACTCCTGATAAGAAATGCCTCCTGCCAATGCAGATAGATACCAGATCTATAATTTTAAGTTTGAGAGCAGAATTTCTTAACCTGGGATCTGTAAACTTACTTTAATATTTTTCATAATAGTTGTATTTCAATATAATTGGTTTCCTTAGTAATCCTGTGTATGTTACTTTATGCACTTAAGAATATACCTCTGACCAGGGATCTCTAGCCTTCACCAGTGCAATGATTGGAATGATGCCACCTACTGGAGACTAGCTGTGGGAAAGCTCCACCATGAGAAAAATGCCTCAGAGACATTGTGGCTTTTCCTTGGCATCAGGAAATGAATGACGTTTGCTCATGGGTGCTGTCTATCAAGGCTACCAGCCAATCAACTTGAGGAGCCTCCTATTTTCTGGGAGGAGACAGGAAGGAGGAGAGGGAGCCTGCACGGAGAGCTCATGTGCTTTTGGGTTCCTGACTTGGTGGTGGTGGTGGCAGAGGACTTCACAGGAAATTTGAGGAAAGATAGGAATGCCAGGCTGTTGGAATTCTGTTCTCAATCTTTTTCTTTCTATTTTCCAATAAACCCTTAAAAACCTAAACTCATTTTATCAGTGATTTTAGTCAGTTTCCTCCCAAAACTGGGGGAACAGATTAGAATCCACATTTAGAATCTTAAATTACACACCAGACTTATAAAGGGCCCATAACACTCACAAAAAAAGGTGAAGAATCTCAGTGAGACTATCACTCCTACTACTACTATTACTGTTGCTGCTGTTGCTACTACTTATTACCACTACTACCATTGCTGCTGCTGCTACCACTACCTCTACTACTACTATTACTACTAGTATCACTACAACTACTACTGCTGCTATTGCTGCTACCACTACCACTACTACCACTATTACCACTACTACTATTGCTGCTTTTACTGCTGCCACTACTGCTACTACTACCACCATAACCTAGCTCACTTCAGGGTTTAACATGCTTTAATTAACAGCTACAAATGTCTTCAACATCGATGTATATACTTTTGTATAATAGTAAATCCCTATATTAAGGGAAATGTATAATACCCGTGTTAACAGGTTTTCAGTATTATCATTTGTCATTATTGATGATGATGATGATAAGTAATGCTTATGTAAACTTCTAAGGTAAATATTTTACTTGAAAAAAATATGACAGAATAAATAATCTTATAGATGAGGAAAATGTAGCTCTGAGAGATTAATATTATTTGTCTATGATCAGGCAGAGAGTATCTGAATAGGGATTTGAATTCAAAATTCAATTCCATTTTAAAAATTAAATATGTAGTCTGACAATTCAATATAGCAATAATGTATCCAGCACATCCTGTCATTAGACATCCTTCTTAATTATGCAGTTTGCAGCCCAATGTCTTGCTAATGATAGGCACTTGATAATTTTTTTTTAAATTGATGGTTTTTTAAAGTACAAATTAATGAAGATTATCTTTTAAAGTCAAGCCAAATACAAAGTTTTTTGTTAAGATTCATATCCATATATTTATCTTTCCACAAAAGAAAGTTTTCGCCTATTTAATTTTGATTTAGTTTGCTTTTGTTGATGATTATGTTTAAAATTTGAAAATTTAACAAAGAAAATACAATATATTTGGCCTCTGAAACTTATACTCTTAGCAAATCTTAGGATTTAAAATTCATTGTCTGAGGAAAGCAATTTTTCTTTAAGAAGAAAGTTAGTCATAAAGAAGCTTAATTTTTTCAAAACATAATTTTGCTAAATAAACTAGCAGTAAAGTGTAGGATGGACAAAAAGGGAAAAGGCACAAAAAAGAAATATGAAAGAAATCATATTGGAAGGATGGGCAAATTGTAATAAAAATTAAGCAATTATGACCACATTAACAACTCTGTAGTTTTCAATTCAGGCTTGCTTGTTATCAAATATGTCATTGAATTGGAACAGGTACAGGAGCAGTTAGCTTAGTTTAATTTTGGTTTTGTTTTGTTTTAAGTTAAGAGGTTAAAATAAAAATAGTCTGGAATCTTGCCTTAATTCCACATAAAATAGACTCAAATTATAATTTAAGGATTTTTTTTTCAATTCATTAATGGATTATATACAATTAGAACTCTGACCTAGCTCTTTAATCTGACTCAAATAAGCTTGCTACATCTATACATAATAAGTATATCTGGAACCATTTTGTGAGGAGACAGAATTGCACTTCTGATTTTATCATCGAAAACTGAGTTGTGTTTACTTGGTGTCCTTAAAAGCTTTATATTTCTATAATATGTTGTCTTTAATTGATTGTCTTATTTGTAGAATTGAATTTCCAGTCCATATCTTTCAGCTAAACTCACTAATATTGTCCAATTCAAAATTTGTTAAGCTCTTAATTTGAGTATTCTACTAAGCATCAAGGAAGATCCAATGTATAAGACATCAGCCCTTGTCTCATGAAGCTTACAGTCTAGCAATGTAATATATATTTTCTTTGATAATAACTAGAACGTTTTTTATTTTCTCATCAAAAGTAAAGCAAAATATTTGTTGTACTCATCTCATATAGGAACGATTTGTGAAAACTAAAAAGTGGCATTCTTGGTGTTTTTTTTTTCTATAGATTCTAAATATTTTATCCTTTCTGTTATTGTGAGGTATTGAGAAAAAACGACCTCTTGCCTTTTTCCTTCCTTCCTCCATCTAAATTGTCTTCATCCTTTAGATCCAGTTCAAGGTCAATTATGCCTTCCCTGAGAAAGTCCAAGACATGCTAATTTAACTGTTATTATTATTCCTATAGTACATATTATCAGTGACATTCTTTTGGGTCCTCAGTTATATATTGCCTCACATTAATTAAGTCATTTGTGTATTATTTGTTTTCCCAAATAAGCAATAAGGTGTGGCAGGGTGGGACTATGTCTTATACTCCCATTTTATTCATTGTGTATTACTGGGCATAAAATAAAATACATACTGAATGAATAAATGATAGCCTTGTAAACAAAAAAATTATCATTTTGATCATATAAATGAGAAAACACTGATTTCATAAAATTTAAGTGACTATATAGTTGGTTTGAACAACTTACCTTTTTAAATTCCAAAATAAATTTACTACAAGCAATAACTCAAGGAACAGCTTAAAAATGCATTACAGAACAATCAAGTTATATCAAATTCCTCCAACAATGCTTTCAGGATCACTAACATGTAAATAATGGCACTCAAATGCAGTAACAGGAGATATGATATGAAAGATATTAATTATTAAATATTTCAGAAAATGACGGCATTATCTTTACTGTCTCAAGTACTTAAAAAGCTGCTTGAATTTCTTTCATGGGGAGTAATATTAACAGGAAATCATTATTATTCTCATGGACCAGCATGTGGTTGTCGTAATTAACTTATATTTTTGCTTTCATCACCAAAATATGAAGATTACATGCAAAATGATTAAGACTGCATTTCACTAAAAAAGTTATGTTGCTGAATGTTAAAATTATTTTTTTAAGTTCAAAACATATTTAAATCTTTAAGATTATGATTTAATTTGTTTTTCCTAACTTTGAATTATAAATATTTCCTTTAATTTAGGGTTGTTCAGAAAATTATCCTATCCTTAATTAAACCTATTTTTTTCTCTATTGCAAGACTATGTTAAGAAAACCCTTAGTTCAACCACCCTGTGCAATTTAGGCTATTTTTTTTTCATTCCCATTCAAACTTCTTATATGTACCATTATCTTCAGAATCATATAATTTCTGAGATGAATTATAGGATCATATCTTTAGAGTATGACAAAATCTTATAGATCATTTAATCAAATCATTCCTTAACTTTACAGAGGAGGAAACTGAGGCCCTGAGAATGTAAGTTATGCTCATAGTTACAAATATGGGAGAGCCAGGATTTAAACCCACACCTTCTTATCCTGATTGTTAAAGAAGTTTTGTCTTCTAACAAGACGAAATTTGCCTCTATAACATTCACCTTTCTTTTGACCTATGGGGCTAAAGAATATATTTAATCCCTCGGCCTCTTAACAACCTCTAAGTATTTGAAGACAACTGTTATACATGACTACAATCATGACCACCATGCCAGGTCCTCTTCACCAAACTATACATTTTCACCTTCAACCAATATGCGAACTTTAGGACCTTTATTATCTTTTTTGTCCTCTTCATGAGGGCAAATATCCTTTTTAAACCACAACCCCTGGAACAGAAAACAGTGCCCCTGATGTGATTTGCCCAAATCAGAAAATAGTAGGTTTATCATCTCTTTATTTCTGGACATTAAGCCTCCCTTAAAACAGCCTAAAATTATATTGAAAGCCAGTTTAGCATAATGGCTAGAGAGCTGGCTTTGGATTCAGGAGCCCCTGGAAGTTCTTTCTCTTTTACCTGCTGCTATGAGACTCTACACATGCCATTTAAGCTCTCATTGACAGAATGGGAAGAATAGGGAAGGGAATAAGCATTGATTTAGCACCTACACTGTGCTAAGTGCTTTTTACATTATTTCCTTTGAGACTAAAAACAACCCTTGGAAGAAGGTGCTATTTTTACCCAAATTTTAAATTTATCTTCAAATTTAAATTTTGAGGAAACTGAACAGAGGTTAAATGGCTCTTCCATTATGACAAAGTTAACATTTGTCTGACTCTGGTTTTGAATTAAATTCTTCCTGACTCCAGGTCCAGTGCTTTATCCATCACCCGACCAGGTACCTCATAACCTAGGTAATTCTAAAAAAAAACAAACCAAAAACAAAAACAAAAACAAAAAACAATAATTGAAAAGGCAGAGATCTGAAATGAGAGAGAAAATTCTAGTAACCAAGTTTGCTATATCAAAATGAAATCATGGGTTCATTTCAAAAGAAAGACAAAAAAAGAAATGTTAGTCATCCTTGACCCATCCCACACATGGCAAATCTGCTGCCAAGTTTAGTTAGTCTCTGCTTTCATCATATCTCTCCTTTGTCACCCTCCTATCCCATGAACTACAATGGCTCAACTACCTACAAAATCAAATATAAAATCTTATGTTTGGCTTTTAAAGCCCTTTATAACTTGACTCCTTCCTGTGTTTCCAATCTTCTTTTACCTTTTGTTGTTTTTCAGTTGTTTCAGTCATGCTTGAGTCTCTGTGACCTCATTTGGGCTTTTCTTGGCAAAGATACTGAAGTGGCTTGCCAATTCCTTATCCAGTTCATTTTAAAGATGAGCAACTGAGGCAAATAGTCTTAAGTGGTTTGCATAAGGTCAAATAGCAAGTAAATGTCTAAGGCCTGATTTGAACTCAGGAAGATGAGTCTTCCTGACGTCAGGCCCAGCATTCTATCCAGTATGCCACCTAACTCCCTTTCTTTTTAAAAAAATTTCTAATAAACATTTGTATTCAAAATTTTGAGTTCCAAATTCCACTCCCCCTTCCCTTCCTCCTCTCCCCTTCCTGAGGTGGTAAGCAATTAGATATATGTATACATGTGCAATTATGTAAAATATTACCATATTAGTCATTTGTATAAGAAAACTCAAAAGAATAAATGAAAGCGAAAAATAGCATGCTTTAGTCTGTGTTCAATCTAGCTGCCTTTCTTATACTTTACTCCTCTCCAAATACCTTATAATTGAGCAAACTCTAACTTATTCCTGTCCCTCACACATGACACTCCAACTCCTAACTCATTAACCACCCAGCAGCATGTCTTTGGACTCCTTCATGCCCTTGAACAAGGTATCCTACCTTCCCCCAGCTTTTTAGCTTCTTTGTTTTATGTGTTGTCTTCCTCTATTAGACTGTGAACTACTTGAAAGCAGGGACTGTCTTTTACCTTTCTTTGTATCCCCAGAATTTAACACTGTGCCTGGCACATAGTAGTCACCTAATAAATATTTATTGACTGAGTTTTCACTGGCTAGCCCCTATATCTGGAGTTCTTTACCTCTTCACCTAAATCTCCCAGGTTCCTTGAGTCCCACTTTCTGTAAGACTACATATAACGTACTCTTATATGTATACTTAGTTTTCAATAGTCCACTTTTTTTTTTTTTTTAGTGAGGCAATTGGGGTTAAGTGACTTGCCCAGGGTCACAAAGCTAGTAAGTGTGTGTTAAGTGTCTGAGGCCGGATTTGAACTCAGGTACTCCTGACTCCAAGGCCGGTGCTCTATCCACTGTGCCACCTAGCCGCCCCTCAATAGTCCAGTTTTAAAAGTAATTTTTACAAAGCAAGTTTCCTCATCAGAAAGAAGGGAGTTGGGGGCAGTTAGGTGGCACAGTGGATAGAGCATGGGCCCTGGAGTCAAGAAGACCTTAGTTCAAATACAGCCTCAGGCACTTAACACTTAGAAGCTGTGTGACCTTAGGCAAGTCACTTAACCCCATTTGCCTAACTAAAAAAAAGAAAGAAAGAAAGAAAGAAAGAAAGAAAGAAAGAAAGAAAGGAAGGAAGGAAGGAAGGAAGGAAGGAAGGAAGGAAGGAAGAAAGAAAGAAAGAAAGAAAGAAAGAAAGAAAGAAAGAAAGAAAGAAAGAAAGAAAGAAAGAAAGAAAGAAAGAAAGAAAGAAAGAAAGAAAGAAAGAAAGAAAGAAAGAAAGAAAGAAAGAAAGAAAGAAAGGAAGAAAGGAAGAAAGGAAGAAAGGAAGAAAGGAAGAAAGAAAGAAAGGAAGAAAGGAAGAAAGGAAGAAAGGAAGAAAGAAAGAAAGAAAGAAAGAAAGAAAGAAAGAAAGAAAGAAAGAAAGAAAGAAAGAAAGAAAGAAAGAAAGAAAGAAAGAAAGAAAGAAAGAAAGAAAGAAAGAAAGAAAGAAAGAAAGAAAGACAGAAGGAAGTGGTTTGCCATTTACTTCTCCAGCTCATTTTATAGAAGAGGAATAGAGGCAAACAGGATTAAGTGTCTTGCCCAGAGTCACACAACTAGTGTCTGAGACCAAATTGATAGGGATGAAAAAAATTAAATGTCTTTAAAATTTAGTACAAGGATGATAAATAGTTTAAAAATAGAAAAATAGTTTAAAAATAGAAAGGGCAAAACAATTATTCAGGCATGGGTGAATTAAATAGATTGATATTGAAAAAAAAGACTTTCAACTTGCCAAAAGGATTATTAGAGACTGGAAAATATTTAAGGTAATCATAAAAAAAACAAAAACAAAAACAAACAACCCCCCAAACCCTGTGAGGTAGATAGATAGTATAAGATATTTTATATAGGATGGGAATTTAGTATATATGACTCAATCAGGCTGATGACGTTCTATAAGCAAATTTCTGACTATCAATATACCCTTATTACCACTTAGCAATTAGAGGCTAGGAAGACTGTAATGTATAAAAGGAAAGCTTCTTTCTACATGAAAATATATGAACTATACTCAGATAATTTTCATTCTGGTAATCATAATG
Organism: Dromiciops gliroides; assembly: GCF_019393635.1. Lineage (NCBI taxonomy): Eukaryota > Metazoa > Chordata > Mammalia > Microbiotheria > Microbiotheriidae > Dromiciops > Dromiciops gliroides. Next base: position 93,373,534 of record NC_057864.1, read on the forward strand.
GATTCCTTTACCTATTCCTTTTCTTTAGTCAATTAAATTTTAATTCTGATCATGTCCATGTAACTGACTTATTTAGTTGGTAACAAAGAAACCAATGTTCACTTCATTGTTTATCTATCTGGCCATAGGAACTAACCTTTATTTAGAAATGAGAAAATGGTTCTACCTGACAATCCAATATTTCATATCTTCCATTTACTCTTGCTCTTAGAGATGACTGACAACAAGATACCTTAGGTATTTTAAAAGCTATTGTACCTTTCTGACCTGCTAAGGATCAGAATGGGCAGCTGGGTGGCACAGTACATAGAGGGGCAGACATAGAGTTAGAAAGACTCATTTTACTGACTTCAAATCTGGCCTCAGGCACTTACAACCTGTGTGACCCTGAACAAGTCACTTAACCCTGTTTGCCTCACTTTCCTCATCTATAAAATGAGTTGAAGAAGGAAATGACAAAACAGTACTGTGTCTTTTCCAAGGAAACCCCAAATGGAGTTACAAAGAGTCAGATACAACTGAAATGATGGAAGAAAAACAAAATATAAGAATAATTCATAATTATTCATTGCTTTACATGTTATCTGATTTGAGCCTCACAACAACATTCCATGGCTTACCTCTCATCCTCAGACCTGCTTTTTTCACACATTCAGCTCTTCTTTCCTCATTCAATTTTCCATTGATGTGATTACTCATATGCTGAGTCCCATTAGGTAATCAGTTGAAAAGTAGGTGATTCATCTTAGCCATTAATGACATTACTCTAACCTATTACTACAAATCAGTCTGAGATCAGACAGTTACATCCAGTGCATGCTTGTCATGCTAAACCCCTGTCCACTCTATGTTTTGTATTTTTTCAGAAGTTGAATTGATACAATATGTCCTTTTGTCACATAGGTAGGATGGGAGTGGGGGGGGGACTGCCCTCACAAATTGAATCCCCCCTTTGTGACAAAGTAACAATTATGCAAAAAAGTAATAGTGATTATGTTTGTCCTCCCTTTTTAACAAGTCATGATGCATGATGAAGTTGTGCTGAAAACTCTGTCCTCCAAAAAGGTGAAAATCCTCAAAATCCATAGAACACAGGAGTCCCATATGAGAAGGACAAGGACTCCATCTATGCTTAGGAGAAAGAGCACTTTATCAAGAAGCAAAACAGTTGCGGTGATTACACAAAACAAAATTTTCTACAAGAAAACAAAAAATGATGACTCTGATGAAGATTGAACTGAGACTTAAATGTGTCAAGCCCACCTGCAGATCCAAGAATATGCTGACCTTGAAAAATGTGAGTATTTGGAAATGAGACAAGAAGAAAAAGAGCCCAAGTGATCCAGTCCATACCTTCATCTATTTTGTTCATTTTCATAATAAAACCAAATAAAATGTTGGAGCTCTCATAATAAAAAATAATAAGAAAACAAACTATGAGGGAAGTTATTGTCTTCCCGGTTTTCTAAATCTGAATATAATCTAACCTTATACTAATGAAGCTTTCCCTGATTTAATGTGTGCAATGAAGATTCCTTTTATTCCAACAGATTCCCTAATCTAAAATAAAATTCAAATGAAAATGAGCAATCTATCTGCTCCATATGCTTTCTAATTTAATATTCTAGGGGGCTGCCTTTCTCTATAAGATATTTTATATAGGATGGGCATTTGGTGTATATGACAATCAGGTTGATGATGTTCTATACGCAAACCCTATTTCTGATTATCAATATCCTTATTACCACTTAGTAATTAGAGGCCAACAAGCCTGTAATGTATAAAAGGAAAGCATCTTTCTACATGAAAATATATTAACTCTACTCAGATAATTTTCATTCCAATAATCATAATGGATTCCTTCAGTGCTTGCCTTAAAAGAGCATTAGGGACTATGTTTACCTCTCCCACAATCATCAACACATATTGAGCTCTCATGGGATACAAAACTTTGTAATGGGAATTATAAGGAATTCCAACTTTACCTACATGAAGTCTTTGGCATTGAAATGCTTCTAAAAGAAATTAAAAACCAGAAAAATTTTCATTCAAGAAAACTCCATTGTCTGTAATAACCAAGCCACTTAGAAAAATTAGTATATGGGAAATAGACATAATAGCTCATAGTGCTGAACTAAAAGTTGGGAAGATGTGTGTTCAAATCCCATGTCTGATGCATTATGTGGCCTGAGGAAAATAACCTAAGATCTTTGCCTCTTAGCTCCCTAGATTTGGCCTATTGAGTCATCATTGGTGGTGAGAGTTTTCCTCCAGACATATAGGATAGGACTGATAAAGGTCCTTTTTCCTCATAAAATATTATGTTTCATTCCAAACACACATTTAATCAATCAACAACTATTTATTAAGGGCTGATTACATGCTGGACACTGTGCTAATCACCAGGGATGTTAAGTATAAAAAATTAAACAATCCCTATTTACAAAGAACTTTCATTGTAAAGATGGAGGAGGGGGGAGGAACACATTTTTTTATATGCAGCATAAATATAAAATTAATATGTGCATGTATATACATATGCCTATAGCTATGCCTATATCTATATAGAAAGAGAGAGAGAGAGAAGTTAAATTTAAGGTAACTTGGAAGGGAAAGAACTAATAGTTGAGGGGAAAGGCTTCATGCAGATAGCAACTGATATACATCTTAAAGGAAGAAAGAAAATCTATGGAGCAGAAATAAAGAGGATTTCCATCAGAGACATGAAGGATGGAAAGTATCAAGGCACAGAGATCTGAAATGGAGTTGGGTATTCGAGGAACAAAGAATGCCAATTTGTTTGGATTACAGAGTATGGGAGGAGGAATAATATCCAATGATCCTAGAAAGATAGGTTGGGACAAGGTTGGAAAGGACTTTAAAAACAAAACAGAGGAGTTTAAACTTTTTCCTTGAGACAATAAGAAAGCTTTGGACTTGGTTACATAGGGTTGTCCCATGTTCAGATCTTTGCTTAAAGAAAATTATTTTGGTAGTAGCATGAACTGGAATGTTGAGAGACCTGAAACAGGTAAATCAATTAGGAAGTCATTGTGATGATCTAATTGAGTGGTCATAACCTGAACTAAGATGATAATAGCATGAAGGTGTAGGATGTGAGTATCATGAAAGTAAGAAACAGAAAGTTTTGTCATTGGATTGGATATATGAAGTGAGGGAAAGTCATGAGTCCAGGATAGTGAACTTGATCATGAACCTGATGCACTGGAAGGATATTGATATTTTCAACACAAATAGGGCAGTTTGGGAAAGGGGAGGTTTAGGACAAAACATGAGGCCAGATTTAGACAGACTTAGTTTGCCTTATCTCCAGGACTTTCAGTTTGGAATGTCAAACAAGCAACTGGTGATGTGGGACTGAAGCTCAGAAAAGAGATTAGAGCTGAATATAGATAATATTCTTCACAATTTTCTATCCTATATGTCTGAGTATGGACTGTTATAAACTTCCAGAAAGGAAATTTTTGTTTGTTTGTTTTGCTTTTCCATAGACAGTATTCTCTAAAGTGTTTTTTTTTTAAATCCTCTTCTAACAGAGAAATTCTGCATGTGGTTTCCCTAGTCTCACATTCTAAAAGGATACTCAGCATTCCCTCATGTATTTTCCAGGCTGAAAACACAATTTTTAGCAATCCATTAGGTTGTTATTGAATATCAGGAAGAAACTGACAAAGAAATATAAACTGCTAATTCAGTGCCAACAACTTTGTTCTTGACTCACTTCTGGGGCAAAATATCTAAGATGAGTAAAAGAATCCTCTTTCCACAAAACAAGGGGAAAAAAATTTGATAGGCATGGGAGTGGGGTGAAGGGCAGGATAACCAGGATTAAGAGTATATAATTACATATCTTTTTAAAGCCATAAATACTGTAATTCATGTTTTGCTGATCATACACAAGCCAAATCAAGGTTCTATTGAATGAACATCCGATGAGCTTCAGTCATTATCAGTCATTATATGTATACTTAGTTTTCTATAATCCACTTTTAAAAGGAGGTTTTACATTTTAAATGTTCATCATCAAAAACAAACATTAATAGAGTGGAAATTCCATATCTGGGGGCTGTTTTCCTCTAACTCAGGCTTCTTGTTAGCTCATTTTTACTAATAGAAATTGGTTATCACTTCCTTTTGCTCATTAGGTAGAATTATGCCCCTGACTAGTGACATCAATGTATTTGTTACAACCTCATCCACAATGTTAGCAGAAGAAAAGAAACTGAAATTGTGAGGGAATTATCCTCCTTATTCAACAGTAGAGGGAAAGTCAGATTTGAAATATTTACGCAATATAATGCCTTTTTACTTGTGTTTAAGATACTTAAAATTAACATATAAATCATAAATCTATTCTCAAAATAATGCAGTTACTCTTTAGCACAACAGTTTTGTATATATATATATATATATAATCTTTAAATCATCAAATATGTAAATGGAATATTAGGAAATAAAGTTTCTTTCCCATTTTAAAATGGAGATTATCTGAGGATGATAATTTTAATCAGGCATATACATACACACGATAACAATACATGATAGCTTTAAAGAAAATAAATGAGAACCATGAAGGCTTTAATAAGACAGTTTTCTAAAATGTGCACCTATCAGTGAAAGTTAAAGCATTTATATTTCTTACAACCTAATTTAAGATAGTTTCAGTTATATTTTATTTGAAAATTGCAGCTTATGAGAATCTGTTCTATTTTGGATGAAAGAATAAGTAAAATTCAAAAAAAAATACAGTTGTAAGCATACCAAAAAAACTGTCCACATTTTTTCTCATAATTTCAAGACCTTTATGATATATTACTCTACAATACCTTTTTCCTGAATCAGATATTGATGGCTGAAGTCGTGGAAAAGGCACAAATGTAGCTCCATAAGGAACTAGCTTTGGAAACATAATGATCTTCTCATGAATCTGATGAAGAGAATCCAATTTGTTTATAACCAAACATGTTCCTTTAATCCATTTGTATGCCCACAGAGAAAGCTTCTTTTAGTTGCTTTCATTGTTGTTAAAAGTATTTTTGAAACATGTAAACCTTTCAGCAGTTCATTCTACTTTCTTTTACTGCTATCTTTGAATCAGCCTTGCTTGACAGACTATTAGGGAAATTTAGATGAGGCAGGAAGACCAGTGTTCTGTTTAACATGATTATTTTGCAGAGCACTGTACATTTATTAGTAGCAAATGAGTTGTCATAATACTCTTCTCTACTTCCTTTTTTTCTATTCCTCATCTCTTTATTTACATCACAGGTTAGCTGACATCTTAAATAGAGATCTTTTCCATTGTTTTAAAAGTATAACCTGTAAATTGCCAACAGCTGAACAGAATCAGGGAGTTAATTTCAAGTAAACAAATCACTGTACTGAGATATCAAAGCTGCATGAATGCGGGACGGGGAGCAAGGAAGTAAAGATATCCATCATTTCAGGGGAAAAAAAGAACAAAAATAAATCAAAGTAACCAATATTAAACTTTTCTGAAATACATATTTGAATTGTTTTATTTTTTTAAAAAAGATAGTTAAAATAGACTGTTTTTCTTTATTATGGGCACAGCAGGGAAAAAATGATTATAACTAAAATAAATGTCAATTTTTATTTTTCAATATAAACACAAATTTGTCTCTTTAAAATAATTATAATTTCAGCATTATTGTTTACCTGATGCAAAATGACATACTGAAGTTTGATAGCTCTTTTTTTAAGATACCAGGTTCATTTAAATTAATTGATGGCTTATAGTTCAAGGACTTCAACTTCAGGGTTATGAAACTTCAAGAGAACATTTAATAAATTATCTGGCCTTAAAACAGTTCTCTAAAACTTGAAAAGCTCTTTACTTGTTAGTCCAGTTGAGCCTCATGATAATCTGGCAAGACAACCTCAGATCTCAGTTTTATAGATCAGGAAACTGTGGCTCAGGCAGCTTAACTTACTTCTCCATGGTCACTCATCTAGCTGGGTCAGAGATAGGACTCAAATCCAGGTTTGAGTTCAGGAATCAATCACTATGCCAAGTTGCCTCCAGGACAAAGAACCAGTCTACCTGACTGTCAGTAGGGCTTTGGAGGGATTTCTCTACTATACCAATGATTCCTCTGAGTATTCAGAAAGCTCTACTTTCTCTGAAGCAGGAGATATCCACAAAGAAAATTGAGGACCATACCTTATCACTACTACTAACTATACATAAAGTAAAATCACAATAAATATTTGTTAAATGAATAAAAAGTAGTCAAGGAGAAAAAACAAGTGAGGATCATTTCAAATACTAGGAAAATAGTAGTCATTCCATTTCCTTAACAGTATGTAATCAGTGCTTTCTATCAATAGCCACACAGGCAAAATCATCTTGAATCATTCTCTGTGACTTAATCTAAAATCTTTTACTACCCTGAGCTTCCATATGTCCATATGTAAAAGGAAAATAATAATTATGATCTATATGTAAAAGAAATATGATAATTATAGTATTCTATGCTACTATAATCCTGTGAGCTACAATTAAGACACAGAACTTTTATAACAGCCACAAAAGTATCATGCTCTGAAGGATAAAGGGTCTACTGGAATAAAGAGACAATTTAATTTTTCTATACCTCAAGTTTTTCACATGTAAAATGAAGATAGAATTAACTTTCTTTGTGAAGAACTGTAGCAGTCCAACTACAAAGGGTATTCTAAATTATTCATTCAATGCTTGTTAAATTAAAGTTCAATATCATTGGCACCCATTAATATAATACTTACATTATCACTGAGCAAATTATTACACACACACACACACACACACATATATATATATATATACACACACACATATATACACACACACACACACACACACATATATATATATACACACACACATATATACACACACACACACACATATATATATATATATATATATATATATATATATATATATATATATATATATATATATATATTTTATACTCTTGCTCAGGCTAAAATGAGGACTTTAATATCCACATGAGTGAAATGCACTTAAGTGCCTAATATGTACCAAACGCTGGCTAAACACTAAGAATACAAGTTGAAAAGAAAAAGTAGACAATTACTGCTTTTCAGCTTTAATTGCAGAAAACAAAACATACAAGAATTTAACTGCAAGGCAAATGTCAAGGCCCAAAAGTCCTACAGGTTTAGAAGTGGAGTGGATGGCAAGGGACAAGGGGTTGTTAGGTTGCACCAACAGGTCAAAGAACAGTGCCTATGCCAAGCATAGTGGGAAGGCAAACATGAAGACACAAAGAACTTTTTCGTGCTGAGGCACATCATGTAGTAAGTCCTGGTGTTTCTTCCTTCCACTGAAATATTTGTTGTTGGTGACCCCCAGTTCACCCAAATTGTATAAACAACCACATAGCTCTTCCAGTCTGGATGGCCCAGGTTTGCAGAGGGACAATAGAAAGGAAAGTAGAAAGAACATTTTACTCTTGGGTTCTTCTTACCCATTTGGACCAGATTGGGTCTGGATAGACAATATCAGCAGATAGACCAAGCCACATCTCAGTAAGAATTAATATATCCAGCTTTGCTTGAATATTTTCTTTTTTGGGTTTTTTGGTTTTTGGTTTTTGGGTTTTTTTGCAGGGCAATGGGGGTTAAGTGACTTGCCCAGGGTCACACAGATAGTACGTGTCAAGTGTCTGAGGCTGGATTTGAACTCAGGTCCTCCCGAATCCAAGGCCAGTGCTTTATCCACTGTGCCACCTAGCTGCCCCTGAATATTTTCAATAATTGGTCCATAACTACTCCTCAATTAGCCCATTTTGTTTTAGAAACTTCTGTCATTGCTTCTTTTTCTATGCATGGAGTTGAAATATGTCTCTCATATATTATTTTTCAATATTCCCTCTATTGCCAAGCAAAACAATTCTGACATTTTCCTGCCATACCAGTTTTTCAACTATTTAAAGACAATTATTTTATCCCCTCTACATTACCTCTTTTCCAACCTTAGCAAACAAGGTTCCTTCAAATCTGTCTTCCTTTGATATGTTTTCTAATCTCCTCACCATCCTCATTGCTTGTCTTTGAATTCATTCCAAACTATCATCCCTAAGAACTGAATTCACATGTAAATATAATCTGTACAGAACAAGGTACATTTGCATTATCAGTGCCTGCCAATCCATACTACCTACTTTGGCCTAGATTCTATACCTGTCAGGAAAAAAATAAACAGTCTGGCATGAATTCTCTGCTTAAGTTTCCTCATATATTAAAACAAGAAATTCAAACAATATAATCTCTAATTATTTTCAATTCTGAAATTCTAGAATTCTAATAATTAGACCAAGGTTAAAATGAAGGAAGAGTAGATGACATTAGAAAAAAATAGTTCAAAGTGTGACAGTTGAGAGGAGGTAGCCTTGTGTAAGAAGCCAAAGACAGAATTGTGGAGATCCAAAGCACAGTCTTAATAGTATACAGAGGGGGCAGCTAGGTGGCAAAGTTGACATGACAGAGCACCGGCCCGGATTCAGAAGGACCTGAGTTCAAATCAAGACTGAGACACTTGACACTAGTGACTCTCGGCAAGTCACTTAACCCTCATCCCCCCCCCCCAAAAAAAAGAATAGTATGCAGAACAGCAAAAGAATTTGGGGATGGATGATAGTCTAGAATTCAGCAGGAAAAAAATGGACCACAGGAAGATGGGCCACACTGAGCAAAACATAGGATGCAAGATAAAGGATAACTCACAAAATGGATTGGTAGCAACAGAGTTAACTTTTCGTGTAAGCTTCACATTTAATTGAGATGAATAACAATTATCCCAGTGTGACAGGTGGCCACAAGTCCTGGGTTTTTTTGTTTGTTTGTTTGTTTTGTTTTTTTCCCCTTTTGCAGTTCAAAGAATTCTAGAATGAATTATCTGGTCAGGAAGAAGCTAGGTCAGAGAAGATCTTCCATTATTAAAATTTTAAAATCATATATTATCTTATACAAGTGAATTTTAGAAAGAAAACTCCCTATGACATTCAATACTTTAACTGGGACGGGGAGGGAGCGCAGCTAGGTGTTGCAGTGGATAAAGCACAGGTCCTGGATTCAGGAGGACCTGAATTTAAATCTGGCCTCAGACACTTGACACATACTAGCTGTGTGACCCTGGGCAAGTCACTTAACCCCCTTTGCCCAGCAATCAATAAATAGATAAACAAACAAATGAATGAATGAATGAATAAATAAATAAATTAAATACTTTCACACTGAGATTTTGATACATACCCATCTTATAGCAAATTATATCTTTAAGAGAATAACTCCTTAAAGAATTTATTTCTGCATTTGCAACTACACAACTAGATAAGTACATTAAAGGGAAGTTTCTCATTTCCCACAGATGAACCAGGCAAAGGCCATATACAAGATACAGACTTATTATTACTACAGTATTTGTTAGACTTAGGAGACTAATTATCTTATCTGTTATGGAAATGACTATGTTTGTTGATTGTTCTAAATGGGATAATAAAAAGGAAGGAGAGGAACCAAAAAAACTGCAGTGAGTTAAAAACAGTATTAAGTAGAACAAACAAACATAGTATAAGGAAGATTTCATTTTAGCCCCAGGAACCTGGAGTGGGAAGGCAGGGGGAAGGAGACATAAAGTGGGGTGAAAGCTTTGATCTCAAAGACTTTTTATTAAAAGGCCTTGCCTGAAGTAGAGCAAATTCAGAATCTATACAAATTGATTTTATTCATTTCTATTAATTCCTAGTAAATAGCTTTGAAAATACAAAGAAAGAAAAGGCAAATTGTTTAATGGAGTTCATTCTACTTTGATGGTTTGTGCATTTTGAATCCTCTCCATGGAAAAAGACAAAACCAAATAAGCTAAGAGGCATCATAATTCTCACTCACCCACCTGTATCATCAACCTCTTTTGTTTTAATTATTATCCCTGCAATAGGACATTTAAATTATGCACAATATCATAAACCTCTGCAGTGCCAAACATAAACTTTCTCAAACTACTTCTCCAAAAGAAAAATTCTAACTCCTTCAGCCTCTTCTTACTCTCCCAGCAATCACTCTTATCATAAAACTCAAGTCAGACCACACAAACTTTAAAAAAATATAGAGAGAAAGATGGCGGAGGAAAGACAGTGAGCTCTCAAACTCATGACACAATTGCTCCAAAAGACATCCAAATAACGCCATAGGAAAATTCCCGAAGCAGCAAAACTCACAGAAGAATGTGCTGAAGTCATCTTCTAACCAAGAACAGCTTGGAAGGTCAGAAGGAAGGAGCTGCTGTGCTGAGACAGGAGTGGGACCCAACCCCACAGTCACTCTGACAGATCCAGTCCCAGGAAGGCCTCACCAGAGAAGGAGACCCCCAGAGCCTCTGAATCAGCTGAAGCACCAGTGTCATCTGGAACTAAGCTCACAGTCTGATGAGAGGGCTGAGCCCTGGGCAGGGGGGAGACTACAGGGGTCTATGCTGGTGCTGAGGCAGAACTTGGGTTTTTCACCCCTGCTCAGAGCCAGAAGGCAGGTTTGAGTAGCAGTGGCCCAGGCTGAGAAGGGTACAGGCTCGTGTAGCTAACACCCACAACACACAAAGCTGGTTGATTACCAAGTTGGTCTTGAGTCATCTAGGACCAGGGAACAGGCTAGGCAAGTGAAGAACCTGATCCTCCTTAATTCAAACTACCTGGGACTTCTTAAGCTTGGGATACTGCAGCCTGGAAATAGTGCCCCACTTTAAGGAGCTAAAAGTCAAGTAAAAGAAAAGAAAGATGAGCAGGTGAGGACCATAGATGAGAAAGGTGAGGACCATAGAAAGTTTCTTCAGTAACAAGGAAGATCAAGGTGCACCTTCAGAGGAAGATGTCAACATCAGGGCCTCTATATCTAAAGCTTCCAAGAAAAATATGAATTGGTCTCAGGACATAGGACTTTGAAGATAAAGTTAGAGAGGTAGAGGAAAAAATGGAAAGAGAAATGAGGGTGATGCAGGAAAGACATGAGAAAAAAGTCAAGAGCTTGAAAAGCCAAATGGAAAAGCTCTCTGATGAAAATAATTGCCTAAGAATTAGGACTGAACAAATGGAAACCAGTGACTTTATGAGAAACCAAGGCACAAGAAAGCAAATCCTAATGAATAAAAAAATAGAGGGAAATGTGAAATATCTTCTGGGAAAAACTGCTGACCTGGAAAATAGGTCCAGGAGAGATAATTTGAAAATTATTGGTCTACCTGAAAACCATGATCAAGGAAAGAGCTTAGAAATCATCTTCCAAGATATTCTCAGGGAAAATTGCCCTAAAATTCTAGAATCAGAAGCTAAAATAGAAATTGGAAGAATTCACCAATCACCTCCAGAAAGAGCCCAAAAGGAAAACTCCTAGGAATATTATAGCCAAATTCCAGTGCTCTCAGGTCAAGGAGAAAATATTGCAAGCTGCCAAAAAGAAAGAATTCAAGTACTATGGAGCCCCAATCAGGATAGCACAGGATCTAGCAGTTTCTACATGAAAGGCCTGGAGGGCATGGAATACGATATTCTAGAGGGCAAAGGAAATGGGATTACAACTAAGAATCACCTAACCAGCAAAACTCAGCATAACCATTCAGATGAAAAAGTAGGACTTTATTGAAAAAGAAGACTTTCAGATATTTGTGATGAAAAGACCTGAATTGAATGGCAAATTTGACTTTCAAATACAAGACCCTAGAGAACTATAAAAAATTGGAGTTGAGGGACATACCTGGGGTCATACAGTGGGTGATGGTCTTGTGCCAGAGGCCGGGTTTTGGCTCTGATCCCCCTGGGTCCAGGGGTGGTGCTTTGCCCACTGTGTCAACCTAGCTACCCCATGATGACATCCTTAAGGTTAAATTGAGGAGTAAGGGGAATACACTGGGGGAGGGGGAAGGACAGAGGTGGAATCCTACATGAAAGAAAGAGGAAAAGGCTTATGGAGTGGGGGAAGAGATGGAAGAGGAGCGGGTCAGTAAATGAATTTTACACTCATCAGCAAAGGCTCAAAAGGGGGCAGCTAGGTGGTGCAGTGGATAAGCACCGGCCCTGGATTCAGGAGGACCCGAGTTCAAATCCAGACTCAGACACTTGACCCTAACTAGCTGTGTGACCCTGGGCAAATCACTTAACCCTCACTGCCCAGCAAAAAAAAAATTAAAAAAAAAGGCTCAAAGACCTTAAACTCATCAGAGTTGGCTCAAGGAAGGAATAACACACACACACACCCAACTGGGTGGAGTAATCTATTTAATCTGGGCAGTAAATGAGCCTAACACTCTGCAGAATTGGCTCAAAGACCTCAATCTCATTAGAATTGGCTCAAGGAAGGAATACTGTACACACTCAATTGGGTGGAGTAATCTCTCTAACCCTGCAGGAAAATAGGAGGGGAAGGGGATAAAGAGAGAGGGGCAAAAGAAGGAAGGGCAGAGTGGGGGAGGGGACAGACAGAAGCAAATTGTTTTGAAGAGTGATAGGATAAAATCAGATGGATAATAGAATAAATATCATGGGGAAGGGAATAGGATGGAAGGGAAACAGGTAACAATAGTAATCATGAAAAAGAGAAAAGGGGGAAATTGTAGAAAAAATATTTATAGCAACTCTTTGTGGAGGCTAAGAATTGAGAATCAAGGAAATGTCCGTCAATTGAGGAATGATGGAAAAAGCTATGCTATATGATTGTGGTGGAATGGTCATGTGCTATAGGAAATGACAAACAAGATGATCCCAGAAAAACCCAGAAAGACTAATGAACATCAATGTATAGTGAAGTGAGCAGAGTTGGGAGGACATTGTGCATAGTGACAGCAGTATTGTTCAATGAGCAAATGTGAATGACTTAACTACTCTCAGCAATGCAATGATCCAAGACAATCCCAATGAACTAATGAGGAAGCTTACTATTCACCCACATAGAAAGAACTGATAAAAAGAACACTTGTGGATTGTACATATATAACCTGGTTGCAATCTTGTGGAAGGGAGAGGAAAGGGAGGGAGGGAGAAAAATTTGGAACTCTAAATCTTATGAAAATGAATATTAAAAACTATTATTACATGTAACTGGAAAATATAAAATAAATGTTTGTTGCTAAAAAAAATAGAGATAAATATAAAACAAAAATACTAAATAACTCTAAAGGATGATCAATTTTCAGTTCAATCCAGTATATATTTCTCAAGGCTTTTTACACTGATGAGTAGACTATATGTCATTCTGGAATGAAATTCTCTAGTGGAAAAGGGCTAATTTATGAGTGTGTTCTAAACAATGGTTAGAGCATGAAAGATGTTCAGGATAGACCAAGCCTGAGGGGAAAAAATAATTCTACATGAAATTCCTTTAAAGGGGCTTGCCATTTTTTGTAAGGCTATTCTACTAGAACTCTATTGAAAATAAGGTGTATAATTTGTTCCATAAGAGAAGCATTGCAAATAATCTAGAATCTTATAATTTAGGAATAGGCAACCTTGAGTATTGGCATCTGCCACTTCAGAGTACAAGGTGATCCTAAGCCACTTGAAATATGCAATGATGACATTCTACCATTCCCCACTATGCACATCTTTTTCATCTATACTTTTCTTATTTTTACTGCCTACCAACTTCCCCTTTCTTCTTCATCTTATTTTCTTCTTTTGCCATTTAGCTTGGAGAAACAATGATGTTATATGTGTAATTTCTACACATATAAATTCAATTTTTGCATTTATTGGTATATGTCATCATTGCTTGACCAACTAATCATAATGTCCAGATAAGTGACCACTGAGTTCTTTGCTTAGTTCTTTTTTTTTTTTTTTTGCAAAGCAATGAGGGTTAAATGAATCCAGGGCCAGTGCTTTATCCACTGAGCCACCTAGCTACCCCATTTGCTTACTTCTAAATTAAAATATCTAACAAAATATTTTGCAAACTTTGTTGTTACTTTAAACATAATTAATTTAGTATGTTTTGGTTTGGTTTATGTTTGTCATATTCTATCATCTACGTGAGAACTATATTATAACAGTATCCTTTACAATACATCCAGTGTCTGCCTTTATTGATGAACTCATCACAAAACTAATTAGTTTTGTGAGGCAAAGTAGGTCTTTTAGCATTTCATTAACTTAACCTCATTGGATAGTCCACAGAAATCTCATATCAAATCTTGTTTTACTTTAAAAATCCAATGTATAATGTTAATAAAAACTGAAAATAATTTGTACATATTTGCTTTCATTGTAAGTACAAAATTCCCAGGGGAAAAAATGCCAAATTCAGAATTATATGCAAAGTGTTTGCCTAAGAGATATTTTTGCAGCGTGTTTTAGAAGTAAGTAATAAGGAAATTTCATAGCTGGATATAGTAGGAAATCAAATTATGAATGATCAAATTAAAATGTCATATTTAAAATACTATCAAATGGAATCTTTGAAAAGAGTTATTAATCCTTTAATTTGCTCTTTTTAAAATCTTAGAATTGAGCAAAATGTGTTTTAATTGTGCTGTGACCGTCAGCTAGATAATGAATGATAGGCACTCAACAATGAACAGAGGCTAAATCTAATACCCAATTTTTAAGCTATTTTTAAAGTTTATTGAATAATTATATGATATTAGATATATCTTCATTTACATAATGACTGTTAGAATTTGGTTTTGATATGGGGGGGGGCAATGAGGGTTAAGTGACTTGCCTCGGGTTACACAGCCAATAAGTGTCAAGTATCTTAACCCAGATTTGAACTCAGGTCCTCCTGAATCCAGGGTCAGTGCTTTATCCACTGCACCACCTAGCTGCCCCTTGATGTATTTTTGAGACTAAAATCTTAATCTTTCAATTTCTCAGACAACTTCCTAGGACTCTAAATTATAAAGCAGTTGCTCATCTGAATTGATAGAGAAAATTTCTGTACTAGGAGCTCCATTCAGTAATGAAATCATGCATCTAGTTGAAACCACCTTGCCAAAGAAAGAAACTACAAGAACTTCACAAACCATCTGTCCTTTAAATGAATTCATTGCAAAGAAGTTTGTTTCTGTTTTATATAATAGCTGGTAGTAGAATATTTTACCAAAATTTTTCTTAGTCTAATAGTCTGAGAAGAAAATTATGGAATTTTATGAAATCTACATTTCTTTGAATTTGAAATGGCTCCAAATTTGTTTTAACATTCTATTTTTTGTTATTACATTATAGCTGGAATACTCTGTTCAATATAAATTTATTAAATACCTACTATGCAGAGAAAGCACTTTCCTAGGGACTTGGAATACAAAAATGAAAAATAAGCATGGTTTCTACCCCCAAGCAGTTGTTAATCCAGTAGAAAGGGTAAGACAAGTAAAGTAAATGAGATAAGTTTGAATATCATAAGGGAAAAAAAGCAGTCTAGATAAAATGTACCATATATTATTGAAAAATGAATTTTTAACTTTGCAGTTTTTGCCTTGTTTTATATTGTTCATGAAACTGATGGTTTTGAGGATTTGAATATATTTAAGAAATTGTATTACTTTGAAAATGGTTCCAAAAAATGGTTTTATCAAGAAAAAGTAATAATTAAGAGAGCCCTTACAATACCTATGGATGTTGCATCCTATTAATGGTTCCAAGTTTAAAAATTGTATAATAATGAAATCTCAAGAAATTTAAGGGATATATTATATATATATATATATATATATATATATATATATATAATTAAAGGTATTTAAAAGGACTTATAGTTGAACTAAAATATTTTTCATTGATCCCAATGGGAGAATATTTAATTAATGATATGTAAGTGCTTTGATTTTTTTTTAATTAAAAAACACTTTTATTTATAGTTCCAATTTTTATCCCTTTGCTCCTCCCTGAGGCACCAAACAATCATATATGGGTTATACACGTATGATTATGTAAAACATTGTCATTTTGTACAAGAAAACTTGATGAAAAGAAAAAAATGAAAGAAAGAAAAATAGCATGCTTCAGTCTGTTCCATCAACATCGGTTCTTCTTTGGAGGTGGATAGTATGTTTCAATAGTCCTTTGGAATTGCCTTGAATCATTGTATTATTGAGAATAGTCATCATTCACAGTTCTTCGTCAAACAATATTGCTGTCTCTGAGTACAATGTTCTCTTGGTTTTACTCACTTCACAATACATCATTTCATACATGCCTTTTGTTTTTAATAGAAAATTTATTAAAATAAAGTGAACTTGGGCACATTAGTTCATCTTTCTGGGTCTCAGTTTCCTCATCTGTTTTATATATCGGAATTGTCAAACACAATGCCAACAGATTACACAAGTTCTCCTGAGCCAGATTAAAATGTAATTGGGAAATATTTTAAAAAATAAACAAAAATGCCAAAAAATAAAAATGATATTTCATTTTAAAACTGTCAATATGTGGCCCACCAGGATCCTTATATATAGATTGCTGTGCCCTTTTCAATTTGAGTTTTATACCACTGGACTAGATGAACCTTCCAGCTTTTAATGTATAATAGCATGATTTGATAATATGAAAAGGAAAGAAAATAATTAAACTAAGGGTGCATCTAGGTGGCACAGTGGATAAAGCACTGGCCCTGGATTCAGGAGGACCTGAGTTCAAATGTGACCTCAGACACTTGACACTTACTAGCTTTGTGACCTTGGGCAAGTCATTTAACCCCATTGCCCAGCCAAAAAAAAAAATAAACTAAAACTTCCCATCTCTGAAAATCCAAAATCGTCTACTAGATTTCTCTTTTGACCTTAAATATTATACCTAATAGTAACCAACCAATAAATATTTGTTGCAAAATCAACCTCACACAATCTCAGAGGTGGAAGGAACATCAGGGGCCATGTATAAGTAATGGGAATCCCCTCAACAACAGATACAAGAAATGGTTATTCATTTTTTTTCCTAAAGACCTCCAATGAGATGAACCTCACTTTCTCCAGAGGTAGTCCATAACATTTTTAAACAACCCTAATTATTATTAAGTTTTTTTTTCTTTATACCTTTTGGAAATTCCAGCAATTGTTCATAGTTCTGCCTTCTGGACATGTCCCTGTCCTTGAGGGGCAATTTTTTTTAATCTGGTTAGAAAAATACAACTATTTATATATAGAGAATCAGTATGTACAACATTTGAAGTATGTGTGATATATTCTATAAGAGTTGAAGGAAATCATTTATACAAAACATCACTGCATAATGGAATAGTCAGTCAAGTCTTCATGGAAGAGTTAGGAATTTAACTGCATCTTTTCAAAACTGGATAAGATTGGAATAGCCATGTAGGCATAAATTAACTTAGAACCTGACTAGCAACTAGACTTACTAGAATAGAGAGTGTGTATTAAAGACTAATGAAAAATAAATTTGGATAGGTAAAATGAGTGCATGTAAGGAGGAACATGTAAGTCAGGTAGGAAAACTTGAACATTTAAAACTGGAAGGGGTAGGGATACATTGTATTGGGAATCAGAGTTCTGTTCTTCCAATTCCAATATCAATTACCTATGTGACTCTCTATTATCTTGCTCTCCTTATCTATACATTAGATATAATAATAGTGCTTTACATATATCATTTCCCATCCAAATCCATTCCTTTGATTTCCCTATCATGTCCCTAGGAACCTCATCATTCCTAGAACATTCCCTAGGAATATTAACTCTGGTACTCATCAGTAACCTCTACCCCTGGGGCTCTACTGATTGGAGAATTCCTTCCCAAAACTCCATTTATTGAGAGTGCCCATGAAAGTCATCTCTTCATTTCCCATCTGACTGAACTCTTCTGTACTTCTCCATCATATCTCCTCACCAGTTATCCCCCCTTTTTAGCTTCTTTTTGAGTGTTGTCTTCCTCTATTAAATAGTAAGTTCCTTTAGAGCAAGAACTGCCCTCCTTTTTTGTATTTGTATCCTCAATGCTTAGCACAGTGACTGGCATATAGTAGGCCCTTAATAAATGGTTATTAATAAATGGTGACTGATCACTTCAGTGCAATAGTCACTCAAAATGGTAACAGAAATTACTACTACTCTTAACTACTAGTAGTACTAGTACCAGTACCACACTCCTACTTCTACTACTGCAGTTGTTAAAGTTTATTAAAGAGTTTTCCCTCACAACACTGTCTGAGCTAGATGTAGTATCTGAGCTAGATGTAGTATCTGAGCTAGATGTATACTATACTACGTGTAGTATGCCCATTTTCAAATATACAAACTAAGTCTCATAAAAGTCAGTTGCCACCCTTGGGATGCAGCTAGTAAGCCTCATACTTGATCCTAAGAGTTGAACCAAGGTAACCAGAGTACAAGTCTAACACTCTCTACTACATCTCAACCTGCGGAAAAAATAAGATTGTAGACTGGGAATCAAAAGGGGGCAGGTGGGGGAGAGGAGCAGCTCTATAAAACTTAGGCATTATTATTATTATACATTTTTCAGTAAATTCATCATATTCTCTCTGAAGGTATCTGATTAAATTTTATTTCCAAAGTCATAATATTTTGTTCTTTCAAAACTCTTCAAATAGATGAGAAATAAGGTCAGGTAAAGACTCACAAAGATATCAATTATAATAAAATGACTATTTCAAAGTCAGGTCAGCACCATACTACCTTTTTGCCAGATAGTTTCAGTTTAAGAACAAAAAGCTTTCAGACTTCATTCCATTTAAATGAAAGCTATCAAAAGAAGCACATTTTCCCTACTCAGATTGATAGCCTGAAAGGTTATTAATGAAACCCTTCTTGATGTTATAAAAAAACAACATTACTGTATTCTTGGTGGCAGTAGCAACTTTAAATGTAGGAGACAGATATGAGATAAACTGGTTTCAATATTCTGATATCACATATTCATTCACTCATTCATCATTACTCTTAACATTTGATCTCATTTGTTAAAAAGTCTTAAAATAGTATTTATTTTATTATAAAAATGCTATTTCCCCCAATCTAGAAAATTACAGAGTTTCAAGTCAAGAATAGTTTGGTAATACTTTATTAATTAAAAAAAAGAATAGTTTGGTGTTCAACTTTCTATGTCCTTTGTCCTTCATACTCAAATAGGACCAAAATGACATCATTACGATAGGGTCAATGTATAGTGTGTCTGGCTGTGGCTGATCATAAAAATTTGAGCTCAGAAGGTTCTACCATAGGTTGGGCACAAAGAGTTAATATTACCATTTTGGAGGGAGATATCTCTAAACTTGTGCATCTCATGTTTCTTTTGAACTACAGCAATTGTGCTTTGCTCACAGAACTTTAGGGTCTTCTTTGATATGTGCACACTATGCTGAATGGTCCTATGCCAGTCTCTTATGTCTCCTAATCAATTCCAGAGTTTTTGAGAGAGATCTTGAGATTGTCTTTATATCACTTCTTCTAATCATCATGTAGCACCTGCCTTGTGTGAGTTCTCCATTATAGTCTTTTTTGGGGCGGTGTGGGGGTGGAGAAATGAGGGTTAAGTGACTTGCCCAGGGTCATAAACCTAGTAAGTGTCAAGTGTCCGAGGCTGGATTTGAACACAGTTCCTCCTGAATCCAGGGCTGGTGCTTTATCCACTGCACCACCTAGCTGCACCCCCCCCAATAAAATAGTCTTTTAGGCAAACATAGATTTGGCTGTCAAACAGTGTGGTCAGTCCATCAGAATTGTGCTTTCTGCAAAAGAGTTTGAATGTCTGGGATTTTAGCTTGGGAAAGGACCTCGGTGTCTGTACCTTATCTTTTTGGATGGTCTTCAGAATCCTCCTAAGACAATTCCAACGGAAGTGATTCAATTTTCTGGCATAGCACTAGTAAGATGTCTAATGTTCACAGCCATACAACAATGAGGTCAGCACAACGGCTCTGTAGACCTTTAGTTTGGTAGGCAGCCTAATGCCTGTTCTCTCCTACATGTTTAACTTTATCTATCTATCTATCTACACATATATGTATTATACATATATCTTTGAGATAACTCAGATCAACCTAGACCACTTCAGATGTTGGAGAGTATATTCTGAAGATGATGATTATGATAGCTTTTATATAGCATTTTCCAGTTTTCATACTATCTCATTTGATCCTCATAACATCCCTGGAAAGCAAGTGCTATTATTATCACCATTTTATGAATGAGGAAACTGAAGTAGACAAAGGTTAAGTAACTTACCTAGGGTCACCCAGGTAATATTTGAAACCAATTTGAACTCAGGGCAACATGACACCAGTGGATCTGTTCTATCTGTTGTGCCACCTACATGCCTCTATTCTCTTGATTTCTGATGTCAAGGGAAATTCCTGATTAAATGCCCCCAAAAAGCACAGAAAATAGGAAATATTTAAATTAACCTTTTGAAACCAACCTCCCCAAATGGAATAATAATAGGAAACATGCTGACATGCTGATAGTTTCTATTGCCATCATTACTGATATGATCTGTATAACTACTTTCATCATTAATTCTAGTGTTCATACCCTGGTGGAAGACCTAAACAAGAACATAATTCATAATTTTTTATGGATAAATGAATATATGAAATATTTACTTAGAAAATATTTATATCAAATTTTGGAAAAATTATTAAGAATAACTAGGACTTATAAAGTGTTTTAAGGTTTGCAAAGTGCTTTAATAATATCTCATTTGATACTCACAACAACCCTGGAAGGTAGGGGCTATTATGAACCCCATTTTTATAGACAGGGAAACCATGGTAGATGGAAGTTAAGTGATTTGCCCAAGTCTAAGGCAGGATTTGAAGACAGGTCTTTCTTGGTTTAAATCCAATGCTCTATCTACTGTGCAAGCTAACTTCCCTCATTACAAAATAAATTTAAAGATTATGAAAGGCCAAGTAAATTTGGATGTTTTCTATGACAACTTCTGCTTCAAAGCATAGTCAAATTGTAATCATGTATATCAACATTATAAATATAATTCAATGTTGATTTTGAATAAAAATGTTAGTTTGTTTTTTAACATCTTCAATATGAAGATGAATATAAGCTTTTAAATATTTTATAAATCACATAGAAAAACATTTCATGCTTCCTCCAACCAATGTCAAAAACAATTTTCTAATGATTGATATGTAATCCAGTGCTATTGTGAACATCTGAGTATCCATCCAAATAAATGGTCTTAAATTTCAATAAGATTAAGTTAAACATGTAACTGTAAATCAGAGTCAATATTGCTAAGAAACCCAACATTTTATATTGTAACCATGTGATCTTTTATCCATTGACTGCCAGTAAAAGGGAAACTATAAAGAAAGAAACTAAAAGCTCAGGGCTGGAAAGGTCTTTGTGCATGGAAAAAAAAATGTGTTTTCATTGTTTCTGATTCAAATTAAAGGATTGAGCATTAATCAACAAACCAATAAATTTTAGGGGGGGCTTAGTGTATACTATTGGCAAAGTGCTGTGCTAGGGTGAGGGTAAGGGGATACAAAAAATTAAAAATTATTATTAATTATCCAAAAGCTTAAATTGTTTCTTGCTATAGTGAAAAGAGTACATGATATGAGTTATCAGGCTGCCCTTCTCCTGAACTCAATGTGGGTTCCTAAACAAGACCTCTCTGGACCTTCGTTTCCTCATCTATAAAATTAAGGGGCTGGATTATTTGATCTCTAAAACCCCTTGTAACTCTACAATTCTTTGTCTAAAGGCCTTGAGACTTAATAATGACATGATGTAGTAAAAACGAAGTCCTACGTTACCCCAAAGTGTACCTTGGTGGTGTTCACTTTCTTCTTAGAACACATTCATACATCTGGACTATGTATCCAAAATTATAGATATAAAGATGCATGATAAATAAATTGTTTCACTTTTTACCCAATTGTTTGATAGAAATATTTGCCCAATAGAACATCTATAAAAAGCCAGAATATGTAAAAAGGGGACTTAAAATTATATAGAGAATGTTAGAGCTAAAACTATGCACTGGATTAGAAGCCAGTCCCTGCCTCTTGCTGCCACAGTGACCTTGGATAAATTATTTAACCTCTTGTCATCAATACCCTCATCTATAAGATGAGGAATTTGCACTAGCTGACTTCTATATTCTTTTCTAGTTCTAAATCTCTGAACCTGTGATTCCTTAATCAATAGGTTTTAAGCAGGAAATCTTCTCTAAGAAGAGGAAAACATTCCTTTTTAAAGAAAACAAATATTTTAAAGAATTAAAATTCTTAGCCTAAAGAATTAATATTCCAACCTCAATATAGTAATTAATTTCATCCCAATACACTCTCTTTAGTATAAACGAAGACGAACACAAACTGATTACTTTTTCCCTTTTTTCAATATCCAATCTCATATCTTCTACTGTCTAGTTAATATTTATCCTTTAATATATCACTATCAGAGGGGGCAGCTAGGTGGTGCAGTGGATAAAGCACTGGCCCTGGATTCAGGAGGACCTGAGTTCAAATCCGACCTCAGATATTTGACACTTACTAGCTGTATGACCCTGGGCAAGTCACTTAACCCTCATTGCCCTGCCCCCCTCAAATGAATGTGTGTATATGTATGTATATATATATGTATACATATATATACATATTTGTGTGTGTATATATATATTTATACACAGATATATATATATATACACATATACACATATATACATATAACTATCAGAGATGTAAATAATCATAAAAACAAAGCAAAATGGCATTTCATAGATAGTTTATACAACTGAAACTGGAAACTTAGAATTCATATCCAAAATTGAATTTTTGACCTTTGCTCCCCCAAATGAGTTATTCCTCCTTATTTCTTAGTTTGTTAATTTTCCAAATTATCTGTGCTTGAAATTTCAGCTATGTTTTGACTCATCCCACGAATTCATTCCTCAGTTTTAATCAGTCACCAAATCCTGCCAATTTTTTTTCAAAAATATTTTTTGGTGGGGCGGCTAGGTGGCGCAGTGGATAGAACACTGGCCCTGGAGTCAGGAGTACCTGAGTTCAAATCCGGCCTCAGACACTTAATACTTACTAGCTGTGTGACCCTGGGCAAGTCACTTAACCCCAATTGCCTCACTTAAAAAAAATATATATATATATATATATATATATACTCTCCTCCTTTTTCTGCTTCTACCACCCTCTTCCAGAATCTCATTATGACTCTTTGTATGATTTTCTGACAGTGAGACTTGAAAGTGGAAATATGTTCTTTAGACACCAATCTTTTCTTACTAACACTCCTGCTCAAAAATCACAATAGTAATGCTTCTTTTATATCATGGTTAAACTCTTCTGACTTAATTAAATACTGAACGGTATTCTCATCACAAGATAATTCACCTTTAATGGACTCTGCAGCATCCTATTTTCTAATAGGACACACAGAAGGAAGAGGAAAAGGAATTCCTTCAAAACTTTGTTCATTATTTTCACTTGGGTTAGCCTTCTACCTATCTATCCAAATCCTACCCATGATTTTTTTTGTTGTTGTTGAGGCAATTGGGGTTAAGTGACTTGCCCACTGTCACACAGCTAGTAAGTGTCAAGTGTATGAGACTGGATTTGAACTCAGGTCCTCCTGAATCCAGGACCAGTGCTTTATCCACTGTGCCACCTAGCTTCCCGCTACCCATAAAATTTTAAAAGTATATAACAGGATTAAAAAAGCATATAGCTAAAATATGTAACTAAAAATAAAAGCTAGAATAATTTCTAGAATAACACTGAAGACTACACAATTAACATGGGGTAAACAAGGATGAACTTTGATGACTACTTAATAGTTATCAAAATACTAATAATAACAGTAAGAAAGAAATTTGGAACATAAATATTAGTAAAAAAAGAAGACACTATTATTCCTATTTTCAGATGATCTGATGCTTTATTTAGAAAATGCCAAAAATAAGTAAAGAAACTGAGAAAATTAGTAGCTTTAACAAAGTAGGAAAACAAATTCATAAAAATCATCAGCAAGTCATGAAGAAATCATGAAGTGGCACTGTTTTGCTATGAGAAATGTAGAAATAGAGATTTCAAAAAGAAATGAAAACACTTATACAAGTTGATGTAGAGTGAAGTAAAAAGAACTACTAAAATAGTTTTACTATTAAAATCAATAATACAAAAATGAATAATTTTGAGGAATTTTATAAACTTATGAAAAATGAAATGAATGAAACTGAGGGAATAATTTATAAAATAAAATTCTACATGGAAAAAACTTTGAAAGCTGTCAGAACCATGATCAACACCATGACCATTCATGATTCCAGAGGAATGATGGCTATACTATTCATATTTTATCATTATGCATGACAAAATCAGAGAGCAGAATGAGACATCTGTGTACATATATTTGTGTGTATTCATATATATGTAAAATATACATATACACACAGACATGCAAACATATACATAGCTATTAAAGACATTGTTTTCTTTGGTTATCTATATTGTTATTGTCTTTTCCATTTATTTTTTTGTAGCTAATAAACATTTTAAATTTCCTTGCTCTGCTTACTTCACTTTTATTTATATATCTTTTCATACTTCTTTGTCTGAAACATTTATTAATTCTTATAGAATAGTAATATTTCATTATATGCATGTACCCCAATTCATTTATTCATTTCCCAACTGATTGGTATCTATTTTGTGTCCAATTATTTGATACCACACACAAACAAAAAATGATGTTGCTATATTTTTTTTCATTTATATGGTACCTTTAATTTTTGTCATTATCTTCGGTGGGATATATGCTATTATTGAAATATCTAGGTCAAAATTTATGCACATTTTAATTGCTTACTTTGCACAATTTCAACTTGTTTTGCAGAATGATTGGCCCAGTTCAAAGCTCCACCAACAATTATATAGTGTGCCTATCCTTCCACAACTCTGTTGTCATTGCCTGTTGGCATCTTTGGTCATTTTTGCCAATTTAATGGCTATGAAGAAAAACCTCATTAGTATTATGCATGAATTGGAGCATTCTTTCATATGACTGTTAAAAAGCTGCAATACCTCTTTAAAGCTATTCAGATACTTTGAACTTATCTACTAGGAAATACCTTTTGTTCTTAAATATGTTTCTCTAGGTAGTCTATACATCTTAGATGTCACATCCTTATAGCTGATATAAATTGTCTTCTTCCCCCAGTTGACTACTTCCCTTATTATTGTAGTTATGTTGTTTTTACTCATGCAAAAACTTTCCAATTTCATATACCAAAAATCTATTTTGACTTTTTAATAATTATCTCTATCCTTAATTTGAATGAATTCACTCTCTACCCATAGCTGGATTAGATATATGGTATACTGCTAATTTTTATTAGTGTTTAATAGTCATGTCATATGAATTTACCATGGAATATGGTAGAAGAGGTCTAAACCTCATTTTTGCCCAACTTTTCCACTTTTGTTAGTAATTATTGTTTAATAGGAAGTTCATTCCTAGGTAACAAATTGTGCGATTTATCAAGCTCTGAGTTATTGACTTCAGTTTGGTAAAGGGTCCTCTGAACTTGTCTTCTTGAGTTGCCCTATCTTCCAGAAACACTGGACCAGGAGTATGCAGGAGGGCCTGAATAAGTCAAGGATGAAGCCCTCCCTCCCTGAGCTGATATTATTTGTTATTTGCACATCAGTCTGGACTCCCTGATGTGCTGAGAGTCAAGACAGGCTCCAGTTAGACTATACCATGCTGAGAAACTGTTTCTATAGCTGGGATCCTTGTAGATAAGATCATATCTTCATTCTGATTTTGCCATCTTATTTATTCTTGATTTCTCCTCTTTGGAAAGGAATTAGTCCTTTCCCCACCCCTACTGCTCCTTCCTCTTGGAATTTCATAAAAATGAAGACTCTGTTTGGACTGTGAACTTCATGTACCTGGAGTTCCACATGTATATTCATTTCTCTTGTAGTAAATCCAGTTGTAACAAGTCTAATGGACTTCTGATTTTTTTTTGTTAACGAGTTATTCATGATTCTTCCTTATCTAGTCTCTTTGATTGATCTACTTTTCTATTTTTCAGTCATAATCAAACAGTTTTGATGATGATTGCTTTATAACATAATTTGAAGTCTGGGTGTGCTATTCCTATGGGGAGAACTCTTAACCAAAGAAAGGATAAGATTGCTCATAAAGCAGAAAATATAAATTCTGACTACATAAGATTTTAAAAGCTTTTACAGGAACAAAATCAATCATTGCATCTAGGATTAGAAAGGAAACTCTCAAAAGGGAAAACTTCTTTGCAAGCAATATCTCTAGTAAATGTATAATACTACATACAAATATGAATCCAAGAGCCATGCCCCCATAAGTGGTCAAAATAAATGAATAGCTCTCAAAGGAAGTATTACACACTATTAATTATCATATTTTAATATGTTCCAAATCACTAATAATAAGAAGAATGCAAATTAAAACAACTCTGAGGTTTCACCTTTCTTATGCATTACTTATTCTGTTCTGGTAGACCACAAAGATCCACACTTAGGCATATATCCCAAGGAGGATGAAGACAGAAAAATCATATTTATAGCAAAATGTTCATAATAGTCATTTTTGTGTTAGTAAAGAACTGATAAAGTGAATGTTCATCAAGTGAGGAATGGCTAAAAAAAATTGGGGGAGGGTATTTATAATGAAATATTATTTTAGTATGAGAAATAATCAATAAGAAGAATTCAGAGAAACATGGGAAGTTTTGAATAAACCTATAAAGCACTAACCAGAATGAGAAAAACAATATATACAATGATTACTACTGTAAAAATGAAAATAACACTAAAATGAAGTTATGTGCTCTTGGATAAAAAATGAGGAAATGTAAAAACCTCACTTTTGGAAACATGCCCAATTGTTGCATATGCTGTAACTTGTGACCAATCATTGCATAGGTTGAGTTACTTTGTTTTTTTCCTTTGCTACAAGGGAACATTTATTGGCAGGGATTCTATTCATAAATGATATAGATCAAAAAGACATTAAGAAAACTTCAAAAAGAAAAAAAAGAGGTGCAAATGGGTCATAAATCTATAGCATACCTCATGTGGGAGGACCTCTTTTTACATTTTATCTACATTCCTAAAATGTGAATGCTGATCAAGTCATATTTTCCATTCCAGATCAAAGCTTCTTAAACTGTGGGTTGTGACCTCATTTGGGGTTATATAATTGAATGTGGGAGGGTTACAAAAAATTTGACAGTAAATATTTGATTTGTGTACCTATTTTATATACCTATATACCTGGGGTCATGTAAAAATTTCTTGAGCAAAAAGAAGTCACAAGTGGAAAAAGTTTAAGAAGCCCTGCTCTAGATAACTATCCTGTTAAGGAACCTTTCAGTGTTTTGTTCCATTTTTGTTTTTGGTAAAGAAAAAGATGTGCACAAAACTTCAGATTCATATTTTTTCTTTTTCTAAAAATAGAGAAGGGAAGCTAAAATACCAGCTTGTTGTCTACTTCTTCTTCTTCTTCTTTTTTTTTTTTGTGAGGCAATTGGGGTTAAGTGACTTGCCCAGGGTCACACAGATAGTAAGTGTTAAGTGTCTGAGGCCGGATTTGAACTCAAGTACTCCTGACTCCAGGGCCGGTGCTCTATCCACTGCGCCATCTAGCTGCCCCTTTGTTGTCTACTTCTGATCCCAAATTACATGAGTTATTGGAATTTCTTAATAAAGAATCATTAAGCACATACTATGTGCAAGGTGGTGTGCTAAACAATTGTGGGTGAGGGGGAAAGAAAGGTAAAAGGCAAATCCTGCTCTGAAGATCACAATATAAGGGAGATACAACATACAAACAACTATGTACAAATGAGCTTTGTATGCATTGGGATAAATTAGAAATAATAAACAGAGAAAAGATATGTGATTTCAGAGGGATCAGGAAAAGGCTTCATTATAAAATGTAGAAATTTAGCTCTGGGACTTAAAGGAAGCCAGAGAAACCAAGAGGTATTTCAGGCATGGAAAATAGCCAGTGAAAATACCTGAAGCTAGGGGATTGAGTTTCCTGTTCAAGAAAAGGCAGAGGCCAGTATCACTGGATCACAAAGTATGTGATGGGGTATAATATTTTATAAGTAGACTGGAAAGAGTCAGGGCAGGTTATGAAGGGCTTTGAATCCCAAAGAGATGACTTTATATTTGATCCTGAATGTGACAGGGAACCACTTGAATTTATTGAGTAGGAGAATGACATGGTCACATCTGTACTTTAGGAAAATCACTTTGATAACTGAACAGAGGATAGACTGAAGTGGGGAGAGTCTTATATCTGAAAGACCAACCAGGTGATTACAATAGTTGGGATGTGAGGTGAGGTCCTGCATCAGAGTGGTAGCTGTATTGGAGGAGAATAAAGGATGGTATAAGCAATGTGATGAAAGAAAATCCCACACTCATGTGGCCAGGGTTTACTGAATTTGATCTACGGATAAATGAGTGTTGGAATATATGAAAATCAAGGGTAAACAATAGGCTGTAAACTAGTTTAAGTTCTGCTACTCCTTTAAGTAATGACTTTGCAACCCTATTAGTTACTAACCATCACCCTTCCCTTCCTATTTAATAGCATCACATTTTTAAAAGCTAGCCAGTCTGAAAGAATTTATTAAAAACTCCATCTTTTTTAATTAATAAAGTATTGGGGCAGCTAGGTGGCGCAGTGGATAGAGCACCGGCCTTGGAGTCAGGAGTACCTGAGTTCAAATCTGGCCTCAGACACTTAACACTTACTAGCTGTGTGACCCTGGGCAAGTCACTTAACCCCAATTGCCTCACTAAAAAAAAAAAATTAATAAAGTATTTTTTCCCGTTACATGTAAAGATAGTTCTCAACTTTTGTTTATACAAGCTTTACAATTTCAGATTTATCTCCCTCCCTCCCCTCCCTCCCCCCTCCCCTAGACAGCAGGTAATCTGATATAGGATATATATATATATATATATATAATAACATTAAACATATTTCTGCATTAGTCATGTTATAAGAGAAAAATCAGAGCAATGATGAAAAACCTCAAAATAGAAAAACATCAGTACCAAAAACAAAAGAAATAGTATGGTTCATTCAGCATCTATACTCCACAGTTCTTTTTTTTATTTCTGGATTTGGAGATCCTCTTCTATCATGAGTTCCCTGGAACTCTTCTGTACCATTGCATTGATGAGAAGAATATAGTCCATCACAGTAGATCAACACTCAATGTTGATGATACCGTGTACAGTGTTCTTCTGGTTCTGCTCATCTCACTCATCATCAGCCCATGCAAGACCCTCCAGGTTTCTCTGAACTCTTCCTGCTCATCATTTCTTACAGCACAATAGTATTCCATTGTATTCATATATCACAACCTTTCCAGCCATTCCCCAATTGATGGGCATCCCCTCAACTTCCAATTCATTGCCACCACATAAAGAGCAGCTATAAATATTTCTGTACATGTGGGTCCCTTTCCCCGTTCCATGATTTCTTTTGGAAAAAGACCCAGAAGTGGTATTGCTGGGTCAAAGGGTATGCACAGCCTTATCGCCCTTTGGGCATAATTCCAAATTTCTCTCCAGAATGGTTGGATCAGTTCACAGCTCCACCAACAATGCATTAGGGTTCCAATTTTTCCACAGCTTCTCCAACATTTATTATTTTCCTTTTTTTGTAATTTAAGCTAATCTGATAGGTGTCAGGTGGTACCTCAGAGTTGTTTTAATTTGCATCTCTCTAATCATTAGAGATTTAGACCATTTTTTCAAATGGGAATAGATAGCTTTTGTTCATCAGAAAACTGCCTGTTCATATCCTTTAACCATTTCTCAATTGGGGAATGACTTGGATTCTTATGAATTTGATTTAGTTCCCTATATATTTTAGAAATGAGGCCTTTATCAGAAGTACTGGCCATAAAAATTGTTTCCCAGCTTTCTGTCTCTGTTCTAATTTTGGATGCATTGTTTCTGTAAAAACTCCATCTTTAAAAAAAAATCCTATATATTTATGACAGTATCCAGAAACTTTAGTTCTTGGTCTTTTGGTGTATAAATAATTGTGTTGTTTTGTTTTGCTTTTTTCCACCTGATCTAGTCTCATTTAATTCTTAACCCTTTGCAGTCTGGCTTCCAATCACATAAGTCAACTGAAACAGTTCTATCCAAAGTTACCATCAATCACTTATTTGTCATGCTTGATATTAATTTTGTAACCCACATTCTTCTCTGCCATATTATTCCTTGTGATGCTGCTTTCTCTTGGCTCTCCTTCTGCCTATCTGACCACTCCCATCTCCTTTCCTAACTCATCATCCATATAATGTCCCCTACCTGTGAATGTACCCTAGGACTCTGTTCTGGATATACTTCTCTTATCTCTCTACATTTTTTTACTAATCAGTCTCATCAGCTGCCATGGATTTAATTATCATTTCTATGCCAAAGATATAAGCTTTCTTTATCTAGCCATTGTCCCCCTTCTGAATTCCAGACCCATATCACTAACTCAAAATGGTTATTTTAAACAAAAAGTCTTTGGATATATCACCTTCATCATTTCCAACACATACCTCATTATTTTTTCCACAAAATTGACCACTCTTCCTAATGTTCCTCTAGCCACTAAAAGCATTACCCACCTCATAGTCATTCAGATTTACAACCCTGGAATTTTTTTATATTTGCTTCTCTCTCCCTCCCCACATCTATCAGTTGCCAGATTTTGTCATTTTTACCTCCAGATCACTTGCCTCTGACCCCTTCTCTCAATTCATGAAGCCACCACACCATTTGAGGTCTTCAACACATCTCACCTGATCTCTGCTTCAAGTCTGTCCTCACTCCAATCCATCTACCACACAGCTGTTAAAGTGATCATTCTAAAACACAGGGTTGACCATGCAATCCCTTACTCAACAAACTTCAATGCTCCCTAGTGCCTTTATTATCATATATAAAATCTCCTGGGATTTAAAACCCTTAAAACTTACCTTTGTAGCCTTATATATTATTAGCCTCCATACAATTTTCAGTCCAGAGAAACTAACTTCCTTACTGTTCCTCAGACAGTATCTTCTATGTCTTGTGTCTGTTCCTATTGCACTTACATTCATCCCCATGCTTGGAATGCACCACTTCCTCACCTTTAGTCTTAGAATTCTTTGTTTAAATCTCATCTCAAATGCCATGAGCCTTTTCTGAACTCACTCCTACTCTAGCTATTAGAACTTTCCCCAGCTCTCCAAAAGTTTCATATTTTATAGTTTTAAATACATTATATGAAATGAAATATGTAAAGTTTTGTTTATAGTTATGTGTAGATTTATATAATATATACACACATTATACCTTTGTATACATATGCATACATATACATGTATTCATGTCACTTCCAATAGAATGCACACTACTTGAGGGCAGGTTTTGTTTCATTTTGCCTTTATATTTCCAAAAGATAGCACATAGGCCTGGAAAAATAAGTGCTTAATAAATGATTATTGATTGGTTTGCCAAGAAGTATTGTACTTTTACTTAACATCTGTGTAGTTTGGTAAAACATTCAATATAGTCCTTTATCATGTGTTTGTGTGTGTATACACACAAAATTACTCTTCTTTGACTTTTCAAGATGTCTGTTTAAATTAGATTGTTTAATTTGTTGGATTTTTAGTATTTTCATTGTATTACTAATTCATTGATCTGCCCTTTACCTTTTTTGTGTTAATAAAGATATTTAGAGATATGAACTTTCTCCTGAGAACTGCCTTGGCTAGATCCCAAAAATTGTGGTATATTGATTCCAGATTTTTCTTAAATTTATTGAAAGTATTTATAATTTCTCCTATTTCTTCTTTGACCTATCAGTTGTTTAAAATTGTTATTTATTTATTTTAATATTTTTTCAAGAGATCTCTATTTCATATAATTATATTTAATTGTAGTAAACAAATTATGTATATACTATTTTGGCTTTTCTTCATTTTTGTGATGTTTTTATGCTCAAAGGCATGACTGATTTTTGTAAAGGTACCAGAACTGCTGAAAATATGAATATACCTTTCTATTTCCACTCAATCATTCTTATAGTTCTATCATATCAAATTTTACAAAATTATATTTAGATCATTAAGATATCTTGCTCATTTTATTCATGAGATTTTTATAAAGATGGGGAAACCCCACTCTTATAGGTTTATTATCTAATTTTTCATGTGATTCATTTAGTTTTTACCTTAAATATTTTTAATCAATGCTAGTACATATAAAATATTGAAATCAATTCAATATTTGTGTTACCTTTTAACAAAATATAGTTTTCCTCTTCCTTTCTTTTGGTCTTCTTTTTCCTGTTTCCTTTTCTGAAGTCATAATTTCTACTCCAGATTTTTTGTTTAATTGAGACATAAAATATTTTTATCCAAGTCCTTGTGTATACCTTTATGTTTCAAATAGGTTTCTTGTAAACAATAGATGATTGGATATTACTTTCTAATTCTTTTTGCTATCCTCTTCCATTTTATAAGTTCATTCTATTCTCATTCACAATTATGATAGTTTTTATTTTCCTATATACTATTCTGTTATACGTTTTTTCTTCTTTAAGTAGTCACCATTTCTTCTTTGTTTAATTCCTTTCTTTTTCTTTTCAAACTTTTAGTCTTCTCTTCATTATTCCCTCTCCAAGTTTAGGGTTTGTTCTACTCTCATTAATCCTTCCAAGAATCTATCCTTTTTCTCCTCTATTTCTGTCTATAAACTTGTTGAATTGAATATATTTCCCTTTTGTTCTATTGTGTTTGGGTGGTTTTTCTTTAATGATTTCTTAAAATATAATATCTAGATTTTTGTTTTTGGACATGGATTTCAGGCAGTCCTATGATTTTTAAAATATTTTTGTTTGATCTGTTTTTCATATCAGTTGTTTATGATATATCTTATATTTTCCTCTATTTTCTCATTTTAAATTTTTTCAATAATTCTAATTGTCATAATTTTTATTTGATCCATTCTGATGCTAAGGTTTTTAGCCTCTTCAAATTAATGATTGATCCTTTTTCCAACTCAAATCTTTCCATTATATAGCACTCCCACTCCTAGTTTAAATATATTTAATAGCTTATTAAAAAAAAAAAACTTTGCATCATTCCTTTGAAGAATTCTAGTTGCGCTTGGATGCAATATATATTTTTTAATCAATTTACTAATTTTTGTCATTTCATTACTTTAGGCCAGATTTTTCCTTTGCTCAGGTTAGGGTTTCAACCTGTGCCTTTTCCCTCATGGATGTGTAAGTTTTCTTCTCCTTCAGCCTTAGCTGAAGCCTATTCCTAAGTATGAAGAATGAAAGGAGAGACCTTTTCATTAATCCTCACTTAAATACAAGTTTGCTTTCCTCTGGTGGAATGGACTTAGTTGAGGCCTTTTACTTGAGGAAGAGGAGGAAAATTGAAGGACTTTTTATTTTTATTTGCCCCAATACTCAAACAAGTTAAACCCTGCCCTCTTTTGTTTCTCTAAAAGCAAAGGTGAACCTGTGCAGAGGTCTTCCCGTCTCATTTTCTCACTCTCACAATACTTAACCAATTAGCAGCCAAACATATTAATATCAATATTAAATATTATTATTATATTGTTAGAGCTAATGATATTTTTATTTCTATCAATAAGGATTTTTTTTTATAATTAGCAGTGGAATCATATCAACATATTGATGAAATTGCCCAATTTTTAATAGAAGGTGGGGAAAAAAGTTACTAAACTACAAATGAAAGCAGAATTAAATAATATCCCTTAAAAATATTTTGTCTTCTTGATACAACTGATAAGAATACCCCACAATTTCTCCAATATCT
The DNA here is from genome assembly GCF_019393635.1 of Dromiciops gliroides. Taxonomy (NCBI): domain Eukaryota; kingdom Metazoa; phylum Chordata; class Mammalia; order Microbiotheria; family Microbiotheriidae; genus Dromiciops; species Dromiciops gliroides. Next base: position 93,407,433 of record NC_057864.1, read on the forward strand.
GAAGTAATTATTATGGGGGATTAGTATGCAAAGTGCTGATGGAGGCATGCAATATTTGCTAGTGAAGCTGACCCTGAAAAGTTACTGATTTTTCAGAGTTATCCAAACCTAGTGTCCCAAACTTAATAGCTATGTGAAACAATCTCTTTTCCTATCAGTTTCCTCAACTGTAAAATAGGGAAAATAATAGCATCTTCTTTCCAGGGTTGTTGTAAAGATGAAATGAGATAATATTTTTAAATCCCTTAGTACAGTCTGGCACATAGAACATGCTATGTAAATACATATTCCCTTCTCTGAGACTCTACATATCAGAACAGTTAACAATCTACATTGGTAGGGGAAGTTTCTTCATCAGAAATCCCCTAAGCCAATAAAATAATATGTCTGGCTCTCTCCAAAACATATCAAATACCATAACTAGGAAGGATATTTTTCAAACACATATATGAATGAGTGCTCACATCTATAACAGAAATTATGTGCTCTTTTTTTCATGATAACCATTTTAAATCCTTTTAAAACTCTAATTATTCTTTGGGATTGGCATAAGGAATTTTACAGGTTTGCTAAATAAAATTATGATGGTAAAATGATTTCTATCATATATATTAGAGCTTCCCAATCAAATATGATAAAAGGTACTTTCATTACAAAGCCAATTAGCTTTATAAATCTTAAGCTCAAAAGATAGGTCTTTTTTCCCAAAAGAAGTAAAGCACTGGAGCAGCTAGGTGGTGCAGGGGATAAAGCACCAGCCCTGGATTTAGGTCAGCCCTGGATTCAGGAAGACCTGTGTTCAAATCTGGCCTCAGATACCTGACATGTACTAGCTGTGTGACCCTAGGCAAGTCACTTAACTCTCATGGCCCCCACAAAAAAAAAAAAGAAGAAGAAGTAAAGCACTTATAATAAAACTGAGAAGCTTTCAGTCATACAATAAAATCAAATGAAACTTTTATCATTTAACAAAACTGACATAAGATAACCATCCTCACATTTTCTGCCTACAATTGTAATAATGATAAACAGTGAAAACTATATATTTTATTGGATAATAGTATAAATATCTATTCTAATTAAATTTAACAGTCAGAAAAAAGAAAATGATATATTTTATTTCCTAAAAGTAGCACCTATAGGTATAGTAACTTTTCAAAACAAGATATTTAAAGAAATTGTATTTTAAAAGATATATATGAATAAAATATTGACATAATAAATTGATTAGAATTTGAACCTGATGCATTTTTAAAGTTCTATAATTTAGCATGTCGTTCTCCCCAAAATAAAGCATATAATGTAATTATCTCATCTGCCTAGCAGCAATAAGTCAGAGAATTAACCTTCACAATGTTGTAATTGTGAGAAGCCAAAAAATCAGAACATTAAAATTAATCCAAGTGAAGTGTTTCATGTATATCCCATGAAGCATTATTAATCTGAATGGACTGAACTCTCTTCCCAAATACCCATAGAACCATAAGATTTCAGAAATAAATCACTCTTTCAGATATCTTAATATTATCAGTTAAATTTGTTAAGGCAATGGGTTTCATAAGAAAAAAAACAAAACAAATACATCCTGTGCAGCACGATAATGTATTGGATGGGGAGAATACACACAAACACACACACACACATGCACACATGAATGCATACACACATATCACACATATGTGTATATACTTTGAAAGAATGAATAATCACACACCAATTTGTATGGATAAAAGAAATGTATTTTCATATCCTCTTTGCTTTATTTTTAATCATAATCCCCACTTTTTACACCCTTACCCCAAAAATGTAGCCTTCTGTGGTAGGTGGAGGTGGAGAAAAATCAAAGCCAAAAGGTTGTTAATTGAATTATTAGTGTCTACTAATGGTTCTCTTCCAAAAGCAAAAGGAGATTTTGAGATAGGAACTTTCATGTAATATGAACTGAAAGAACAGTTTGCAGTAGAAGCAAAGTAGAGCTAAGGTGCAAAGACTGAGGAATGTGCCCAAAGTAGCAGATGAAGCAAATGACCTATTCTGTTTGAGTTAGGTTTTTTGCAGGTTCTTTCCTTGCTCTGATTATATTTCACTTGAGTGTCAGGTGGAAATGATGTTGTAACCCTCAATGTGCTATATAAATGAGTTGTAATCATTATCATAATTATCAACCTCATTATCATCCTATATTTCCATCAAGCAACCTTCTGATCCTATCATCATAATTTGATTTTATAAGTAGACTTCCCTTCTGGGAAACAAATGACCTGATGAACCAAAAGGAATACAGATCCATTTGACACTTTAAGCCTTTCCAATAAATTATTACATTGATTTTCTTCTGAAAGAAATAAGATGTTTGTGAATTTGAATGGTATAATAGTTTTGTTTGTTTACTTTATCCTCAAGCTCTGATAATAAAAGCTATCTACTTCTAGACCTACACCAAATCATGGTGCAAAAGTGGGCATTGAATTTTGTGGGCTTTTCCCACCCATCAACATTTTCTTTGTTGCTATAACAATAATGATTTTGATGTAATCTTAGTGTTTCTTCTATATTTACACCTGCTGAAATTCTTAACTTTCTTTATGGAGAACCATAAGTATTATCTTCTCTTTTGATCTCAATTAAAGATGATCCCACCTTTCCTAATTCCCATGATTCTCCATTCATCCCCTCCTACATTCATTTCATTTTAACTTATATGATCATTATTTGTATGTATATTTCAATACATACAACTATAAGCTACTTGAGAGCTAGAACTTAGTCATTTTTCTCATCAGGAAGAAGGATAGGGCCTTGCATGCAGTGGACACAGTAAATCTTGTTGAATTAAACTGAAAAAGAGGGTGTGTCATATGAACAACAAATTGGCTTGAGAATCAGGAATCCTCAATGCTAGTCTCAACTCTAACATTAGCTCAATTCTTGAAACTGAGTCACTTTGTCTCTCAAAATCCCTGTTTGATTTTCTTTAAAATGGGAATACTATTTCTACTGTCTATCTAACACAATTATAATAAATTAAATAATTGATATAAAGTACTGCACAACTGCAATTTAAAGATTATTACCATCTAAAATGAAGTTGGATTAGATGCTCTCTAAAAGTCAAAACTATCATTCTGAAGATGTATAATATTGATATTCTGTATTGTAATTCTAATGTGTTTTTAAATCTTTATGGAACTGCATCTGGTTTCTTCCTAGGTATTCCTAATTCTCTTTTAGACTCGAGGAATATTAATTATAGAAGCTAGCTACTGATATTAGTACTTTTAAATGTTCAAAGGAAATACTTGTTAATGTCTCTACTAGAAGTCAAATTAAAGTTAGTTTCAGGACATTTTAAAGGGCTTAATAGAATTGTTCACTGGATAGGCAAAGAATATTTAGTGACTATGAAAATAAAGTAAGGAAAGGAAACAGAAGGTAACAGAAGTCTCTGAAGCCCATGCTAAAACCAGTGATATTGCACACCCATTCATTCCACTGACACTTAATGTGATGAGAGTTAATGGTGTTTTTAACACCCATTATTCTTTACTTTTAAAGCTATTGCTCTTTGAAATTTCAGCCTCCTAAAAGAAAATTGTAAGGTAGAAAATTTTACCATTTTGAGAAATGTTGTGGATGCAGTATTTTTTAAAATCATATTTACATAAATTTCTACGATACTAATTTCTGAACTAAAAGTAAATATGTTACTAATATCATTCCCTCTATATTTTTCAGCTATGTTGTTAATATATTTGTATACATATACACCATAAAGATTAATATAGATCGTCTTGTAGGAGGTTCAGGAGAGAGGTGGTGCAGCTTTGGGATTGTAAAATCATATAACTACAAAGTACCTCAGAGGCCATCTAGCTAATCTAGTCCCTCACTGAAGCTGGAAAAGATTAAGTGACTTGTCCAGTGTCATACAGTTAGCAAGCATCAAAAACAAGATTTCAACCCATCTCTCTCACTGCAGAACCAGTCCTATATACAAACTCAATAAGGTAGTTGCTGAATGGAATAAGGAAGGAAAATATATACTGCAGATAAGGCCAGACTTAAAGATGTATAAAATAAGTGATCCCACAGTGATAACAGGCATAAATTATACTTCATTGCTACAAAATAGCTTACTCTTAATTAGGGTTGTGATTCCTAAACTTGCATCAGTGTAGATCCATTTCTTTAGGTGAATGTATCACTCTCTTGTCAACCTTATCATCTCCTATATATTATCTTAATTCCCATAACTCCCAGATCAGTATAGTGCAGTCCCAGTCACTCTCCTGAACTTTAATTCCACCTTACCAATTGTTTATCAGGCATTTCAAACTATACGTGCCAAAAATTTCTTAAACTCAACCTATTTAAAAGAGAACTCATTGTTTTTTCCTCCCTAAACCCTTCTCTAATCAAGTTTTCCTTTTTCATGTTGAAGGAGCCACTATTCTTCCAATCTCCCAGGTTAGTAAATTTGGTGTTATCCTTGACTCCTTACCCTCAATCACCTTACATACCCATATCTTGCCATTCAACCTACAAAATATCTTGCACATCCACTGCCTTCTCAGTACCCACACAGCACCACTTTAGTTCAGACTCTCATAACTTTTTTGTCTAGATTACTGCAATGACCTCCTAATTCCCTTCCTTGCCTCAAGTCTTTCACTACTACAGCAAATCTTCTAAACTTCTGCCAAAGTGATTTTCCTTAAGCATCATTATTCCTCTGTTTAATAAATTCCAGTAGCTCCCTAGAGCAACTAGGTGGTTCAGTGGATAGAATGCCAAGCCAGGAGTCAGGAATGCTCATCTTCTTGAGTTGAAATATGACCTTAGACACTTACCTGCTATGTGAGCCTGGGCAAGTCACTTAACCATGCTTGCCCCAGTTCTTCATCTATAAAATGAGCTGGGGAAGGAAATAGCAAACCACTCTAGTATCTTTGCCAGGAAAACCCCAAATAGGTTCATGAAGAATTGAACATAACTGAAACGACTAAACAAGAAGTAACTCCCAACTGTCTCTAGATTAAAATATAAAGTCCTCTGTTTTTCTCTTAAAGTCCTGCACACCCTTTCCCCAACATGCCTTTTTCTCTCTGTTCCTCATACACAACACTTTATCTCCTATCTCCATGCCTCTGCACTGCCATTTCCCATGTTTGGAATCAAATCCTTTTTTCCTTCTACCTAGGAGTCCCTCTCTTCTTGATCTTTTCAGTTGTGAATGGTGCTTCCATTTCAAGAGGGGGTCAAAGCTGGCCAACCTTGATTCCCCTCCAAGCTGTGTTTCTGACTTTCTGGACTTCAATACCATGTCTCAGCTACTATCTCACCCTGGGACTTCCCTCAGCACTTGGGGTCTGCTTACCCTGGAACATCTATTCATTCTTGTGTCTTCTTTGCTTAGAACATCCTGCTTTACCATTGGTGAGATCCTGCTAGTGCCCACATTGGCTGGCCCAGTCTGGCCAACATTTATGCCCCTCCTGGCTGTGCTTTTGACTTTTCAGAAATCAGGACTGTGGCTCATAAAGGCCTGTCCTTTTCAGCTTCATTTTTTGTGTTATCTTCCCTCATGAAAAAAAAAATTCCTTGACAGCAGACTCTGCTTCTTGTTGCTTGTTTTTGTATGCCCAGAACTTAGTCCAGTGACTACCACAAAGTAAGCACTTAATGCCCGCTGCTTCTCAAAAGAATGCTTGTGGCCAATTTGTTGTCCACCATATCCAGATTTCAGGAAAAAAATTACCAAGTTATAAAGGGATTGTGTTCTATATCAAAGCCATAAATCCTTGAAGTATTGATCTTTCAGGGAATAGAGGTAATGTTGGGATGGTGAGAAAAGAGTAGGAGAAGAAGTTCATAATTCTGCCACCATCTATCAATATTAAACCTCTTTGGCATTTTCTATAAATGAGTTAAAATACACTGTCCTTAGAGACATCAAGGAACTTATACAAAAAGATGCATCTTGCATTTTAAATATGTTCAGGTTGATACTTTGATCCTTCTGTTGCGATATCACACATTGAACATACTGGAGTAATATGTTACTCCTATAAACTCAATACCAGAAAATGCCAACCCAAAAGTTTCACAATGATAGACTGGGAAAGGTCAGAACTTCTGCCTTTACTCTTAACTCACCATTCCTAGAACTACCTCTTTTGTGTCAAAGAGCAATACTACAAGTATATATGACTTTGATTGAAATCACAACCCTTTCACAATTTTGTCGTTTTTCTTGGAAGGTTATACATAGGATATCATTCAAAAGATTTGCTGGTACCAAAGAATACATTTCACTTAATGATATGCTTCTCTAAACTTAATAAGCTGCTCCTTAGATCACTGGCATGTAGCCATCACTGAGTGCATATATGAATCTTCTCCAGTTTTGTAGGAACTTCCAGAAAGTGCACTCTGAGGGTACATTGTCTTTGAAAGCCCAGAGTCAACTCTCTCATTATTGGGTACTGGAGGAAAACTATAATCAGTTTCATTAAAAGACCTGAAGAAACTAACTTGCAAACTCCAATCTGAGTTCACAATTTTAAACTCTTCCAAAATGAGCCCTCTTTAGTTCCTTGAGTGTATAAAATAAGTCTAGGAGTGATAATTTATTTTCATCTTGAGTTATTAATTTTTTATTTTTTCAATTAATTAGCATTTATTCTTTCTCCTTCCTCCTTCCTACCTCTGAGGAGAATGGGGAAAGTAGGAATGAAACAAAACCCTTTGAATAAGTATGCACAATCAAGCAAAATAAAATCTCATATTGGCCATGTCCAAAACGTCTGTGTCTTTCTGTGTCTTGAGTCTACCACCTCTCTGTCAGGAGATAAATAGCATACTTCCTTACTAGACCTTTGGAATCATAGCTGGTCATTGCAGTGATCAGAGTTCCTATGAGTTTCAAAATTGTTTGATTTTACAGGGTTGTTGTTGTATGAATTATTGCCTGTGTCTACTCACTTTATTCTGGATCAGTTCATACAAGTCTTTTCAGGTTTCTCTAAAACCATACCTTTCAACATTTCTTATGGCATAATAATTATCTACTTACAATCAGATGCCCTAATTTGCTCTGCCTTGCCCTAATTTATGGTTGCCCCTTTAGTTTTCAGTTATTTACCACAACAGATAAAATTGCTATAATTTTTTTAATATATAGGTCCTTTTCCTCTTTGTTCTCTTTGAGGTATAAGGCCTAATAGGGATATCGCCACTGAATAACTTTTATGATAGTTATAAACTGCTTTCAAGAATGGCTGGACCAATCCACCACTACACCACCAGTTTATCTTTTTTTCCCCTATGTACCTACAACAACATCTGTCATTTTCCTTTTTTAGTTAACTTTGACAACATAATGGAAATGAGGAGGAGTCTCAGAATTGTTTTAATTTACAATTCTCTAAACATCAGTCACTTGGAACATTAAGGCTATTGGTAGCTTATATAATTAGTTATTTTCTACTCCAACTGCACCTTCATCCATTGTAAATTCAACTATTACAAATGCAGTTTATACACATGGATCAAAAAATAAACATTAAACATTTACTAAACATAAAGATTAACAGTTTTTGAATAGTTCTGACAAAAAATTGGTACCTTAAAAAGAAAAATTAAAAGAACCAACAGCTTGCTACAGATACAATCCCACTCCCATATGCTATTACTAGTTCTAGTTCAAAGGGGGAAAAACATTTCTCAATTAATCTCAAATGTCAAAATATATGAAATTCTCAGCAGGAGTAAACAGGGGAAAGAAAATGATACCCTCAAAGGTCCTGGAAAAATCATTTGTAGAATCAAGCTTTGGGGATGCTTTTAACTGTTTTCTTCTGAGTACTATATCTGAGAAAATAAATTAGGGTGAAAATAATGTATCTCAAATATAGAACATTTTCTGGCTATCTTGTTAGCAAAATAAAGCACCTTACATGTATGTAAAACTGCACTGGGATATACAAGTTCAGTTTGACAGTGCTATAGCTTTTTAAAAATTCAGTTTTATCTGCTTTCTATGAGGTCTTATTTTTGTTGTTGGTGGTGGTGGTGGTAATATATCTAATACAATTTAGCATTCAGTGCACGGATCAAAGATTAAAACAAGAAATAAGCCTGGGTGTACTTGCACAGATTCAAAAATATATAAAGGGAGCAGATTCCAAAGAAACTGAACATATTCTTCTTTTCATTTCCATTCCCATTTTGTTTGCTTTTCATGGGAATCTCTGTTAGTAAGAGACCATTGAGTATATATTATTTCCTGCAAACAGATGTCTATGTTCTGTTTACCAAGTGATCTGGGGGCTGTAGAAGAAAGTTGGAAATGCTCAGAGTAGGGAGGGGTTGATAGCAGTAAATGTAGGTGGAAACAATGCATATTTTAAACATCAGATAGAATTATCTTAATCCTAATGATTTTTTAAAAAGCAAAATTAAGGGGATGGAGGTAGCAACGAGTATATAATTCAATCTAAAGTAGGTAAGGAGGAAACAAAACATATCAAAATGTTCTCTGTCAGTTCAGTTTTGCTAAACAAACTCCATTTTTAAAAATGTAAATATACTATCACTCCCAGAGTTAAACTTAACATTCATGAATAACTTCCTGTTAATTACTTTAATCAGATGGTCAGACATGTGATTGGGTACTGTAGAATAGATTCTTGTACAAATACGTCCATTTCCCTTTTTTTCAATGTCCTTGGGATACAGACCTATCAGTGGTATTGCTAAATCAAAGGGTATGCACAGTTTTGTAGCCATTTGGGAATAGTTCCAAATTGTTCTCCAGAATGATTAGATCAGTTCACAACTTCACCAATAGGGCATGTGTCCCAGTTTTCCCACATATCCTCCAACATCCAACATCTTCTTTTTCTGCACATTAGCCACTGTGATAGGTGTGAGGTGGTACCTCAAAGTTATTTTAATTTGCGTTTCTCTGAAAAATAGTGATTCAGAGAATTTTTTATATGACATACATAACATTCATAGATAGTTTTGATTTTGTTGTCTGAAAACTGCCTGTTCAAACTCTCTGGCTATTTATCAATTGGAGAATGACTTTATATTTTTATAAATTTGACTCAGTTCTCTATATGTTTGAGAAATGAGGCCTTTATCAGAGATACTTGTTGCAAAAATTATTTTCCAGTTTTCTGCTTTCCTTATAATTTTGGTTGCATTGGTTTTATTTGTGTAAAATAAAATCTTTTTTAGTTTTATATAATCAAAATGACCTATGTTACCTTTTGTAAGGCTCTCTATATATTCTTTGGTCCTAAATTCTTCCCTTATCCATAAATCTGACAAACTACCCCATGCTTTCTTAATTTGTTTATGGTATCACCTTTTATGTGTAAATCATGTACCCATTGACCTTATCTTGATATATGGTATGAGATATTGGTCTATACCTAGTTTTTTCCATACTATTTGCAATTTTTCCCAGAAGGTTTTTTTTTTTCCAAAAAATGAGTTTTTGTTCCAAAAGCTTGGATCTTTGGGTTTATTGAATACTAGATTCCTATGATCATTTACTATAATGTTATTTTTACCTAATGTATTCTGCTGATCCACCACACTATTTCTTAGCCAGTACCAGATTGTTTTGGTAATTACTGCTTTATAACAAAGTTTGAGATCTTGTATGGCTAAACCACTTTCTTTCACATTTTTTCATTTATTCCTTTTTGATATCCTTGAACTTTTGTTCTTCCAGATGAATGTTGTTTGTTTTTTTCTAGCTCTATATTTTTAAAATAATTTGATTTATATACTACTAAATAATTAATCTAGGCAGAATTGCCATTCTTATCATATTGGCTCAACTTACCCATGAGCAATTAATATTTTTCCAATTGGTTAGATATGACTTTATTTGTGTGAAAAGTGTTTTATTGTTGTATTCATATAGTTCCTAGGTTTATATTGGCAGGTAGACTTCCAAGGATTTTATATTGTCTATGGCTATTTTAGATTGATTTTTCTCTTTCTATCTCTTGCTACTGGACTTTGTTGGTAATATATAGAAATGCTGATGATTTTTCTGGGTTTATTTTGTATCCTGCAACTTTGCTAAAGTTGTTAATAATTTTTTAGTTGATTAGCTAGGATTTTCTAAGTATAACATCATATCATCTGCAGTGATGTATTAAGGGCTAAAATTCTAGCTAAACTGTCTAAAATATCTAATGAGTGGTTGCCAATAAATTATAAGCTTTAGCAAGAGTTAGACTTTTAAGCATTTATTAAGGAGAATAAGAATTTGGTAAAGAGAGAGAGAAAGGCCTAGATTCCTATCTATTAAAGGGAGAACTCATTTCTAGCTCCCCTCTCCACCAGCATCCTCAGGAAAGAGAGCGAGACTGAGCGCCAGTCTCTTCCTTCCTCCTCCCACTAGCCCAAGTCACTTCCTGACGCCAAAGAAAAGACTCCTGGTCTTGCCCTCAAAGACCTTCACTTCATGGACGGAACTCTTCTACAGTAAGTCTCCAGCAGGTGGCGTCATTCCAATCATTACAGATGATTTTGTTTCCTCTGCCTATTGTAATTCCTTTAATTTCTTCTTTTATTGATATAGCTAACACTTCCAAGTGAAATATTAAATAACAGAGATGATAATGGGTACCCTTATTTCACCTCTGATTGTATTCAGAAGGCTTCTAGATTATCCCCATTACAGATAATGATTACTGATATTTTAGAAAAATATTACTAATCATTGTAAGGTAAGCTCCATTTATTACTATGTCCTCTTGTGTTTTTAGTGGGAATGGGTAGGATAGCTTTAATTCTTAGAAACTTCTTTCCTTATATCATGCCATGTCTAAATTCTCTCTCTTTGAAACTTCACTATTCTTCTATGGGAATAAACAAAACCAGACTAAATTTTCCATAGAAACTGACCAAATATATTTCAAGACAATGACCTTATTCCTGCTTTTCTAGGCTAAATATCCCTAATTTCTTCAAAATCATTTGCATAGGGCATGTTTATCATGGCAGTTACCTTTTCTGGAAAATCTACATGTTATCTACATCATTCCTAAAAAGCAATATCCAGAACTGAAAACTATACTCCAGATACAGACTGATTAGGACAAAAGATATCAGGATGATCATCCCCTTGTTCCTGAAAGCTATGCTTCTCTTGCTATAGATTAAAGTGGTTTTCATTTGATTGCTTGATTGGTAGCCATGATACACTACTGACCCATAAAAAGTTTATAGTTGACTTAAAATTATTCAATCCAAGTTAATCTTTGAAATTTAATCTTCAAAGTTTCCTCATCTAATTTCTGCCCAGTGAGGAGATCAAGAGAAAAAAGATAGATAAAGCAATGGAAGATGTGGAGGTTATAGATAGATAGATTGATAGATAGATAGATAGATAGATAGATAGATAGATAGATATACACAGAGATGTTAGATCTATCAACTATCTAATCTATCATCTATCTATCTATCGTCTCTCAGTAAGGATGAATAACTTGGCTTTCTTCTTTTTATTGTTTATCTTTCATTCTCAGAGAAGTCCATGACATCAGGAGGTAATGTCATGACTTGCAATAAACTGGACGTAAGTGAGGGAGGGCTGTCCAGAATCATCAGTCTCACTTTCTCCTCCATAGCCATCTGGGTCCAGTGGCAAGATATACATCAAGATGACTGGAGATGGCCTTGGGTGTTCGAGGCAATCAGTGTTAAGTGACTTGTCCAGGGTCACACAGCTAGTAAGTGTAAAGTGTTTGAGGACAGTTCTGAATTCACATCCTCCTGATCCCAGGGCCAATGCTCTATTCACTGTGTGACCTAGCTGCCCCAACTCAGCTTTCAACCTTCAATGAATGTTTCTCTCCCTTGTTGTTCCCCCTCCCATTTTTTTCTCTTCATGAATTATATATTTAGTCTCCTGTCCCATCTTCAGGACTGTCTAGTACTAATATACTTTGAATGAAGAATACATCATGTATTTCAAATGCTGAAATTAACTATGTAATGCCGAAAGTATTCACAACAAAAATCTTTGATTAGAAACTTAGATTAACTTTTCACAATAGCCACTGGCATTTTGCTCTTTCCTACTCATTCATAAGTGAGAATTAATTAAAAACATTCCAAATGATGTCCTATGCCATTTTCAGCAAACTTAATGGTCTCAGTGAACCTTATCACTGAACTCTATCATTCATTGTTGGCTATCTTGCTGTTAATTAGTAGGCAAAATGTTATTTCTTGTTGAATCCTGTGGATTTTCTCCTTACATGAAGTTTATGTCTCAATGGGATCTCTGTGTGGGGAAAAGAAAATGATATGATGTAGAGAAAAATGGCAAGCTGGCCCAGCATGTTCAGAGTATTTATTAATTAGAAACAGAATGATTCTGCTTTGCCTGCCACTGTTCCCTAGTCACATCAAAACCTTCACCAATGTTTAGAGAAAAAAATGTTAAATTCCCCTCAAATGAAGATTTTGATGATAAAGCTTCATATATGAAGGATTAGGACAAAGAGAAAGCAATTTGTTTGACTAGAAGATGAAAAAGTAAAAACCTTTCGGGATATCTAAATTAATTATTAACTTTAAGTGAAATCACATATTTAATGTTTTAAGGTACACATCAATCCCCAAAGAGAACAAATTTCTCTGTAAGAGTCTCTTTCAGAACCAAAAGGAACATACAGTGGGTTCTGAACTAATTATCTTCAATTTGTGGGATGTTAAGGGTTATACATCCTTCCAGGGCACTACTCTCTAGCATTTTATCTCACTGTTGTGACCAAAATGTTACAAATTAACATCTTGGCATGATGCAGGATATCTAATACTTCTCCATAAAAGCACTCTTTGGAAACAAACAGATATAATGATGTGGGTAATTATTTTTCCCTTTTATCAGACAATGACAGCATAGTCAGCATAACAGGAATTGTGATTATTTTTTTAATTAAAATTGCATGATCAACTTTGGTAAAGATTTGTAAAAATTTCATGATCAACTGTTACACATTTAAGCAGAAATTTGCTCATCTATGTTTGATCTTTAATATATAACAAACAATCCACAGAAATTTTATATTTAGTATAAATGATAATAAAACAAGTATGGCAAACTTCACATACAACTTAGGAACACTTCCAAAAATTCAGTTTAACTTCATGTAGGGATACTATTATCACCCAATTCTGATAAACCATGTTCATTATTCCCAGTAAGAGTTGTATTTTTCTGGTTTTTAAATGTTTATTTGTTGATATAATATGGGGTCAAAGAAATGGTCAGAAATGGGAAATAGTCCTAGTATTTTCACCTAGTATTAGTATAAAGAATATCTTTGAAACCAATGTCATAAAGTTAAGTATTGGATATCTTACTCTTACTGAAGTGAAGATCTGAGTTTAAATCCATCTGTGGGACCCTGAACTAGTCATTTAACCTCTATTTGCTTCAGTTTCTTCAACCATAAAATGGGGATAATAATAGATGCCATTTCCCAGTGCTCTTGTAAGGATCAAATTATGTAATATACGTGTAAAAGCACTTAGCAGGTGCTTCCTAACACATAGTAGGAACTTGATAAATGTGTGTTTCCTTTCCTTCCTTCTAAATCAGTATTGTCATGAATTTCTCAGGGGAAAAAACAGAATAAACAAAATGCTATCAGGATAAAATCCAAGTTTAATATATTTTCTGATTCATATATAGTTTTGTGTTATTTCCATTGTATCTAATATCTTCAGGGTGTTTTCTCCTATTTATTCCATACTTTGAAGGCAAAATAAAAAATTAACAATTCTCTTACAGCTTTATGATCATATGATTTATTAAATAATATAAAGATATTAAGTTAAATTTTATTTTTTCATAGTTCTTAGAATATGCAGCTTTATACAAAATTTACAGTTGATTGTCTTTGTTTATTATGTCTATTTTAGCTTGATGTATATATTAATGTGAACTAAAAATCTGACATGTATAAAAGAAAAAGCAACATGTGGCAAAGATTACAAAATATGAAAATCAACAAAAGATTACATAGATAAAAATGACCAATTAAATGACTCCTTTAAACAAAAGATCATGAAGTAAATGTAAACAGTTTGAAAATAACTTAGTAGTAAAGGGAGTACATAAAATATTGTTAGAGCATCAGCAGTACCTTTCTTCTGAAAAGTAACTAGAGGTGGTGGATAGAGCACCAGGCCTGGAGTCAGGGGGACCTGAGTTCAAATTGGACCTCAGACACTTGACACTTTCTAGTTGTGTGACCCTGGGTTAAGTCACTTAACCCCAATTGCCTCACTAAGAAAAAAAGTACTCAAGTGGCTGGGTGGCCACTTGCTGAAATATATTTCTTTTCCGGGGGGCAGCTAAATGGCACAGTGGATAAAGCACCAGACCTGGATTCAGGAGGACCTGAATTCAAATCTGATCTCAGGCACTTGACACTAGCTGTGTGACCCTGGACAAGTCATTTAACCCTCATTGCCATGACAAAAAAAAAAGAAAGAAAAAGAAAAAGTAACTAGAATATGAGTTGGCATGATATATGAGAAAGAATACTGTATTTGCGGCTGGAAATCTGGGAAATCAAACCTGGTTTTCAACCTATGTTCTTATGAAAACATTTAATTTTCATGTGACTAGTTTTCCAAAATTATAAAATGTAAGGGTTTTTGTTTTTGTTTTTAATTGTGGTCTCTAAGGTTCCTTCTTCTATAGAGGGCATCACTACCTTCCCTGCCACCAATGTTCAAAACCCAAATGTTATCATATTCAAATCTTCATACTCTCTCTTACCCATAACCACTTTGGATCAAGGGCCTGTTGATTTTACCTCCATGAGACCTCTCACTTTCATCACCTTCTCTCCTCTGACACTGCCACCATTGTGGTGCAGGCTCTTGTCTGGATTCTTCAAATAAAGGTATAAGTTGGCATTCTTGCCTTAAGTATCTGACCTTGCTAATGTGCAAGTTTGACCATGCCACACCCCCTGATCAATAAATTCTGGTGACTCCCTATCACCTCCAGGATGAAATATAAAATCCTGTTTACCCTTAATAACCTGACCTTCACCTTATATTTCTAAGCTCCTTACACCCCACATACTCTTCTACTTACTCAAACAAGACACTCTACCTCCCACCTAAAAGCATTTTAACTGGCTACCCTCATGTCTGGAATGTTCTCCCTCTTCCTCTCTGCCTCCTGACTTCTCTGGATTCCTTCAAGTTTCAGTCAAAATCCTACTTCTGTAGAAAGCTTTTCCTGCTCTCTCCTAATGCTGCTACTATCCCTATGATATTTTTAGCTTATCCTGAATATCTTGATTGTAAATAGTTATTTGCATGTTGTCTTCTCCATTAGACTCTGAGCTCCTTAACAGCAGAGCCTGTCTTTTACCTTTCTTTGTTCCCCTATGGCTTAACACAATTCCTGTCACATTATGGCATTTAATAAGTGCTGATTGACTGCTTGTTCTATTTAAACTATATATCTATGAAAAAGGCATGTAAATAGGCAAATGTTATATGGGCTATATGGCCACTGAAGTTATTCACAACTTTCAAATTCTGTGATTCTATGATTTAATTTTCATAAAAATGAAATTAATATGTGGACCTCCAAAAAAACATTCTTTTATATTCAATGAAATACTGCTACATTGCATATATCATGCATTTTTCAACGGAACTCTTATGAAATGTATGTTTCAAGACAAAAAACTAATTTAGAATATATGTAGATTCTATGAATGGCATATGCTTTATTACTTCATCTTATTTTATTTTTGCTCCATCAGGTAAGTGATTATATACTCTAACCCTTTTTAAGTTAATGTAACACTTTTAGAGCCATATATACAATAATCATACAATAATATGTGTGAAGTCTCCTATGGTTTAAAAACATAGAAGGGATGAGTTCATTAGCAGGGACAGAGTACGTCTATTAAGCACTAGTAAAAATGCCCCTGGAGTCTTGCAAATTAAATCAAAGAAACCTTAACCTGAAAAGAAAATGAGAGGGAAAAAGTTTCTGAATATCAACATATCATGGAGAGCAGCTATGATGTAAAAAAAATGACATCCATTAATTCAGGGAAGCAAAAAAAAAAAACCAACCAAAAAAACCCCAATATTTTAAAATGGCTTGAACTATCCATAAGCAAATATATAAAATATGAATAAGAAATATGGTAAGATAAAACTCCTGGTTCAAGGCGATAAATTTAACCTCACAGGTATCCCCTAAGACGTGCTATTATGAGACCCAAATATACAATATGACACCATAATGGTATACTTTCTTCAAAAGAAAAAGAATGAATACAATTGGGAGCAAGGGAAGAGAAACTATCATAGTGTATTATCCCAGAAATATATGCACATATATAATCTGCCTTGATATAAAAATTATTTATTTAAAAGGTTAAGTAGATTATGAAGAAACTTCTGGAACAGATTCTGACAAACAAGGAGGAAATTGTTACTGAAGTAGAAATTATGAGAACTTTGGGGGGAAATAAACATTCCATCTTATAATTTATGATATAGAAAAGGAAGAAAGCCAGGAAGAACCTGATAAGTGTCTGAAGTTTGAAAGAGTAGATAGGGAAGAGTTCTGAGACAGGATGGGTGGAATCCCACAACCTAAAATTCTACAGAGAAAATCATTTCTGAAGATATTAGAAACTCTTTTTAAAATGCAATAATTAATAGGAAGTTAAAACCCAAAATAAAATAAGGACATATATCACAGGTCTGAGCTGCCTTTGATGAGCTGAAATTAGCAAGCCCTCATGAATCATCCAATGGTACCGAAAATACTAATAGATTTGATTGGTGAAGCACAATCCATCATCTTTAAAAGACCACAAAGACTAAATGGTACAAATATTCTGAATTTTTTTAAAGGAAGAGAATTCTGTTATGAGCTGTAATCCACAAAGTTTCACTTTTATTCCTGATAAAATTCTAAAATGCTTCAATAAAGGCATGTTTAGTAAGCATCTAAAAAAAAGAAGCTATGATTACAAGCAGAATGGATTCAACAATATGTCTTGCCAGGCAAACCTCATTTTCTTCTTTTGACAAGTTTGTGGATTGGTAGATCATGAGAATATTTTATTTATAAAGTTCACCTGGATTTGAGAAAGCATCTGGAGTGTTATGTTCTGTTTTAGATGATACATTAAAAAGAGAGTGAAAGATTGATAAATTGGAGAGTATCCAAAGGACTACAACCAAAATTGCCCAAATCACTTTTTAGAGAAATGCAAATTAAAAATAATTCTGAGGTTCCCTTTCATGTTATAAGATTGACAAAAATGACTAATTAAAAATGACAGTTATTAGAAGGTCTGTGGGAAGATAGATACATCATTGCACTGTTGATAAACCTATGAATTGATTCAGAAATTCTGGAAAGAAATTTGGAACTATGCCACCAAAGTCCCTAAACTGTGCATATCCTATGACTCAGTGATCCCACTGCTACTTTGTACCAAAAAGAGATAAATGTACACTTCTAATAACTGTCGTTTTTAATTAGTCTTGTGGTCTCTCTGGAAACCCTCCATTGCTTTGCCTAAATGCCACTTTTCTGACCAGATGTCACCACTCCCCAAAATTCCCCCAGGCTTTTCTATGGACTTCAGGCTATTTTGCAAAATAATTCACATACCAGCTTCTCAAGGACTCCCTCCTTGCTGAAGTGTAATTAAACCCTCCCCCTTCCCATCATCCAGTACTCTTCTGATGTGTGATGTCCCAAATATTAATTCCCTTGACTTGGCCCTTGTTACTGCAACATTTGTAGTCTTTTATCTTGAGTTGATAGAACTCAATTTCCAAGAGACTGCTTTTAAGTTCTCCCAGGAGTGTTTGATGAATAACTAGCTGTTACCTCAGTATGTATTGTATTTGTTTTCTTGAACATTATGGTGCTATTATGTCATATATATAATATATTCTACTGATCACCTTTTCTAAGTTTTAGTCAATACAAAATAATTTGAAGTTTAGTCATTCAGTTATTCAACAAGCATTTGTAAGGCACATATGATATTTGAGGCACAATAATAAGCATTGAGGATACCAAGAAAAGTAAAACAATCCATGCCGGCAAGGAGCTCACATTCTAAAGTAAAAATAAATGATTACTTGTAGTATAGTTTGAAATCTAACTCCGCCCTTTTCCCCCACTTCTTTCTTCACCATTTACCCTCAGAATCTTTATTTTTTTCTCCTCCAAATGTTAAAAATTTTAGCTCCCTAAGAGAATCTTTCGGGTTTTTTTTGTTTGTTTTGTGTGTTACTTGTACAAGCAAATTAATTTAGGTAGGCTTATTTATGATCAAATAATATTTCTCCACGTATTTAGATATGCCTTGATTTATATGTTTTGTAACTTTATTCATATACTACCTGTTTATGTCCAGGTAAGGGAATTAGCTAAATATTTTATTCACTTATCAGTTATCATAAATGAAATTTCTTTTTATCTCTTCCTGGGTGTTCTTGGTGATCCCAAAAAAGGATGATTATTTGTGTGGATTTATTTTATATCCTGATACTTTGCTAAAGTTATTGTCTAAATTTTTAGTTGATTCTTGGTTACTCTGTGTCTAAACTACCATAATATCTGCAAATATTTTATTGCCTCTTTATCTATTATTATTTGCTCAATATTTTGTTATTATTATAACTAATATTTCTACAACTATGTTAAATAGTGGTATTAACAGACATAATATTTAATTCCAAATTTTAACAGACAGGCCTCACTTATTTGCATTACATGTAAAACTTGCTCTTGATTTAACATAGACATTATTTACCATGATAAAGAGATTCATTTATTCCTATAATTGTTTTTAACAGAAATTGGTGGTTTAGTAAAAAGATTTTTTAATTTTTGAAATAAATGTGATACCTATAATTTTTTAATAACATGTTCTACTGTGCTTATAACTTTACTATGATTTAACATCATACATCATCTCATGTAAGTCTTTTTCTAAAAGACTTCCCCTGAAGTCTTTTCTTCCCCTGAAGGATTATATTCAGTTCTGCAGGTCAGGTGATTTTTGGATGTAATCACAGTTCCTTTGTCCTCTGGAATGGCAAATTCCAAGCCCTCCTATCCTTTAATGTAGAGGCTGCTAAATCTTATGTGATTCTGACTGTGGCTCCATAATACTTAAATTGTTTCTTTCTGATTGCTTACAATATTTTCCCCTTGACCTGGGAGCTCTGTAATTTAGCTATAATATTCCTGGGAGTTTTCATCTTGGGATCTCTTTCAGGAAATGATTGGTGGATTCTTTCAATTTCTATTTTACCTTATGGTTCTAGAATATCAGGACAGTTTTCCTTCATAATTTCTTGAAAGATAATGTCTAGCCTCTTTTTTTTCATCATGACTTTCAGGTACTCCAATAATTTTAAAATTCTCTCTCCTGGATCTATTTTCCAGGTCAGTTGATATTTCACATTGTCTTCATTTTTAAAAAATTCTTTTGGTTTTGTTTTATTGTTTCTTCATTTCTCACAAGACCATTAACTTCCATTTGTTCAATTGTCATTTTCAAGGAATTATTTTTTTCCAGTGAACTTTTTACCTCCTTTTCCATTTAGCCAATTCTACTTTTGTTTATTTGTTTGTTTGTTTGTTTTGATTTGCTTTGTTTTGGCAGGGCAATGTGGGTTAAGTGACTTTCCCAGGTTCACACAACTGCTAAGTGTCAAGTGTCTGAGCCCAGATTTGAACTCAGGTCCTCCTGAATCCAGGGCAGGTGCTTTATCCACTGTGCCACCTAGATGCTCCATGGCCTAGTCTACTTTTAAAGATGTTATTTTTTTTCAGTATTTTTGTGTGTCTTCTTCACCAAGTTGTTAACTCTTTTTTCATGATTTTCTTGAATCACTCTCATTTCTCTTCTCAATTTTCCCTCCATCTCTCTTACTTGATTTTCAAAGTCATTTTTGCACCTCTCCATGGCCTAAGACCAATTAATATTTTTCTTGGATTCTTTGGATGTAGGAGCTTTGATTTTGTTATCTCCTTCTGAGGCTGTGTTTTGATCTTCCTTGTCACCATAGTAACTTTCTATGGTCTGAAAGTTTTTCTATTATTTGCTCATTTTTCCAGTCTGCTTCTTGCCTTTTAACTCTTTGTTAAATTAGAGTTATGCTTCCAGGATGGAGGGCTCATTGTCCCAAGCTTCAAGGGTTTTCTGCAGCTGTTTTCAAAGATAATTCTAGGGACCTTTAAGTTATCAGTTCTTCCAAAGTGGGATGACCTCAGTAGATATGTGTTTACTACACTCTTGGCCTGTATTCTGGTCTATAAGCAACCACAAGGCCGCTTTTCTGCCTTAGAACTGTGATGAGGATCCCTACTCCATTGTGGCTGCAAGCTCTGGTGTGCTACTGCTATTCCCCATCCTGAAACTGCCACTCGGGACTGCAACCTAGATATGAATATGGGCAAAGAAACAGAGTCCTGCCTCAGTGCCAGCAGAGAGCCCTGTGCTCTCCTTTTTTTTTTTCTTTCTTTTTTTTTTTTTAGTGAGGCAATTGGGGTTAAGTGACTTGCCCTGGGTCACACAGCTAGTAAGTGTTAAGTGTTTGAAGCCGGATTTGAACTCAGGTACTCCTGACTCCAGGGCCGGTGTTCTATCCACTGAACCACCTAGCCACCCTCTGTGCTCTCCTTCTTGCCAGTTGTTCAATCTCTTAACCATGTGTGGGCTCCGAGTTCCAGAAGCGGCTGTTGCTGATGATTCAGTAGACCTACTCTGGTTTTCTAGTGCCTAGTCTGAGCTGCCATGTCCTTCACTCAACTGTGCTCCACTCTTATCCAGGTACAACATACCTTTCCTGACAACCTTCTAATTTGGCTTTCCCTGAAAAAATTATTTTACCCCATCTCTTTGTGGGATCTGCTGCTCCAGAAATTGTCTTATGGCATTATTTAAAGGTATTTTGAGGGGTTTGCAGGAGAACTCAGGTGAACCGGTGCCTTTTCTCCATCATTTTGGCTCTCTTATTTTTCTTTTTCTATATTACTGATGAAAGTGTTTAGAAATATGAAACTTTCCCCTCAAGAATTCTTTGACGCAGTCCAAGAAAATTAGTACTTGAATAATTTCTCTTTGGTGAAATTTTCTAATTTTTCTATAATTTGTTCTTTGACTCATCACTTCTTTAGTGTGAAATTATTTAGGCCCATGATCATTTTTTATAATTGTCCATTTTAAAATGTGTTCAATATTTGTATTTTTCTCCATCCTTTAGTTTTTCATTCCCTAATATCACTACATTTTTGTAAAGGTCCCCCCTACACACACACCTCCTTTCTGATCCCATTAAGTAGTTGTGAGAGTTCACTTATATTTATCTTTTCTAAAAATTCTATTTAGGTACTTTATTCCTTTCTTATTTATTCATTGGTTATATTTGTTTATGTCTAAGAGGGGAACAATGAGATTCCCAGCTCTTGTAATTTGCTTATTTTTTTTTCATAAAAGTCAACTAAAGTATTCAGATGCTATTCTATATGGAACATACATACATCCATATATACATGCACATAAATGTATGTATATATAATTAATTGTTTATTTTTCTTATCTATGATATTTGAAGCATGTAGTTTACCTTATTATCTCTTTAAATCATCTATATTTACTATTGCCCTGTGTCAGAGAATGATTGGTAACCCAAATTATTTGAAGTCATCTGAAATGGACCATGTTTTGGTATAGCTCCTGGTTTTAATTCCCTATGAGTCTTTCTTTTGCGATGAATTTCTTGTAAGCAACATATTGTTGAATTTGGATTTCTATTACATTCTGCTACTCTCCTCCATTTTATAGGTGAATTCACTCTGTTCACATTCTTGGTTATGATCATTAATTGCACATACCTCTCCATCCTATCTTCTTATAAATTTTCATCTTTTTCCTCCTGATGCTTCTTTACAAAGAAAAGAGTGCTGAGATAGGAGTGTACTCAACACCAATGATCTCAATTTGATACAATCTGCTTCCATTGCTCCCTTTCTTTTCCTGTTCATCCAGACCTTGATCACAGGTTCTTACCTTCTCTTTACTTTTATTCCTATCTTCATGATCAGTTTTCCTAGTTTTGCTTTTGATTATTCCCTAGTTGAACCTACATTGTCTCTTAATCTTCATTACCCCCTTCCTATTACCACTTGATTTTCTGTTGAGTTTTAAGTATTTCTATTATACTCTGTAATATGTGAATGTGTGTGTGTGTGTTCAATTGCCTTTGGCCTGGTTCAGATATGAGATGCTCATGTGTTGTCCCTTTCCTCCAGTTTGTAAAGTGTTCTTGATCTCCCTAATTATGTGCCACCATTTTTTCATCCAGTGTTCTTAATTCTTGCTGAAGTTGCTATAATACTAATAGGCTATCCAGCTTCCATTCACTCCACCTTCTTAAAGAGTCCTGCCTTCTAAAATTTTATGGGTTGTACTAGGAACAAGGAAGGCATAGAATTTGCAGAAAGGCAATTAAGGAAAAATGTTCTAAACAATTAGAGCTATTCACAGTTAGATCAGTACTACCTTGAAAAGATGTTGATTCCACTTTAACAGAAGTCTTAGAACCAAAGTTAGTTTATTACTTTAGAAGGATGCTTTTGAAGTGATTATTTTTCAAGTTTGGGTTGCACTAGAGTGCTTCCTTTCCAATTCTGAAATAATGATTTGATGCTTCAAATGTGTTAGTATTTATACTCCAGCTCCATGCTTTTAATTTTATGGATAGTTAATAGAGTTGTTGTGACCAAAATTTTCACTTGGTGTTGCCTTCTCAAAACTTACGCTGGTTCTCTGACAGCTAGTATATAATCCTCCACAAGGATATACTCAAAGCTTTTCCAGTTTGGTGGGACTTGTTAAAGCTGATATCCTGGCTGTTTGCCCTTCATGTAAACTTCCAACTATGGTGACGCATAAGAGTATGATTTTAGCATAATTTTTGATAATTTTTCAGGTAATTTAGAATTTGGCACTCAATATTTTATATTTCATCCTTGAAGAGAACCATCAATTTCCTCTCTTATCACCTCTTCCCTCCACTAGAAATGGAAGAGATTCAGTCAATTTAAAAAAATAAAGGTCAATTTTAGCTCTTTTCCCCCATGGGTTTTATTTCCCATAGGTGAAAACAGATTGATTCATAAGTGAATGCTTAAGGACTGGCACTAACTAGTGTATGCCACATTATAAGTAAAAACTTCATTAGGACAGCCCTTCATCTATGTAATTTATGTGTTTACTACAGGAAATGAATACTGTTCCATTGGTTTCCACTTTAAGCTCAAAAGACAATCAATCATTTTCAACTTTGTAATCATATACTTAAACCACAGGGTTTTTTTTTTATTTTCAACATCACAGGTATATAATTTCCAGTAAAAATGTTCTTCAATTCATCCATATGGACATGACTTTTATATCTGTGCATGAGTTCCCTCAAAACTTCCCTGGGGCAGCTAGGTGGCACAGTGGATAGAGCACTGGTCATGGATTCAAGAGGACCTGAGTTTAAATCCAGCCTTAGACACTTAACAATTACTAGCTGTGTGACCCTGGGCAAGTCACTTAACCCCAATTGCCTCACCAAAAAAAAAAATTAAAAAACAATAAACTTAAAAGCATGTTTAAAAAATTCCCTGTGAAGTATTTAGTACATTTTACAGCTTAGAACACTAAGGAAAATAACTGATCTGTGGACACACAGTTAGCAAGCAGGCAATTAAGCCAGGTATTCTAATTCCAAAACTAGGGCTGCTAAGAAGATGTACTAAGTGTACAGGAGATACAAAAGGGAATATAGCTTGGAGTGAGCCCATGTAGAAGAATTTTACAATAGTCTAGGCATGAAGTAATAAGTATTCCATGCTAGTGGAAAGCAAGAGATAGATATGAAACATATTGTGAAAATCAAATAAAAGACTTTGTACAAAAAGTTTCCAAGAAAAAAAAAATGTTCCTCTAGTTTAGTCTACCACTTCAAATCCTTTTTGGAATCATGCAAAGTATAAACCATCAAACATACATATACGTGCGCACGCACACACACACACACACCTCTATACACACATACAAACATGTAAATCTAATAAGATTATTAAAGAGAAACTAAGCAAACTAAATAATTATTGCCTTAAAATAGGAGAAGCAAACAATATGCCATTAAGTCAATGAAGATGAAAAATGACAGCTAAAAAATGTGAATTGAATATGAAAACATACTTGGAATTAAAAAGGAATAGAATAGGGGCAATTAGGTGGCGCAGTGGATAGAGCAACAGCCCTTGAGTCAGGAGTACCTGAGTTCAAATCCGGCCTCAGACACTTAACATTTACTAGCTGTGTGACTCTGGGCAAGTCACTTAACCCCCATTGCCCTGAAAAGTAAAAAAAAAAAAGGAATAGAATATACAAGCATACACATAAATAAATATATGATAGAGAGAGAGATAATCTATGTATATGTGTGTATCTTCTAATTTTTTTTGTTTCATATAGACATATGTAGATCTAATTATATCTATAGGGAAAGAGATAGACAGAGATAGAGAGACAGAGAAGCTAGAAGCTGGAACACTCTGCTCCATGATATAATAATTGGAAAAGCCAGGTAATGCTATTTCTGTGACTTGATCATCTACTTTAAAATGTTGAAAGCACAGTAGTTGAAAATTTAAATTCCACAAACATCAAGCATCCCATAGGACCAAAGTACCCTGGTAGGTATTCAGGGAGATTTTTTTAAATCAGTAAAATGATTTATGGAATTTATTCTATATTAGTGGAACATGATAAAAAACCACAAATGAATAGAATATAAAATGAAACAAAAAAATTTAAAAAGTATTAAGTGCTACAGAAGGATTAAGGCTAGAAAGAATATTACTGAAAAAAATTCTGGACAGAATTCATGGAGGAGGTAGCTTTTGTACTGAGATTTAATGTATGGACAGATTTTCAACTGGGGGGTCAATATCACTAAGATATTAGGAAATATGGAGAAAAGCATGGGGTAAATTATATTAAAGGCATAATTATATATAAGCTCAGTGGTGTCATGGATGAAGTCAGGAAAACATGAGTTTGAATCTTGCCGAAAACACTAGAAGTGTATACTCTGGGCAAGTCACTTTATATCATTCAACCTGTTTCCTCATCTGTAAAATTGGGGTAATAATAGCACCTACCTCACAAATTTCAAGGACAGCTCATTGGCACCATGGATAGAGTGCTGGGCCTAGAATCAGGAAGACCTAAATTCAAATTGAGCTTAAGGCACTTACCAGTTGTGTGACCCTGAGCAAATTGCTTAATGATATTTACCTCAGTTTCCTCATCTGTAAAATGAGCTAGAAAGGACACTGCAAACCACTCATTGCCAAGAAAATCCCAAATTGGGTCACTAAGAGTCTGATATGACTGAAATGACTGAACACCACCACCTCACAAGATTGTGAAAAACAAATGAGATAATACATGTAAAATGGTTTACGAACATTCATGTTATATGAATTTTTGGTAATATTTTAAGCGCTGAATACATATGTAGCATCTCTTCTGGTACAGATTCATTAATTCACACTTAAATTGGTTGGCCAGGTCTACAGAAAAGTTGAATAGATCTCCTTTCAGGTTTCTAGGGATAATTCTGGTGGTCTTTATATTTATGCTCTGTGTGTATGTGTGTATGTGTGTGTATATGTGTGTATGCAGAAAGAGATGGCTGTGCATGTACTTATCTCCCATTAGATAATAAATTCATCATGAGTGGGGACTATTTCACTTTTTGTACTTGAAAGCTCTAATATTTAGCATAGTGTCAGGCACATTATCATTGTTTAATAAATAATTGTTGATTGATTGGTAGTACCATTTTTCATAAGCCCCCACTAGTGTTCTCCCTATAGATTATGAGCCAAAATTAGTTTTTAGAAAGGGAATTTATGAAGCATTTACATTATGGGCAGTTATTAACAACAACAAAAATTCCCCTAAGCAGGAAATACCTTCTCCTTTTGTATATACAAGATGTCTGGGGAGAATGGGTTCAAATTTTATAGTGAAATGGTAGTAAGACAAATGTGTAGGGATTTCATGTGTTGCCCTAAATCCAACTTGACCTATCTTCTTGAGTTGCCATATTTTCCAGACACACTGGATCTGGGTTTGCAGGAAACCCTGAATATATCAAGAATGAAAACCCCCACCTCCAACCTGAACTGATATAATTTGTTATTTACACCCCTAGCTGGCCTCTGTGGGTGAAATCAAACCAGCTACAAGACATGTGCCAGTCAGTCTGCATCAGACTGAGAAACTATGCAGCTGAGACCCTTGTAAAAAGGCAGATCATAGTATCTTCATAGTCTAGAAGTTTTCAAGGGAAAAGAATGGTTTTGCCATTCTATTTATTCATGTTCCCCCTCCCTTTCTTTCCCCTTACTTCATCCTTTCCCCACCCCTACTCCTTCCTTCTTCCTCCCATGCCACTCCCATTTGGGAGGGGATTGGCTTCTGCTCCTTTACCACTCATCATTATGCAAGCTTCTGCTTGGATTGTGAACTCCTTTTTACTTGGTAAAAGGAGTTCCACATGCAAACTCATTTCTCTTGTAATAAATTCAGTTGCAACATGTCTCATGGACTTGTGATTTTTTTTTTAATACATGTGCCAAATTTACAGCTCCTACTTGCTGGCAGTATGTATCTCCCTTCATGAAGCTCTCATGAACTTCCCTCTAGGGAGACTAAAATGAAATAAAATTGAATCAAAAGGGGGGAAAAAGTCAATACTCTTATCAAGAGGCATGATACTTTCTTATTACTCTATCTAGCTGTTTCTCACTGTGTCTCTTGGATCCCAGTGTAGATAGGCAAAGCAGTGCCTGTTCTGGGAATGCTTCTTCTAACTCAAGTGAACACTGCTACTTAATGTCAATAGGATATTCAAGTCTTCTGACCTTTCAAAGTGAACCTAGTCAATTTCATCTCTAGATTCTCAGTTGTCTTTTCTCGGGAGAGCTTCTGTTTACCCTTGATGTGTTTCTCTTTCCTCTCCTAGTTGTGTGCATTGTCTCCTACAAGTTTAGTTTCCTGAGTAACAAGGTCAATGGGAAGGCATTCTTTAATTCTCCCAAGAGATAATCCCTCTCAGGACCCTGGAATGCTTAGTTCCTAAATTTCAAGTCCTGTCCCACTGAACTTCCTGCTGTTTGCTGTTAGATGAAACTTAATCTTCAACCAATCACAATTCATTTTTGTATAGAATCATCTGACCTTATCCAATTACCTCTAATTTTCCATGATCTGTTCAAATTGATTATGGATCTATTCACACCTACTTCATTTTGAATGATTCAATACATATATCTAGGCCTTGAAATTCCTACAAAGAGGGGGCATCTAGGTGGCGCAGTGGATAGAGCACTGGCCCTGGATTCAGAAAGACTTGAGTTCAAAGTTGACCTCAGACATCTGACACTTACTAGCTCTGTGACAATGGGAAAGTCACTTAAACCTTGAAAAATCCCTATAAATAAACTCAGTGTGGCCTATAGTATGTATACTTTGAGCTTCCCGAAGCTGTAGTGACTGACAGGCTCAGAGAGATGAAGGATTTGTCCAAGATCTCAGGACTACTAAGGATATGTAAATAGAATGAGTGCTCAGTTCTTCTGGCATCATGGAACAGTAGAAATGTCGAATTTGAACTCAGAAGGCCTTGGTTGAATTCTAATTCTATTATTTGATAAACATTTTTAAGCACTTACTATGTACCAGACACTGTACTAAGAGACAGGGATACAAAAAGAGGCAAGAGACAGTAACTGTCCTCAGGGAGCTTACAATCTAATGAAGTAGACAACATGCAAACCAATATATACAAAGCAAGATATGTATAGGAAAAATAGGAAATAATTTTAAAAGAGAACACTGGAATTGAGTGGTTGATACTGCAGGGTAGGGAAGGAGGGAGACAGTTTGGAACTTAAAATGAAACCATAAAAATAAATTAAAATTTTTAAGAGTGGTTGAGGAAGGTTTCCTGTAGAAAGCAATATTTTAGTGCTGTTGCCATTATCTGTGCTGCCAGAGAAAAATCAACTCACCTCTTTAAGTCTCTTTTACCAGGTACAAAGTGGTAATGATAATATCTATTGTACTAACCTTAGAGAGTTTTGTAGTACAGTGGAATAACATATGTAAAGCACTTTCTAGATCTCGAAATGCTATATACATGTCAATTATTATTACTTCTTTAACCTTTAACAAAGTCATGTCATTCTCTGGACCTCATTTCCGTCATCTATAAGATTAAAAGTTTCATCTACATTATTTCTCAAGCATTACTTTCTATCCAAATCTAATCCTCTTTTTCTACTACACTATAAAAATCCCCTTTATTTAGCCAAAATGATGCAACAAGTTACATAGGCCCAGAATGGAATAATTATTTTTTTAAATTACAAATAATGAAGTGACTTGTTTTTCCTTCTACACAATTCTTACCATCTTAGGTACCTCATTTTCCAGAGAGATCGATAGGAAATTAGTTTCTAAAACTGTTCTTGAAATTCAGGCTATACATAATGAGACAGTTAGACTAGGACCCTTCTTCTCCTCTCCCTCCTGAAGAAGAGATACACTGATAGAAAGAGCCAAAGTAACTACCCACAACAATAACAAAATAATATTTAGAATTTGTGTAAAGTTTGCAAAGTGATTTACATATTTCATTTCGGTTTATCTTCACACCTTTGGGAGGTAGATGCTATTATCTCCATTTTACATATGAGGAAACTGAGATAAAGAAGTTAAGTAACTTGCCCAGTGTTATGTAAGTGGTAAGGGACAGATCTTCCTGACTCTAAGTTGGCTTAGCAACCTAATGATAAATCCAAAGTTCTAACTTCAATTGCTAGTTTTTTTGTAATCCAGAATACCACTTTTAACTTCCTCACAATTGATATATTCAAGGGTTTTTTGCATTCTGATTAATCTAGAGTGACAAATATGTAAATGTTGCCAATTCCTTTTGTTTACCTTTGAGGTAAAATAGCATTGGTCTTAATACTCAGGACTTATCTGTGTCAGTGGAGAATCAATTAACCAACTCCTGGATAAAATTCACCTGAGCTATATTGATTCAGAACAAAGATGGTTTTTGTTATCCTTACTTTTAAAATCAATAAATTCTGTTTTTGTTTTGTTTTTGTTTTTTGCAGGGCAATGAGGATTAGGTGACTTGCCCAGGGTCACACAGCTATTAAGTGTCAAGTGTCTGAGGCCATATTTGAACTCAGGTACTACTGAATCCAGGGCCGGTGCTTTACCACTGCGCCATCTAGTTGCCCCCTAAAATAAAAAAATTCTAACAAAGGAAGTTCCCCAAAAGCATGAACTGTGTTTCTAGTATGTAAATACAAATAAGAATATCAAGCTATTATGTTTGTGTGTGTATATATATATATATATATATATATATATATAAACAAAAGTTGAGAACTATCTTTACATGTAACAGGAAAAAAAATAAAATACTTTATTAAAAAAAGAATATTAAGCAATCTCTTTAAATAACAAATAAAAATTTTAAATTTTCCTGGAATGTGATACCTCACATTATCTAATACTTGATGAAACTGAAAGGTCACTTAGCCCTACAGACTAAGCTTTCTATTTCTTTATCAAGTTCAGAAAAAACAAAACTATAGCCCCAAATCTTTAACAGAAATACAAATCAAAACTATCCTGAAGTTTCACCTCACACTCAGAAAATTAGCAAAAATGATCAATGATGGAAATAGTCACCATTGGAGAAATTGTGGGAGGACAGGCACACTAATGAATTGTTGATAGAGCTATGAAATAAGGAAAACCATTTTGGAAAGCCATTTGGAATTGAATGACTAAATAACATGATATAGTCAAGGGGATAAACAAATAGTGGGACATAAATATAAGAAAATATTATTGGGCTATAAGAAATGATGAATGTGACAGAGAAGCATTAAAAGATGTCCATAATTGATGTCAGACTCAAATAGAAATGACCCTACAGACTGCCTATAGATTTAGAAAAACACAAATTCACCTTATCTATGTTGTACTGTATTCTTAGATATTTTGTTAAACATTTTCCAATTACATTTTAACCTGGTTTGACTGCATTCAGGAGTTTTTTGGCATGTAAGAGTTTGATACCACTGATGTACATGACTTCATGACTTGACAGAGCCAAAAATTAATATACACAATGACTCCAATAATATAAATTGTAAAACAACCATGAGATAATAAATAATTAATATTGCAACATTTAAAAAAAACAAGCACATCCCCAAAGAAGAAATATGAGAAGATACCTCCACCCATTCCTTTGCAGAGGTGGGGAGTCCACAGGTATGAAACTTTGAATATATTTTCAACATTTTTGTCAATTTTATTGGTTTTACTGATTGTTTTCACTCCCTCTTTTTTTTTTCTTTTGAATTATCCTTTGTTATGCTGAATGGCCCTCTAGGAGGAGAACGGATATCAAGAAGAAATTTAGACAATGTAAAATCAAAATACATTGATAGAGATGTATTTTTTAAAAACAGTTGCAATAGTGGCATTATCTTTATACAATTAGGAGTACTAGTTATCTTATTTTTCATTGTTTTGATATGATAAAGATAGAAATTAATGTCAATGTATTCATGTTATATACTTATTACTATAAAAAAATGAAGTGTTCTATCTGGAAGTACCATGTGTCACAAGTACATAGGGACTTGTGATTTTGTTATTTCGGGCAACCCCAACAATTTACTGCTGTTGTTAAGCCATTTTGAGTCGTGTCTCATTCTTTGTGACCTCATTTTGAGTTTTCTGTGGTTTGCTATTTCCTTCTCCAGCACATTTTACAGATCAGGAAATTCAGAGAAACATGGCTATTTGACTTGTCGAGAGTCACACAGCTAGTGTCTGAGGCCAGATTTAAACTCAGGAAGATGAATCTCCTTAGTACTCTAACTACTGGGCCACCAAGCTGCCATACCACACTCCAAAACAAAGCTCCCTCCAGAGTGAGAAAATTGCCTGAGACTAAGAAAGTTTTACTAACTCATCTGTGATAACAGAACCAGTATCACTAAATATTATATTTGTGTAGCCATTCCTCAATTTATGCAAACTCCCTCAGTTTCCAGTTCTTTGCCACCACAGAAAGAGGTATTTTAAAAAAATAATACATGCGGAAGCTTTTCATCTTTCTTTTATCTCTTTTAGTATAAACTGTTCCTAGATCAAAGATTATGGACAGTTTAGCACTACTATTCTGGGTGCAACTCCAAATTGCTTTCCAGAATGGATGGATCAATCCATAGCTGCAACAGTAGTTTATTAATATGCTTATCACTACAGCATTTGACATTTTCCATTTTTGTAAGCTTTGCCAATCTGATGAATCTCAGGTGGAACTTCAGAGTTGCTTTAATTTGCAAGTAATTTGGAGCATGTTAAAGTTTAAGCATTTTTTCATATATCTATTAATAACTTGGATTTCTTCCTCTGAAGACTTCCTGTTCATTTTTGATAAATTATCAATTATAGATTAGATCTTATAAATTTAAATCAATTTGGTGTATATCTTGGAAATTAGAACTTTATCAAATAAATTTGCTGTAAATATATTCCCCCCATTACCTACTTTCCTTGAAATTTTATGTGCATTGATTTTCTTTGTACAAAATTTTTTAATTGAGTATGCTCGAAATTGCACATTATATCTTCTGTCAATCTCTATATCCTATGTTTGGTCTTCCTCTATTCATATATATTATGGTTATTTGTTTGTAACACCCCCCCCCAATTTATTTATAATGCCACTCTTTATTTGTGTCATGCATTCATTTGAATTTTATCTTGGTATGCAGAGTAAGTTGTGAGCTTGTATCTGATTTCTGCCAAATTGCTTCCTAGTTTTCTTAGCAGTTTTTATCATAAAGTAAGTTCTTTTCCAAATAGGTGGAATCTTTAGAGTCTATCAAAACTAGAAAACTATGCTCATTTGCATCTGCATATTGTGTTCCCCAGATGGACTTCTCTAATTATTAACCACATTCAAATTATTTTAATTGCTAATACTTTATAGTATAATGTGAGATTTATTATTGCCTGGTACCGTAACTTCCCACTTTTTTTTTTCACTACTCCTCCTGATACTCTTGGACTGTTGTTCCTCCTTATGGATTTCATTATTTTTTGTTGTTTTTGTTGCTCTATAAAGTAACCCTTTGATAGTTTAATTGGTATGCCACTGAAAAAGTAAATAGTATTGCATTGTAATTTTTATCATACTGGCTCAGCATATCCTTAAGGAAGTAATATTTCTCCAATTATTGTCTGTCTTTATTTGTGTTTAAAGATAATTTGTGGTTGTATTTATGCAGTTCTCTGTGTGTCATAGCAGATAGATTTCCAACTATTTTGTACATTGTATAGTTATTTTAAATGGTATTCTTCTTTCTGTTTTTTCCCTCTGGGCTATGTTCATAATGTACAGAAATGCTGATGAGTTATATGGTTTCTTTTATATACTACAATTTTGATGAAATTAAGGTGTTCAAATTACTTTTTAGTTGACTGGCTAGTGTTCTCTAAGTAAACATATCATATATGAAAAGTAATAATTTTCTTTCTTCTTTGCCTATGTTGGTTCCCTCAGGTTATTTTTCTCATCTTATTGCTACAGCCATCATTTCTAGAATTATATTAAATAGTAGCAACAATAGACATTCATACTTTACCCCTGACATTATTGGAAAGGTTTCTAATTTGTACCCATTATAAATAATGCTTGCTCATAGTTTAAGATAAATTCTACTTATCATAGTAAGCGAAGATGTATTCTTCCTGTATTCTTATAGATTTCTTTTGTAAAGAAAAATAGGAATTATATTTTGTTGAAAGTTTTTTCTGTTTCTATTCATATAAGCATATAATTTTTGTTCTTTTTATTAATTGGTTTATGATATTAGTTTTCCTATTATTGAGTTAACCTTGAATTCCTGAGTATAAACCCAACATGATTATACCATATAATGTTTGTTAAATGTTACTGTAGTCTCCTTTTTAATATTTTGTTTATACATTATGCATCAATGTTCATCAGGAATATGTCTAGTCTTCTTTCTCTGTTTTAATTCTCCTTAGTATAGCATGAAGACTATATGTGGATGATAAAAGAAATTTGATAGGCTCTCTCCTTTCCCATTTTTTGAACAGGTTCTATAACATTACAATTAAATGTTCTTTGAATGTTTGAGAGAACTAGCTTGTAAATTCATCTGGTCTCAGGGTTTTATTCTTTGGGACCTCACTTATCACTTGTTCAGATACATTTTCTTAGATTAATTTTGTCCTCTCTTTCTTATTCTCAGTCTCGTTATTTCCTACTTTTCAAAGTATCAAATAATTTCATTAATCTTATCATTTTAATTGGCAAATAAAACAGGAATAGTTTCTAATAATTTCCTCTATTTCTTCACATATTGTAAATTCATTTTTGTTTTTGATACCGTTAATGTGGTTTTCTTTTTTTAATTGAATTAGCCAATGTTCTTTCTACTTTAAAAAATAGGTCTTAGTTTAACATTTGTTTATTTTGCTTTTAGTTTTGTTAATCTCATCTTTGATTGTTATGATGTTTTAGCATTCAATGTTTTCTAAAATAAAAATTTTGTTGGTTTTCTAGTTGTTTTTAACTGATGTGCTCTTTCTCTCTTTTTCTATATGAAAGTGTTTAGAAAAATACATTTCCTCCTAAAAGCTCTTTTGGCTACATCACATAAAATTTGATATGTCCCACTTTTCTTATTTTCCTTAGCAAAATAATTTATCATTTCTATAAATTGTTTTGGGGCCCATAAATTTCTTAGGCTTAAGCAATTTATTTTGATTTGTTTTCAGTCCTCTCATCAGAAGCCACTTATTGAATATATTTTTATTCTATCTTGTTATGTAAAAGATCTGTCAATATTTCTTTTTAACATTTTATTTAATTTGTGACATTTTATGTCCTAATGTATATATTTGATTTTTATGAAAGTGTCATGCACAGCTGAAGAAGTATATCTTCTTTTCTCTTACCATTCAATAATCACTACTTCTAGGTTATCTAACTTTTCTGATACCCTATTCATGTGATAAACTCTTTTCTGTTTTTGTTTTTAATGTTATATTGCCTATTTGTGAAAGGATTATGTTGAGGTCCCCACTATTATCCTATTATCATTTTTTCCCTAATCCCTGGAACTTATTTAACTTTTTTTAAAAGTATTATCATTAGATTGTGAGCTCTTGGAGGGCAGGGACAGTCTTTGCCTTTATATCTCCATTGTTTAGTGCAGTATTTGGCACATTGTAGGCACTAAATGTTGACTTGGCACAGAGTAGTGTAGGGGCCAAATTTTAATTGGGGGGTGTTAATTAGGCAGCTTGCTAAGCACTGCTTTTACTTTTGTGGTTGTTGTAGTTGGTACTCTTATCATCAATATATTATACTGCGTCTCCTTTTCTCTTTGAAGCTAAAACTGCAACAAATAATCATAGGCCCAATCTCAATAGTGATCAGTACAAACACTTTGATATGCTCCATGTTTTCTGAATTGGATTGGTTTGCCTCTTCTTAGTCAGCCTTGTGGCCCAGCACTCTTGATAGACACATGATATAGGTATCAGACAGTGCAGACACACAATGGATTTTTTTGCCCTGATGGAAAATTTATGTCAGAAAAGCAGAATTCAAGTATCACCAGCCTCAGCCTTAGCCCTTGCAGTATGGGATTACAGGTATGTGACACCACATCTGGTTCCTTTAAGTATTTATGATGTTATGCCATTTAGTGCATTTATGTATAGTATTAATGCTATTTCACTAGACCTTCCAACATAATGTAATTTCCCTATTTATCCCTAAATCAAGTCTATATTAACATAATAGATTTTTGTTCTAGCACTTTATCTTAACTCTGGGTGAATCTTTGTTTCAAGAGTGCTTCTTTTAAACAACATATTATTGGATTCTGTTTTATAATCCATTCTGCAATCATCTACCATTTTGAGAATGAGCTTAGCCCATTTACACTCACTGTTGTGATGGTTAATTGTGAATTAATTCTATCCTATTCTCTTATATCTGCACAAGTGTTCAAAGTTTAATATAATCAACTAATCAACTTCTGCTCCTCTTCTTCTTTGTTCCTTTCTTCTTGCCCTCCCAAGGAGAAGAATCACAGGTTCTTATGCTTTCTTCCTTTCTTTCATTGTAAATCTCTCTGTCCAGTTCATCCTCTCAAGTTAGTGTTTATTTTGTTTAAGAATAATCCCTCAATGAACCTCCCCTCTTTCTCCTTTCTTCTCTCTTTTCCTTCCTGTTTTCCTGTTGAGAGAAACCTATTTCTGCATAGATCTTTGTCTATTGGGATTCTTTCCTCCTTTGACTAGTTCAGTTGAAAGTGAACTTCAAGTGTTGCCCATTCACCCACCCACTTTCTTTTTATTTCTAGTCTTCGCTTACACACTATGATTATGTAAACTAATTTCCCACAACTTCCCCTCCTTTTTTCCTCCTGTCTTTCCTTTCTTTTACTAGGGTCATTAAAATATAACTAAACCATACCCAGGCCTTCTGACTTATCTGTCATTGTTTCATTGTATAGCTTCATATATACCATCTAGTCCAAAGTCCAAAGAGTTCATTTTACAAATGAGGAAACTGAAGCTTTTGTGACTTGTACAAGGTCATACAGAAGATACGCATCACACAATTCCTCTGATTGTAGAGTCATTGTAGACTTATCTGTCTCCCTTTATGAACCCTTGATGATATTATATTTCTGACTAGATGCTTGTGTCCTCTGTCTCTCTAGTAAAATGTAAACACCTATGATTATTTAGTCCTTTGTGATTCCTTGCACATATTTATATTGTAATGTTTCTCTTGATGCAAATATTTGTATTTTGAATTTTCTGTTTACCTCTGGTCTTTTCATCAGGAATGCTTTTGCAAATTCTTAATTTCACTAAAAGTCTATTTTCCTCCCATACAATTATATTCAATTTTGGTGGGTAAGGTACTCTTGGTTGTAAGTGTATATTATTTGTCATTTGAAATGTCTTATCCCAAGCTCTCTGCTTCTTTAAAGTAGCACTTCTCAAATCTTGTGTGATGCTAACTATAGCTCCATAGTATCTGAACTCTCTGTTGTTTTTTTTTCCTTTCACATAGAAGTTCTGGATTTTGGCCATGAGGTTCCAGGGAGTTTTCATTTTGGGTTTTTTTTTTTTTTCTGGAGGGACTAGTGGACTATTTCTATTTTCTCTTTGCTCTCTTGTTTGAAGAGATCTGGAGTTTTATTTCATAATTTCTTAAAATATCATGTATCTTTAAAAAAGCACTGCATGACCAGAAAAAGACACACACACACACTATGTATGCATGCATGTGTGTATGTGTGTATATATGTGTGTATATGTATGATATATATGAAATGGGGGGTGGTCATATTTTCTGGTAGTCCAGTGATCCTTGAACTTTTATCCAGATCAGTTTTTAATGAGATCTTTTACATTGTCTTTTTTTCAGCCTTTTGACTATTTTAATATTTCCTGTTATCTCATTTGATACATTCTAATTTTTAAGGTGTTCATTACTTGGATAAAGTTCTACATCTTTTGCGCTAAGCTGTTAATCTCTCCAAACCTTACCTCCATACCACTCATTTCTTTTCCAATTCTTTTTCTTCAGCACTCTAAAAAAAAAGTGAGCAGCAGGTTTGTGGCTCACTCAAGAATGAGATCAGAGTCTCAGTTCCACATACATACATACATACACACATGCATACATACATGTATATGTATATGCATATGTGTGTAAACACATATTAATATGTATATATACATTCATATATGTAATGTATTCAGAAACAATACAAATTAAAGTCCCAGAAAATGGGACATTCTTTTTTTAATCATAAAAGTATTTTATCATTTTCCAGTTACATGTAAAGATAATTTTCAACATTTGTTTATGAAGTTTTGACTTCCAAATTTTTCTCCCTCCCTCTTTTCCTTCCCTCCTCTCCAAGACAGGAAGCAAGCTGATATAGGTTATATATGTACAATCACAATAAACCTATTTCCACATTAATCATGTTGTAAAAGAAGAATCAGAACGATAGGGGAAAACTTCAAAAAAGAAAAAAAAAGAAACAGTATGGTTCAATCTGCATTCAGAATCCACAGTTCCTTTTTC
Organism: Dromiciops gliroides; assembly: GCF_019393635.1. Classification (NCBI taxonomy): domain Eukaryota; kingdom Metazoa; phylum Chordata; class Mammalia; order Microbiotheria; family Microbiotheriidae; genus Dromiciops; species Dromiciops gliroides. The sequence continues at coordinate 93,444,840 of NC_057864.1, forward strand.
TGGATGTGGAGAGCATTTAACATCTTGAGTCTTTGGAATTGTCTTAGATCATTGTATTGCTGAGAAGAGCTAAGTCATTACAGTTGATCATTAAACAATGTTGCTGTTATTGGGTACAATGCTCTCCTGGTTCTACTTACTTCATTCAGCATCAGTCCACTTAAATCTTTCAAAGTTTTTTCTGAAATGTGCCTGCTCGTCATTTCTTACAGCACAATAGTATTCCATTACATTCATATACTACAACTTGTTGAACCATTCCCCAGTTGATCGGCATTTCCTCAATTTCCAATTCTTTGCCACCACAAAGAGAGCTGCTATAAATATTTTTGTACATGTGGGTCCTTTTCCCTTTTTTATGATCTCTTTAGGATACAGACCTAATAGTGGTATTCACAGTCCCATAGCACTTTGGGCATAGTTCCAAATTGCTCTCCAGAATGGTTGGATCAGAAACTGGGTCATTCTTGAAAGATCCTTTTTAGGAACTTAAGCTAAGCTTTGAAGGAATCTAGCAGTATCAAGAAGTAGACATGAGAAGGGAAAATATTTCTGATATGGAGTGCATCCAGATACAAAGTAAAAAAAAATAAAAAAAGAATGTCATACTCTAGGAGCATTAAGTAAGAAAAACATGTCTACATGTCTTAAAGAATAAGGCTGAGGTTTGGAATGCAAAAAGGGTGAAGAAGAAGAGAAAGGAGCTTTAATGCACTCCATTAGAAATGTAGCTACAAGTAAAGAATCAGACTGTTCACAATGTTTTACACCTCTAAGATTCATTGGCAATTCTATATATAAAATCTACCCCCTTTATTAGTACATAAAAAGTCTATTTTTCATCCACTGGGCCTGAGGCTTTCTCACACTAGAAATTCCTTCTGCTCTGGTCCTCTTTTCCCAGTGAGAAAGGGCCCGAGGCCCCTCCTAGATGTGCCTTGGACTTTCTGGACTTTGACACCATGCCCATGTGAGGGTAACTTCCCCTCTCTTTTTTCAGCTCCCTTTTGTGTGCTGTCTTTCTCCATTGGAAAATAAGTTCCTGGAGGGCAAGGACTGGCTTTCTTTTTGCTTGTATTTTGATTCCCACAGCTTAATAAATGCTTGCTGTTTTTTCTTACATATATAGTACTTTAAGGCTTTGACAAAGGACTTTATATATATATTATCTCACTAGAGCTTCAGCAAATCCCCATGAGATTAGTACTTAATAAATACTACCTTCTTACTTACAATGACCTTATTCAGGCATGGTTTTTTTGAAGTAGTGGTTTGTATTTATTTCCAATTCTTTTTTCTCTTTATAGCTTGCTTTTACCTAGGTGATTGTATGGTGTTTTCTCCTAGGAAAAAAGGGAGTGTATTTTGTCTTTCTTTGTATCCCCAGTACTTAGCACAGTTCATGGTACACAATATGCACCTAATAAATGTTTATTAACTGATAGATTGCATATGGAATTCCCCATGAGAAATTTCCTTCAATAAATATAGATCAGCAGCTACTTGCAATTTGTTTTAGCAAATTGTTAGGTGCACTAAGAAGGGAAGTGACATGTCTATAGTCATCAAATATGTTAAAGCAGAAATTAAACCCAAGTGTTTTTGTATCCATGACGATCTCTCTATGCTTTATGCAATACTGCCTCCAAAATAAAATATTCACTATTATTTCTATTTTAGAGACAAGAAAACTGAGATCCACAGAAGTTAGAGATCATAGTTTCATATATACCATCTAGTCCAAAGTCCAAAGCGTTCATTTTACAAATGAGGAAACTGAAGCTTTTGTGACTTGTACAAGGTCATACAGAAGGTAAGCATCACACAATTCCTCTGACTGTAGAGTCAGTATTCTTTGTTTTGTACCATAAAAATCACAGTGACTTAGTAGAAATACAGGTAATCAATTCAAGATCTTGTAATTCTTTGACTAATAGTCTTTGCACCAAACTACTCTGATTTTCATGCTCCCTGCAAAATGTTTTCTGGTGAAATTTTTCAGTTCATCCCAGTCATGTATTGAGTCACATATTATGTGGAAATCATATAAATGATAACTGATGAATTAAGCCCCACCCCCTAGATCCAAAATTACAAATAATGATGACATTTTAAAATGTGAAAATGTTTCATGTTACTCCCCTAATTCAATATTTTCCCCTCATTTTGTGTGGTCCTATTTTCTTTTTTTTTCTTTTCTTTTTTTTTTTGCAGGGCAATGGGGGTTAAGTGACTTGCCCAGGGTCACACAGCTAGTAAGTGTTAAGTGTCTGAGGCTGGATTTGAACTCAGGTACTCCTGAATCCAGGGCCAGCGCTTTAACCACTGTGCCATCTAGCTGCCCCCGTGTGGTCCTATTTTCAACAGAATGAACTAGATTACTCTACAGTAGACTAAAGCTTTTTTTTTTTTCCTAATTTGTGGGCACTGCTTGGGGCAATCTAATTGTTAAATGGTAGTCAGCTCATGAATTCCCAGAGCAATTCTCCTAATAAGTGATATTTACTCATTCCTACATGCCTATTCTTTTTCAAATGACAATTTTAGCAAAATTAATTAAACCCTTCTTGCCTAAAAAAAAAAAAAATGTTTCTCTTAAGAGTGATTCTTGATTTATTCAAAATTTGGGTTTGAGGCAGTGCCTTTTTCAGGATCCTGGCCAACTTTATTTTTTTTCTGATAAAAGTATTTTATTTTTTTCCAGTTACATGTAAAGTTAGTTCTCAACATTTGTTTATACAAGCTTTCCAATTTCAGATTTTTCTCACTCCCCTCCCTCTCCCCTCCCCTAGATAGCAGGTAATCTGATATATATATATATATATATATATATGTATGTATGTATGTGTGTGTGTATATATATATATATATATATATATATATATATATATAATAACATTAAACATATTTCTGCATTAGTCATGTTATAAGAGAAGAATCAGAGCAATGGGGAAAAACCTCAAAATAGAAAAACAACAGCACCAAAAACAAAAGAAATAGTATTGTTCAATCAGCATCTATACTCCACAGTTTTTTTTTTTTTCTGGATTTGGAGATCCCCTTCCATCATGAGTCCCCTGCAACTCTCCTGTACCATTGCATTGGTGAGAAGAATATAGTCCATCACTGTTGATCAACACACAATGTTGATGATACTGTGCACAATGTTCTTCTGGTTCTGCTCATCTCACACATCATCAGTTCATGCAAGTCCTTCCAGGTTTCTCTGAACTCCTCCTGCTCATCGTTTCTTACAGCACAATAGAATTCCATTACATTTATATACCACAACTTGTTCAGCCTTTCTCCAACTGATGGGCAACCCCTCCCAACTTTATTTTTTAATGAAGTATAACATAGTTGAATTGTTTGCCTAAGAAGTATCATAATTTTTTCCCCATCAATCCTTTTTTTCCTCCTAATTTAACTACTGGATTAGTTCTGGAGTTTCCTTTGTCTCACTTGGTTTTAAAACTCTCTGACTTTATTAGAACAAATAAAAATCAGGCAAACTAATGTAATACTTCTGTGGCATTATGCTGCATTAAAGTATATCCAAGAAAGATTCATGAAGACATGGCAAGCTTAAGAGAAGAGTTATTAGCCTTTCACTGCGATAAATGATGTCTCAACTCTGAATTTCAGTCATAGATTGAGTTCATTATTTTAAGCACCATAAGAACACCAGGAAACTTGTACAATAGTGATGATGTTTAGTTTGCAGAGGTGGTCAGGTGAGTAGTAGTGATTTACTATTTAATATTAAACATGTACAAAATGTGAAATGTTTTATAGAATAAATGTCATGCCCCATTACTTCTTCTTTTCTTATTGAAAATAAAGCTACCAGGGGGAACTAGGTGGCCCAATGGATAAAGCACCGGCCCTGGATTCAGGAGTACTTAGTTCAAATCCGGCCTCAGACACTTGACACTTACTAGCTGTGTGACCCTGGGCAAGTCACTTAACCCCAATTGTCTCACCAAAAACAAAACACACACAAAAAAGAAAATAAAGCTACCCAAAAACATAAAATATACTTGTATAATATTACACAATGGATGAAAACAGAAAAGCAATAAATTTAAAATTTAGATACAGCTAAACTCCCAGAAGTGAAAGAGTAGGTTTGGGAATCTGTCCAAATATGAATTGAATCATTGAATTGGGCAAACGTTAAACTCTTCTCAACCCTTAAGCGAGCTCCTTCTGGTTATTGTAAGATAGGTGTGACTACCCGTAAAATAGCAGATGTCTCATACGAGCCACTACCAACATTCAACTATAATCACAGAATATTCAAACCATAAGGGACCTTAGAAATTATCTAGTCCTAATTAGTAAACTGAGCCTCAGCAAGGGAATTTATGTGAAGTTATTTTTGACCCCAGACTTTTAGTTTAAAATCCTGTGAAGATAAGAAAAGATCCATAAAAGTGAAATGAATATGTGTATACCCTATGATCCAGCAATACCAATATTAGGTCTATATCCTAAGGAGATCATAAAAAGGGGGAGAGTTGGGAAGCTAGGTGGTGCAGTGGATAGAGCACTAGCCCTGGAGTCAGGAGGACCTGAATTTAAATCTGGCCTCAGACACTTGACACTTATTAGCTGTATGACACTTGGCAAGTCACTTAACCCCAACTTCCTCACCCACAAAAAGGGGGGAAGAGGACTCACATGTACAAAAATATTTGTAGCAGCTATTTTTATGGTGGCCAAGAATTGGAAGTTAAGGGGATGCCCATCAATGGCTGATACAGGAATGTAATGCAATAGTATTGTGCTATAAGAAATGATGAGGAGGAAAATTTCAGAAAAACCTAGACTTACATAAACTGATGCTCAGTGAAGTGAGCAGAACCAGGAGAACATTGTACATAGTAACAGCAACATTATGTGATGGTTAACTGTGATAGACTTAGCTCTTCTCAGCAATACAATGATTCAAGACAATTCCAAAGGACTCATAATGGAAAATGCTCTCCACATCCAGAAAAAGAACTATGGAATCTGAATACAGAAGCATACTATTTTCACTTTTTTGTATTTTGTTTTCTTTCTCAAGGTTTTTCCCTTTTGTTCTGCTTGTTCTTTCACAACACGATTAATGTGGAAATCTGTTGAACATGATTGCACCTGTATAACCTATATCAGATTGCTTGCTTTCTTGGGCGGGGAGAGGGGGAGAAAAAGGGAAGGAGAAAAATTTAGAAATCAAAATCTTACAAAAATGAATGTTGAAAACTATCTTCAGGTGTAATTGGAAAAAATGAAATACTATTTACAAAAGAAAAAAGTAAAATGAGTTATATGAATCCATAGAACTATAAACAACTCAACTCCTAGAATTTCAAGTCGTCTTATAAATTCCTAAACTATCATTTGAACTCAAGTCCTATGCCTCTATATCCAGTGCTCTTTCTACTATGCCATACTAAGCTTATATGATCTCAACATTGATCCCAGTTCTAACATTCTATGATTTTAATGTATAATAATCCATGATTGAATCATGCCACACATACTAGCTGTGTGACTGGGTTTTTTCCCCTGGTAGAGGAGGTAGTTGGGGATGGTGGCGGGGAGAAAATGAAAGACCTCATACCATCCCATAAATCTTTTTTTCCTGGGATGTGCTCTTACTGTTATTTTTAACTTGCTACTAGTTCCACTTAATGTAAAATTAAGGTGTCAGTAGATAGGCAGTTCTCCTAGTCACAGCTGGAATTCTGTCAAAGAAAACCTGACACTTTTCTCAGGGCACTATAGATCTCAATCTAGACTTTCTTATGCTTTTGCTTAAAATAAGTGGTAGCTATGCCATCACCCACGGTTAGCACTTTTGCTCTATTTCATCTATTGCTTCAGAATTATTATTATTCTAATTATGATATTTTCCATACCAGTTATGAGTGTGACACAACTCACCAACATGCCTGGAATTCTACTCTAAATGAGCTTTTCTGTTCATTTTATTACTCTTAAAGGAAATTCCTTATAGTCATGAAATAGCATGTTTTTGCAATGTGATGAGAACATTTCAAGAGCTTATTGAATAAAAATAGATACATAGAGTACTCTATGGCCCTGCTCATCTTGTTGTGCTTTCTCTGAACAGCATGTAATGTCTCATTCTATTTTCATGGTTGTTTTGGCCAACTAACCAGAGGAAATGATTTTCAAATACTAGTTATTTAATTTGTGACTTAACTCTGTCCTTTGTTCTAGCTGTATCCTTTTACTCCCTGCTCAGCCCATTTTATTATTCATGTTTAAAAAGGGAGAATTTGTAAGAGAGAGGCAATAAAATTAAAACTACTTGACCTTGTTATTATTAATGGTAAAAATAATGGAAACAATCACTAACATTTATATAGCACTTACTATGTACCAGGCACTGTGCTAAGCACTTTACAATTATTATTTCATTTGATCCCTCACAACAACCCTGGGAGGCATGTGCTATTATTACTTCCATTTTACAGATGAGGAACTGAGACAAATCAAGATTAAGTGACTTGCCCTGGGTCACACAGCTTGTATCTTCTAAGTTCAGATTTGAACTCAGGTCTTCCTGAGTCCAAATCCAGTCTTCTATGCCCAGTGGTACCTTTTTATAGAATGTCTGTGCTAAAAGAACACTGAAAAATCAAGATGAACCCCTTCCTCTTACATATGAGGAAGCCTTTTCAATTTGTTGCTTTCCATAAGTGGGAAAACTGTTAAATAGAACTCATATGAAAGAGATAACACTTACTCTGTATAGACATGTAAGGCAGAACTAAGAGTCACATTGAAATTGCAGAGGGAAAACAATGTTTGGTGTCGAAAAAAAATGTACAAAAATTAAGCTGACCAAAAATGAACTGAACTGCCTTAACAAGTAGCAGGTTTTTCCTTCAGTGGAAGTCTTCAAACAAAGGCTGGATGACCACTTGTAAAGTATGCTATAAGGGACACTTCTTTATGGGAAGAGTTCAAGTAAATGGTTGCTGAGTTCCTTTCTAACTCTCACATTTGGTGATTTAGGAATTTTGGTCTAATACTAGGGAGGGCTTTTAAAATGCTAAATACATGGGCAGCTAGGTGGCACAGTGGATAAAGCACCGGCCCTGGATTCAAGAGGACCTGAGTTCAGACACTTGACACTTGATACTTACTAGCTGTGCAACCCTGGGCAAATCACTTAACCCTCATTGCCCTGCGAAAGATAGATAGATAAATAAATGAGTGAATAAAAATATAGATAAATAAATGAATAAATAAATAAAATGCTAATCACTTTAAAAAAAAACCCTTTTTCTTCAGATAAGCATGTTTACACATGCCTTACACCCAGCAATCAGGAGGCTGAGCATGGAGCATCTCTTGTTTTCAAGAGTATTAAGATGCAGTGGGTTATCCAGATCAAATGTCCACACTAACTTCAGTATCAGTATAGTGAGCACCCAGGCATGGGGAGGCCACAAGGTTATTTGAGAGAGGGTAAACTAGTCCAATTCAGAAAAAGATCAAGTCAAACCTTCTATGCTGGTAAATAGTGAGATCAGGTTTATTAGTAGCCCCTGTACTCCCAGTCTAGCCCAGATGGGAAGACTTAGTCTTTCATTCATTGATAGATGAATGATAAACAGATAGAAGACATGTCCTTTCTAACTTCTTTCCAGCCTGTCTTTGAGGTGATATATCTATATGTCACTTCTGATTCATTGAACATAATCGATAAAGCTTGATCGAGCTGATGAAGTTTTTAAAGATTAAACTTTTAATAAGAATATCAAATTACATTATTATTATGGTTGTTTGGGTTCTTGATAATGTCATATAATTTATTTCCTTACTATGATCTTGAAATTTGGTAGAATACATAAATAGATGATAGATAATTAAGCAGACAGATAGATGATAAGTAGATAAATAAACTCTCCTATTCATTTTAAAATCAAATTTCAAAGTCAGTTAAAAAAGAAGTACATTATATGGCATTAACAAGAAGTAACACGAAAAGATAACAATAATACATATGACATTCTTTTTAAAATGCTGTTATTTTTACCCGAAATACAGATAGGCCTGGGGAAAAGTTAGAAAGAGCTCATTCTTCTACCAATTTGTACATTATCAATTGCAAGTGAATTTCTGGGCCTATTACAGTTTAACCCTCTGCCTTTATTACAATCATCCAAAGTCTATATTATACAAAACCACATAGATACATTTTATTTTATAAATAAAATATATTTGAGATGACAAGTTTAATCACATTAGTGATCTATCTATATAAAACTAAAAATTAAGTTGCTTTGAAATATTTGGATTTGGATAATTTCACCATAAACATCTTTCTTAATCAGGAAGATATTTTGGCATTGTACTGACAAACAAGAAGCTTGAAGAATCTAATAACGTTACACAGGATACAAAATATGATATTAAAAACCATCAAAATGATAACCTTAAGATCTGGAAGGTATATAAGACCATCAATCAAACCATTTTATCCATGAAGAAACTGAGGCCCAAAGAATTTAAGTGACCTGCTTCATTTCATGGAGGAAGTAAAAATTCAGAGAAAGACACACACACAATTTGAGCCTCAGTTTCATAATTCCAAAGCCAGTGATCATTCTACTATGGCATATAGGAGAAAACACTATGAAACATTTCAGTGAAATAGGAGCAAATTTTTGGTCTTCCAACAGTAAGGCATCAGAAGCAGTGAGGCATACTGCAAAGATACTTAGTCTCAGAAACAAAAAGACCTGTGTTCAAGTCCTGCCTCTTACACATACTGGCTGCATGATCCTGGGCTAGTCACTTTTTCTCTGTATATCCCAGGCAACTTTTTTTTTTCTCCACAGAAATCATAACTGTGCTCCTCCTCTTCCCCCTCCTCCAAATCTGAACTGACCCTACACATGGGAAGCAGGTGAAAGTACAAGGCACAGTGCTGCTTCTCCTTGTAGAAAGTCCCATGAAAGCTGGGATTTCTAGACACCAGCCCAACCATGAATTGAATGAGTTAAATAGTTTCTGGGGTTGCCTATTTATTTAAACTGAGCTCCTTGGTACCTGCCAGGGACTAGGCATGAGGGTGAGAACACCATGTTCTATACTGGCAGCATGTATCAGATTCCCATAACTGAATATCTTTAAAGCAAAGCCTATTTCAGTCAATGAACAGGGTTATCACAGAATAACTTCCTGTTCAGACACAGGTTGGGGTTGCTGGCCTTTGAAGTTCGTTCCAGATCTGAAATATTGTGGTTCTGTTACTGATTCTAATCCACAACCTCTAGGAGAAGGCACGCTGGAGAGCTTGTAGGCCAGAAAAGACAGAGAAGGTGCTTAAACCATCTATAACTTGGAAGGAAGGAAGGGCAAAGGACCGCTTGAGTTAATGATCTGAAAAGAAGAATGCAGTGGTAACCACCTCCATGAAGAGCAGCTAGACAGTCTTTCATGGGAAGAAAACACATCTAGCCTTAATAAAACCATGTTTTGCCAATAAAACTTTGGAGAAGCCATTAATCTTCACTGGGGAAACTGCTGAGCATCTTGTCCCCTGAGGCACATGACAGTTAATGAAAGTAGTTGTCTCTGTCCCCTGCTGTCTGGCCTGATGGTGTGTGCCAATGGTTTGACAAATGCATGTGTCAGCTGAAACTACTTCCTTCTCTTGGTAACACAAGGGGCCAGTTATGGTGGTAAAGAGATAACCACAATGGAGCTGATGACCATCCCTGCTCGGATTCCATTGATGTGTATAGCCAAGACAGAGGCAGGGGTCAAGAACCATGAGGTGGACACTGAGGTCTTGTCCAGAGCTAGACTCAGCTCTCCATCAGTAGATTTGGTGAGAGATTCACCCAGTGGGAGGGAGCAGTGGTCTACTCTGACTGTGGTGCTCCTGGCTGCAGATGCAGTGGTGATGCTCCCAGTTCTTGTGCTGACAGAAGGAATCACAGTACCAGACAATGATGCAACCACTGCATATCTTGCTGGCTTAGCATCCACAACTCCAGCAACTCTCAGTGGCCTTATCTTGCTAATTTATAACCAGAAACACATCTTCAGTGGCCTGGCACTTGGTGTCTGCAATGTTATATTCCAGGTAGGCTCTCTCAAAGGTGATCTTGTCAAAGACCTTCTGCTCAGCCCCCACCACAGCCTTCTGCACTTGCAACATAGCCTGCACCTTCATCTCATTTTCCCTTTCTTCCATATCTCTTCAGTGACATATGTTTTTCCTGACCTACTGAAGAACTCACATAGAGAATCACTGCTGATTGAGTCTGAGCAACATGAGCTGTACTGCCTGGTGATCAGCTTACTTGCTGCTGCTTTCCTGGTCTCTGTATTCTTGCTGCATCATTTCTTCTAAAAGTTGAATTCTTCCTTATCTGTTTCTTGGCAGTGCTGAAGGATATCCATGGAATGTGAAGTGATTGAGATGTTTCAACTCATCAGCCCATTATCTCTCTGTCAAATGGTGGTCCCCTAGTTTCTCTTGGTATATTCCATGTAATAAACCAAACCCATGATGTTGGTAATGTATTTTTTGATGTTCTAGCATCTTGGCGGGAGTCTCTGCATATGTGAAGTGACAATATCTTCCTGGTTATAATGTTGTAGTAACGGCAGAATAGAATGGAACTGCCCATCAGGATTCATGAGGTACAGAGGGAGAGAGAGAGAACAGGGTTGTTCTGGGGAGCAGAGCTAATGGTGCACACTCTTGGTGGGAGGCTCAGAAAGGACTGGTTCTCTCTTAGAGCCATCGTCTTCTCTCCTGTTGGGATTGTGTCTCTTTCCATACCATGTATTTCTATCAGTAGCTCTAAAGAGTCACACAGGGAAGAGGTATCTGTGTTGAGGAGAAGATGTTCATGCTGAAACAAATCCTAGGAAGAGGTCTGCTTGGCTTCTGAAGCTCAGTGTAGCAGTTCTCTCTGTGACAGGGGAAGGTTGGTCTTCAAGAATGGAATCACAAAGGGATGAAGAGAACAGATGGTGATGTTCTGCCACTTACAATGGAATTCCTCATGGCCACCATAGAATTTACCAAAGCCAGAAAGATGATCAGAACATTCTCTTCAATCATTGGGGAAATGTCACTACCAAATTGCTGGAGGGTCATTATAAAGCACTGCAGTCTATTAAGCTGTCAGACAACACAAGTAGGAGAAAGCTCCTGATTGGTGAGCAATCAAGATGAGAATGATAGAGGGCTGTTCCTAAATTTCTGGGGTGGGGATGAATCACCATTCAGGGTGAGTGGTGAATAGATGATCCCATTGGACAGCTCTGTAGGAGTGAAGGAACCTGGCAAGGATTGAGGGGGGAGAGGGGAAGGGGGACACCATGGTTGATGGAAGCATGACAGGAAATGAGGTCCTTCAGATAATTTTGGTAATGAATGACATTATGTTCACTACATCAAATTATTCAACTCATTATCAATGTAGGAAAAATGAAGTTACTGAAGAATGCCTTTTGTCCAGACTTTCATAGGCAGTTTGGGTTGGAAAAATCAATAGAAGTCACCCTTTAGGACATCTATCTTGCCCAGGCACAGCAGCTAGACAGTGAGCTGAACCAGAGGATCAAACAGGAAGAAGACAACATGTTAGATTGCCTTTGGTAAACTAGAGAATTCTTTGAATGACCTCAAGCTTCTCCTTGAAACAAAAGCCCATTCTTTTTACACCAATAGACTTCTAATGATATCACTGGTAGGCAGCTGCTCCCAGGATGCCCACCATCACCTTGATATAATCACAGCCCTAATAGATTCAAGCCAACAATGACAGTGGAGGCCAACCAGACCCAGCTCATTGAGACCACTGCTCCAGACAACTTTTTTAATACTGGGGAGTAGAGAACTTGCTTATATGCCCTAGATGAGGTAATTTCTCCCTGAAAGTTCACTATAACAATGAAATTACTGGGCAAGTCCAAAAATCTAGTCAAGTCAAGTCAATAATTATGTTTATTAAGCACCTAAGACCTAATATGTACCAAGCACTAGGGTAAAAGTTGAGGATACAAAGGAAGGTGGAAAATAATCTGTGCACTCAAGGAGCTAACAATCTAATAGAGGAGATGACACAAAAACAACATAATAAAGAGATAATTTCAAGGGAGAGGCTCTAAGAAAAGGACTACACAAAACTTCTTACAGATGATGGGACTTTAGTTGAGACTTGAGGAAAACCAGGGTTACCAGGAAAATGAAGAGGTAGAAATGAGGAGACAATCTCTGGAAAATGTCCAAAGATCAAAAATGGACTTTCTTGGGTAAAGTCAGTGTAATTGAATCAATTGGAGTTTGTGGTGGAGATTAAGGTATAAAAAGACTGACTTTAAATGCCAAACAGAGGATTTTAAATCTTATCCTAGATGTAATAGGGAGCCTCTAGAGTTCATTGAATGGGCCAGGGTGACCTGTAATTTAGGAAGATGAAAAAATACATATATTAGGTTAAACATCATATTTAACAATACCTTTATGTTCTCAAATCTACCTCCCCAGTCAAGACCACTTTTGCTCCAACCCCAGGGGCCTATGTTCCCAAGGATTACAAGGGCTCTTTTATATGTTCCAAAGGGTGGGAGTGATTCTAAGAGAACTAGGAATGTTTGCTATATTAAGAGCTATCAGCATTTTCATTTCTATTTTAAAGCTCAAAATTCTATTATTTAATTCTCAGCTGTATAGCCTTATATAGCCAGGAAGAGAGACAAAAGTTCCACAATCTTCAGTTACCCCCATCTTTTAAAAAAGCTGGAAATTTATGCTTGAGTAGGAATTATCTCTAATTTATCTAACAAATATTTACTAAAGGCCACATTTAACAAATAGCAAATATTTCATTCTCTTCTATCTTTCATGCTTCAATAACTAATTATTTTACCTTGCTTTTATCTTCTCTTATTGCTATTAGATGTGTACATAAGCAGACAGAAGACAGATGATTAACAGGAGGCACAAATCTCTAAATCTTCACACATTGAGATGAGAATAATCAATCCTCCCTCAAATAAACTGCTGTCAGAGAACAAACAAGGCTGCTAGTCATTCTGGGACCATGAGTCTATAGGAAACTTCAAGAAAGTTTTTCTTTGTTAATATATTTCACAAATTAATATCATCAAAAAATACACAAATGTATAATATGTATATACAAAGTACTACGCTAGTAGTAACTGAAGATAGAAAAAGGACAAGATTCCTGCCCGCAAAGGGCTTACTATTTAATTGTAGAAATAAAACATATATTTAATAAGCTATCACCAAATCTTAGAATTGAAAGGATCCTAAAAGACTAGCTAATTCAACCCACACCTAAATGAGAATCATCCTTAACAACAGACCTGACAAGTATTCATCCAGTCTTTGCTTAGAGATCCCTACTGAAGGGGAACCTATTAATTTCTAAGGCAGCACATTCTACTTTGTATCATCCTAAGTATTGTTTTCCTCACATCAAATACCTTGCTCAAGCACCACCTTTTACATAAGGTGTTTCCTAATTTCTCCACCGGTTATGATGTCCTCAACAAAAATTAATGGTGTATTTATTTTATAGGTATGGGTGTATATAAAGTAGGCAGGGAAGTGGCACAGTGGATAGAGTACTAGGCCTGGAGTCAGGAACACTCATCTTCCTGAGTTAAAATCTGGCCTCAGACACTTAATAGTTGTGTGGCATTGGGCAAGTCACTTAACCCTGTTTGCCTCAGTTTTCTCATCTGTAAAATGAATTGGAAAAGGAAATGATAAACTATTCTAGTATCCTTGACAAGAAAAACTCCAAATGGAGTCACAAAGAGTCATGACAAGATGAAAATAACAAAACAACATGTATATAAATGTTGTCGCCCCCATGAACGTTGAGCTCCTTGAGGGCATAAATTAAATGTATCTACTAAAGGACAGCCTTTTAACTATTTGTATACATCCATCATGTTATTGCCCCTAAATCTTTTCTTCTACATGTTAAATATCCAAGTTCCTTCACCTAAGCTTTATATGGCATAATCTATAATTCCGTCTTTATCCTGGTTAGATTTCCAAATTACCAATATCTTTCCTCAAGCATGAAACCCAGGACTGAACACAATATTCCAATAGCAAGACTACCACCTCCTTTGTCCTCTCTCTCTCTCTCTCTCTCTCTCTCTCTCTCTCTCTCTCGCTCTCGCTCTCGCTCTCGCTCTCGCTCTCTCTCTCTCTTGCTCTCTCTCAATGTACCTTAGGAACCACAATTTGAGCATTAGGGTTTCCTTGTTCTCTCCATTTTGAGAGAGGGAAAGGAAGGATTTTTTTTCAGTGTTGACCCATGGTAAGCGTATTATACAATACAAAGTAATATATACTCAGTGCCAAATATTTGGTATAGATAGAGCTCTAGCATTTCGGGAAAGCAAAAAGATCAGGGGGGTTAGGAGAATCAGGGAAAAAATAGCCGAGAAGAAATAAGGTTTGATCTGGGGGAAGGTGAAGAGACATATTTAGAAAATACTGTATTTAACTGGTACCTGAGTTAAAACAGTTAAATTAGCTGGACACATAAACCTAAGCAAGATGGTGAAAAATAGATTTTTTTAATTTGACTGGGTATTTATTATAAAGATAAAAAAATGAATTTAATGTCTAAATTGTAAGAAGCAGCAAGGAACAGGAATCGAGTAATTGAGATTATATTATAGAAGATAATTACTTACTTATATAAAAAAACAAACCATCTACCCACCCACAAGGTTTAACAGTCCAAACCCCACTCAGGTTCTTAATTGAGCATCATCATTGACAATTCTGGATCTCTGCTGTGAAATTAAAATATTTAGATTGATTTCATGTCCCCAGTAATGTCAATGTTTTTGTTTCTTCAGCAAATATACTGAAGCTTCATTCATCCATTTACCCATTAAGGTATTCATTCATTCATTCATTCATTCATTCATTCATTAAGTCATTGATCAATTTCCTACTTGGTATAAGGCATTGTAATTGATAGGAAAAATAGAAATAGAAAATACTTTCATTCATCAGTTTCAAACAATGGGCATTTTTCTGCACAAAGAGTGACAAAAATAAATCCCTTCTTTAGGTCTTCAATTGTGTTTTAATTCTACAAGGTTAGCAGTGTTCTGAAATCATTTAACTTCTTTCTATATTTCAAAATGAATACATTCAACTCCTCAAGGGCTGCATGACTTTTCCTCATACCCAATGAAACATCATCATCCTGCAAGATCAATCGGCCTTGGTACTCAATCCTCATCAGCACTCTGACTCCTGGAACTCCTTTGAAAGGAGGGGAGAGAATTCCCATTTAAAGAGGGCCACTAGGCCATCCACCTCTTCATTTCCCACCAGGATACAATATTTTGGTTTCCTTCTCCCTTCCACAAATACCTTTTAAACATCCTTTTGTGTATTATCTTCTACCACTAGACTATTATATTGTGAGCTCCTTGAGGGCAGGGACCCTCTTTCTTTTTTGTAGCTGGATCTCCAACTTTAGTATAGTGCCTAGAACCGAGTAGTTCCTTAATAAGTGTTTACTGACTAAGTATGGATTAAACATGGACTGCTTTCCATCCTCACTTTTGGGTTATGACCCTGCTTTGGGGCAGCTGGGTGGTATAACAAACAGAGTCCTCCCCCTGGAGTCAGAAGGAAACCAGTTCAAATCTGGCCTCAGACACTAGCTGTGTGACCCTGGACAAGTCACTTAACCCTCTTTCTTCATTTGTACAATGAGCTGAAGAAGTAAATGGCAAACCATTCCAGTATTGTTGCCAAGAAAATCCCAAAATGGGGTCACAAAGAGTTAGACATGACTGAAACAAATGAACAATGGTGCTTATGAATATCACTAGGGTGAGAATAGCAAAGGGGAAAAAGTAAAGGCCAAGTCAACTGTTTAACAAAGTATTAGAAGCACTTATTTTTAAAGAAATCATTTGCAGCAAAGGAGTAGTCATAGTTTTCTTTTTACTATTATTACTATTACTATTATCTATATATTTTTTGCGTGGCAATGAGAGTCAAGTGACCAGGATCACACAGCTAGTAAGTGTCAAGTGTCTGAGGCTGGATTTGAACTCAGGTCCTCCTGAATCCAGGGCCAGTGCTTTATCCACTGACCCACTATTATTATTATTATTATTATTATTGAAAGGTAATGTGTGCTGGTGGATAGAGAACTGGCCTCTAGACTTACTGACCTGTACTCAAGCCCTTCCTCAGACACATTGGTTGAGAAGTCCAGGGCAATTTACAACTCCTCAGTATTCTGAGTCAGCTCTCTAAGATCTAAGATCATTGCAGATCTGCAATGATTACAGAGTTTTCCATAGCAGAAATTCCCTATACCAGTGAAATCACAGTCCCAGACTCCATCCCCATTAAAAAAAAAAAATTGGCTATGCTCTTCTTGGAAGCATCAATATGTTCTTTGGTCTATCCCCCTGCAGAGAATGTCATTTCTGAAATCAGTCTTTTTTTTCTTTTTTTGGCTAGCATATCATTGTACTTCCAAGTGTACTCTGAGCTACGTCCTTACCCTACAGCCAACAGAGACTATTATGAGCCAACTTTCGCCGGCTTTTTCCTATCTCTGGCATGAGCTAGGCAAGAGAAATGGACAGCTGAGGGCAAAGAGATTAGATGGGTTTCAAAATTGAGTTTTCAGGCAGAAAAAGAACCAGGACTCCAAGATACAAATGTTCCTTGCCCTCTGAGATTGCAATCACCCAGACTACTGAAATGACCTCCTAACTGGTCTCCATAATTCTAGTCTCTCTGCTCTTGACACTACCCTTGACACAGCCACCAAAATAACTTTCCTAAGATTCAGGTCTGATCACGTCATTTTCTGGCTTCAAAACCTTCAGTGATTCTCTACTGCTTTTTAAGATCAAATGCAGACTATTGAATCGAGCATTCAGAGAATGTGATAGTCTGGCTCTAAACCTTTATTTCAAGCTCAATTTCACATTCCTCCCCTTCATACACTCAATGTTTCAGCCAAACTGACTAATGGTTGTTCTTTAAATTCAAAATTCTGTCATTTGCCTCTATTTTTTTTTCTACAGAGCCTATAACAACCTGTGCCTGGATTGCCCTTCTTACTCATCTGTGTCTTTTAGAATCCTTTTTCTTCTTCTTGTTCAGTCATTTCAATGTCTGACTCTTTGTTATTCCATTTGGGGTTTTCTTAGCAAAGATACTAGAGTGGTTTCCCATTTCCTTCTCTATCTCAGTTTACGCATAAGAAAACTGAGGCAAATAGGGTTAAGTGGCTTGGCCAGATTGACATAGCTAGGAAGTGTCTAAGGCTGGATTTGAACTCAGGTCTTCCTGACTTCAGGACCAGCATTCTATCCCTGCACCACCTGGCTGCCCCTTTAGGATCCTTATCTTCCTTCAATTGTGTACCCTAGGTTCCATCTTCTCCAAGAAATTGTTCCTCCTCAAATTTTTCTAGAGCATCCTCATTCAGTTTCTTCTGTGCTTCTATAACACACTGTCTTGTACAATATTTATTGTTTTATATATTTTAACACACATACACTTCTTTACCAATAGAATCCTAAGCTCCTTAAGGGAATGAACTATTTTGATTTTAGCTTTATATGGCTCAGTGATTCTCTTAGTAACTTGGATTGTAGTCAACACTTTCTAAATGTTTGTTGATTTAAATTGTACCTCATTCATCTCACTATCCTTGACCTCTACAGCCTTTGACACTATCCTGTAGCCTTCTTTCTCCTTGATACTCTCATTTTAAAATGCTTTCATGATACTGTCCTCTTCTGGTTTTCCTTACCCATCTGATTGCTAAAGACAGTGAAAAGAGATTATAACTCAGGAATCCCAGTACTATTTTGTTTCAATATAGCTAGCTGTGAATGTGAGCAGGTTATAAAGTGTCTGGTCTTCATTTTTCTCATCTGCCTCTCAGTGCACCTCTCTACTCATACAAATGGGGTAGATTCCTTAAAAGATACTTATCAGGTACAAGGGATTCTATACGTCTGCATTTTATAAAATTATACATCATGATCTACCCCCCACAATGAAGGTAATTTTCAATAGTCAGCCAGAAGACAACACAATTAGTTCAAAGCAAAGGAATAGGATAGTAAGAAGATTTATAATAAAATATTCCATATGCCTATGAATTTATCATACACTGTCTTACTAACATGCACATAATCTAAGAGGCTAGTAGGGTAGCCAGACAACACATTGAATAGAATACTAGGCCTGGAGTCAGGATGCCCTGAGTTCACATCTGATCTTAAATACATACTAGCTATGTGACCCTGGGCAAATCACTTAACCTCAGTTTGCCTCAATTTCTTCATCTATATAACATGAATAATAATAGTACCTACCCCTCAGGGTTGTGGTGATGATCACATGAGATAATAATTGCAAAGTGTTTAGCACATAGTAAGTATTATATAAATGTTAGCTATTTTTTTAACTATTATCTAGCTATAGTAAGGGACATAATTTGAAGCTGCAAGGCCCCTGATGTCTTCTTATGATTTCCCTATGATTCTACTCATACAATGAGATGTCTTAGACTTGACTATGCATATGTGTTGCAAGATTTTTAAATTTTTTTTAACTCCAAGGGGAGGGGAAGTGGGAGACCAAAAAAAAAAAAAAGATGTGAGCATTTCCAAACTATTTCAGAAATATGGAGCCCTTACCCTAAAACCCCTGGGGAACATCTTCAGTTCTGCTCCCTCAGAGTCTGAGCTCTGAGGTCTGCTGAGTTGCTGTATCCTAGCTCCCTCAATCTGAACTCTTTTTTCTATAGAAAGACTGGAGTTCAGGAGTCACAGTCCTTGAATCCCTCTCTCTGGCTGTATGTACACACTTTTGTTCTTGTTGTTGTTGTTGTTGTTTTCCACTAAGGCCATTTGCTTCTGCCAGAGGACAAAATGGCAGATGGGGGAATGAAAAGAGAGAAATACCCTTTTCTATTTGTTACATTCTTTGAAAGGTACAAGTAAGTACTCAAGAGCTCAATCTTTATCTACAATTGACTCTTCTTCAGTCATTTTTAGTCCTGTCCAACACTTCATGACCCCATGGCATTTTCTTGGCAAAGATACTGGAGTGGTTTGACATTCCTTCCCCAATTCATTTTACAGATAAGGAAACTGAGGAAAACAGGATTAAGTGACATATGCAGGGTCACAGATCTTCCTTACTCCAGGCTAGGAATCCTGGCAAATCTACTGTTCCACCTAGCTGCCTCTTTTAAACTCTTAGTATCTCCCAAACATCAATGAATAAGGGGGAAAAAGGCATCCAGGCAACTCATGTAAGGGGCAAATTCATTGTTTCTGCCAGTCTTCTGCAATCTTCCCTGATCTAAATGCAAATCAATCAGTTCAAAGTATAATAACACTCTCACAAACTGAAAGTGGGCTCCTCAATGTCTGGCACTGCCTAATTTCATCAATTATATTCAGGGACTTAACTGATCAAGAGTTCTCTAACCCTCTCCAACAACATCCTCCTCTGCTCCCCTCCCCCCCACTCATAAAATTACAAGATAGTACAAGATATCTAAAGGAATGAAATTATTTCTCACACTGATACAAAACAGCCCACCTTAGCTGAGCTGCCCTCTCTCAGAGTTCATTTTCTCTGTAGCTCACACCTTCAGAGGTACGAATGTGATCAATTTGGTGCAGGACTTTAAAAGACCCATCCTGGCATTTGATAAAAAGTCTACTTGTTGGACAGAAAAAATGATTTATGATATATTGATATTGTATCCCTATTTTCCCTTCCAGTTTTTTGCTGTACCAAGCAAGCAAGCAGGAATTTGAAGCCAAAAGAAACATAGTCCTGTCATAAACTGTATGACCTATTAGGTGTAGTAGAAAAGTCTAAAATGGAAGTATTTTATGATATATAGTGATTTTGATGATAAATTCTTAGTCCAGGATAAGGTACTGTAGATTTGTTTGTCAATAGGCAATACCTAGCATGATATATACATGCACATAGTTATTAAATGTTTTTGTTATAAATTTTTTTGCTATAAATGTCAAGGCTTCACGCATGGAAAGGGGCTCCTACTTGTAACATGGAGGGTGTCTTTATATGGCCTAAAAGGAGGCAGAAGAGACATCTTTAGCTTCCTTTCCCTCACCCTTCTCCAAGGGAGACTTTAATTCTTGCCAGGGAGGGGAGCAGGAAGTTGAGGCCAGAGGCCACTGGGCTGTCTTCAGAGAGAAGAAGTACTATGCTAGAATTTTATCTATCCGCTCCCTTAAATATTAGTCTAGGGGTTGCATGCAAGTTCAATTCAACTTCTAATCACTGTCATTACTGGGGAGAACCCCAAGCTCTTTATCCAAAGCTTGACCCTTTCCCCACCAAATACAATTTCTGCAGTGAGAACATATAGCAGATAGCAAAGAAACCTATCACAACAAAACAGTAATCAGATAAGGCATACCAGGGAGGATATATACCAGACAATAAAGAGTGAAGAAACTCTCCCATTAGGAAGGAGATAACACTTTAACCAAGAGACAGTTCTAAATCTCACCCAAAGGTAAACTCCCCAAGGTCTCTATCACATCTGGGGATAAAGGATGGATATTGCCAGCTTCTCTCCTGTCTTCTCCGAAATTTTTTCCTTCGCAGCCTCAATTATGATTAGCCTCTTCCAGCTTCCTACAAAAGCTAGAAAGTAAAAGGGCCCAAAGTGACTTGAAGTTTGAAGAGTCTCAAAGACTCTTCTATATTTTTGGGATAAGGGTCACATAAACATTTAGTCAAGGTAAAGAAATACTTATTATTCTTGTAATTATTATAGTGCCAACAAATGAACTAGGTATATCATCTGTGAAAATGGGTACCTTGATTTGCTTGAGCCTCTCCAATTATCCAGGTAACCAGAACAACTGTATAAGGGCTGACTTCATCGGCTAACCTACCAACAATCCTTTGCTTAATGGAAAGTAAACCCAGAACTGGCAGGGAATCAGTAACTGAAGCCAATCAAAGACTTCTCTGATAGCAGGATATGTGACTGTAGATATGGTTCTTATCTTTAGCTATAATCCTTTTTTTCTTTTTGAAGAGATCACCTCATTAAGACCTTGAACAGTACTACCTATCACCAAGAATGACTTCTGATTTGTGTAGGAAAGGCCACATCTTCCACCCCTGTAATTCCTTACATCTTCCCATTAGGACTGGGCCTTTCGAAGCCCACCTCTCCTCCAAATCCCTTACCTGCCTTTCTTTAAACTGCATATAAACCCTAGCAATCTACTGCATGGTGTCCTATTCAGTAATAGGCTGAATAGACATGGTCATGCTGGATTTTCTTCCCTACTTAATAAAACCTTTCTTTTATTTTTACAGGCATTGTCTTTCTCTGTTTTTCTTCCTTTTTAGGAAGAAGGGGATTTAAATCTCAAGAATTTAGCATTTTCTGGTCTTCCCCTTTGGGGAGAGATCTAAATTACATTAAGAGAGCATTTACAGGGGCAGCTAGGTGGTCCAGTGGTTAAAGCACTGGATTCAGGAAGATCTGAATTCAAATGTGACCTCAGACACTTGACACTTACTAGCTGTGTGACCCTGGGCAAGTCACTTAATCCTCATTGCCCTGCAAAAAAAAAAAAGAGAGAAAGAGCATTTGCCTCAGTTTACACATCAGACAAATGTTTTTATAAATCCCAGTAATGCTTCAGTAAAATAAACATAGATTTCTGAAAACCAAATCCTGCCACCTCTATTCTTAGAAGTTCTACTTCTACAAGCAGTTGAAGGCCACTTGCTTTCCAACAACCACAGAATGCTATTGGATCCTATTGAGCTTTCAATCCACCAAACACTCCAAATCTTTTGGTTTCCAGACAACCAGCTGCTTAACCATGTTTTTGTTTTTTTTCCCACCTCCACCCCCAGTTTATATAAGGAAAGTTAATTTTTTAAAACCCAGACATAAAACTCACATTTCTTCCTATTAGGTTTCATTTTATCAGACTCGGCCCAATGTTCTGGATTTTGATTAAATCATAGATTTAATATACCTCAGTGTTCCCCTAATACAACCCTCTTATTTTCCAAATGAGGAAATTAAGGTACGGTAAAGAAAAAAAAAAGTCGTGTTCAAAGTCACAAAAGTAGTAAGTGGAAGAACTTAGCCTTGTGTCTGGGTCCTCTGGTATCTCATACAGTTTTCAGCCCTCCCCCTGCGCCCCACCCCCACCTTCTTGCCAACTTTTCAGGAGTATGTAATACACAGGTGGAGCGGTTGGGGGCCTTTGCAGCAACCAGAGGCATGCCTGGTGTAGCTCAATCTCCTCTTCCTTCTGGGGTACTTGCTGTTGCTGGCTGCATCAGCTACCTTGATGTCCAGATTCATCTCCTACTCAGGCCAGGGGCTCTTAGAATGGTAGGGTGAGCAGGGATGGGCTAGGCACAGTAGGGGAGGGGGGGCCTGCAGGTTCTGGAGTTAGCTCAGGAAGGAAAGTCCCACTGAAATGGGCCCTGGGTAAAAGCTCTGGAATGTAAGGGACAAGACAACTAATTTGCTTTGCCCACCCTGAGCCAAGATTGGCACCTAGGGGGTCAAAGACCAAAGCTGGATGTAAACAGGGCTGCTCCCAGGGGTATTATAAGGGAGGAGAAGTTTGCTTAGGGTATGGATCAGAGAAGAGTAGGGGAATGGCAAGGGTGGGCTTCATGATGGACAAGTACAAGTTGCTGTTTAATGTTGGCTGGATTCACTAAACAACTGACAGTCAATGTGCTAGCTATTCTCCTCAGCTTTGTGTCATCTGCATATTTCCTAAGGATGTTTTAATCCAGGTCATTGATGATAAAATTAAACAGATCAAGGTCAAGCACAGATTCCCTGGGGAATTCAATTCCTTTGGTATTCAACCTTCCAAGTTAACAGCTACTCTCTTCTCATCTAACCATTCAAACAGTTCTAAATCTATCTAATTGTTCTGTTATCTAGCCTACATTCCATTTTATATTTTATACTGGAGGAGCATGAGAGATTTTATAAAATGCTTTGGTGATTTCTTGCAATTACAAAATGATGACTGCAATGGATCAAAGGGAAAAAATAGAATGTATGTTGACTTCAGTAAATCTTTTTATATGGTGCCTACTGACCTATAAACCAGAAAATCATGGATAAATCAGGGTTTATGGAGTCTTTCTGAAAGAAATTTTCTATCATTTCTCTAATTGGATATAGAACTTTAAGTCCTTTAATTTACTTCAAATATCTGAGTAATTGATTTTTTTTTAGATGAACACAAAACAACATCTTCTTTGTAAGGTCTAGGCAATTATTGAAATTTTGAATTAATTCTATAAGATTTATCTTTTAAATCAACAAATATCTACATATATATATTATTCATGGACTAAATTGTGTCTGTATTTATTATATCAGATAGTCAACTAGCATTTACTAAGAGTCTACTATTTGAAAGCAGGCACTGTGTTAAGTGCTAGAAATTTTTTTTAAGGCAAAATATCACTCCCTGTTCTCAAGGAGCTCACAATCTAATGTAGAAGACAACATGCAAACTACATAAGAACAAGATATATACAGAGGGAAGTCTCAGTAGAAAGGTACTAACACTAAAGAGGACTGGGAAAAACACCTTCCAAAAAGTGAAACTTTCTTCAGCTGGGGCTTTAAAAAAGCCAGGAAAGCAAGAAGGCAGAGGAGGGAGAGAATTCCACACAAGAAGGACATGAGAGAAAAAACAAAAAGCTTGGAGATACAGTGGTGTGGGAGCAACAGCAAAGAGGCCAATAACACTGTAAGACTGGATACCTGAGTACAGAGTTAGGTATAGGAAAACTGGAAAGGTAGGAAGAAGCCTAGTTATAAAGAATTTTAATATCCAGAGAATACCATATCTGCTCCTGAAGGTAATAGGGAGTCACTGGAGTTTACAAAATGGGGGGGGGGGTCCTGTATTTTTTAGAAAGACAGCTAAGTAAAGGGCAGATTGTAGTAGAAGAGCCTTAAGGAAGGGAAGCTAATCAGCAAGCTACTGTAGTAGCCCAGTTGTGCATGGATGAGAACTTGACAAAATACTAAAACACTGAATAACGATTGCATGGACCTATCAGTTTATAAAAATTCCATTCATTTGAGGAGAAGTATTTTCAGCAATTATGGTAATTGAACTATCTTTCAAAATTATGAAAATAAAAGTTTTATATTAAATATTCCATCTTTCTCTAAAAGAAATACTATAGAATTTTGAATGGAATTGGGGCAGGTCTACTTTCTAACTTCTACAACGATATAAAAACAGATACAGAGTTTTGTAAAATTCAGTTACTTCTGATTTTGAAAATGTCTAACATTCATATACGTTCAACACTAAAGGCAGAATGAATTAATTAATTCTCATATGTACCACTTGGAAAAGTTGTAACTACAAGTCTGTATTACAGTTCTAATAATCTTTTGTCCTATATATGTTGGGAATTGTTGACCAATTTTTGGTTAGATATACCAAACTCCATAAAGCAAATAAGCTTTAGGAAAGTTGTCACAGAGTAAGTTTCTTTAAACTTTCTCGCTGATTAATTCCATTATAAAATGAGATATACTCTCTTTTTTTGGTGTGGGGGTTTATTATTGTCATTTTTAAAAATTTACAAAAATTAAAATTTCTTCATCACCACTCCAATACTTCTAACTAGTAAAGATTCTCCTTTATTGTATTCAAATCGAGTCTTCAAAATTAGGCAAACATTTTAAACAGCTAAAAAAAAAGTTAAACTAATGATTAATGGTAATCAATACATGTCTGCTTGTTGTAGCCTGCACACAAGGCCTTACTTTTGGCGGGGGAGGGGCAATGAGGCTTAAATGACTTGCCCAGGGTCACACAGCTAGTACATGTCAAGTGTCTGAGGCTAGATTTGAACTCGGGTCTTCCTGAATCCAGGTGCCAGAGCTTTATTCACTGTACCACCTAGCTGCCCCCCAAGGCCTTACTCTTTTATTGAAATACTGATGGTTAGAAGAGTATGTCTTCTTTAAAGTCAAAAATCTTCTGTATGAATGCTTTCCCTCCATATTGCTGGGTCCAGCCCAGCTCCTAGTGCCATTCCGTCAAATGTTACTTTCCTTCTGCTGATATATATCATTTGTTGTTGTTCAGTCATTTTAATCAAGTCCTACCCTTTGTGATGCCATTAACAGTGTTGTTGGCAAAGATACTATAGTGGTTTGACATTTCTTTCTCCAACTCATTTTACAGATGAGGAAACTGAGTTAAACACGGTTAAGTGACTTAACCAAGATCACAATAGCTAGTGTCTGAGGCCAGATTTGAAGTCAGGTCTTGCTGACTCTAGGCCCAGCACTGTATCTACTGCAGCACCTAGCTTGAGTCATTGTTCTGTTGATTGTATAGACTTAAGAAAATGTTAATAATGCAGAATAAACTTCAAATTGTGTGGTGCATATCTTTATCTTCAGGAAGCAGGTTGTTAAACCTTTAACTGTATACCACTCTATACTGCAAATTTGTTCTATATGATGTCATCTTAGACAGCAGTCTACTAAAGGAGGGGGCCCAAGTCACAGGTCCATATAGTGTAGAGCATAATTTAATTTTATTTATTTACATATAAACATTGAATAAACATTCTGTGGGCACTCCCAGTATTTCCCCTAACTTGCCCTCACATGAAGAGGAAAGGAAAAAGATGAATTTATAAAGGACTTTAGTTGGAGTAGAAAGTCTGGAGTTTCTAGTATTAATATTGGAAATAGAATATAAATTCCTTGAGGGCAGGGACGATAGCTTTTGTTTTTGTCTTTCTAACCTTAGAATTTGATTTGCATTTTTGCCTTCATATTTAACATGCTTCTGCCTCAGTATCTCCACAGATAAATTGGGTAGAGCACTACTTATCTATCTAAGTAATATGATTGAGTGATTTTGTTTCAATAAATGAGAAACTATAAGTAAAATTATATGCAGCTTTTTAGTCAAAAGAGCAAGAATACTAAGAATAAGATAATACATTGCATATGTAGCCAAGTTGATTCACATAAAATCATTGTCAGCATATTAGGGCATTTATTAAATAAGTGCCTGTTTCAAATAATGCGCAAAACCTATTAAGAAAATATAGTCCTGGGCAGCTAGGTGGTGCAGTGGATAGAGCACCAGCCCTGGAGTCAGGAGGACCTGAGTTCAAATACGGCCTCAGACACTTAACACTTACTAGCTGTGTGACCCTGGGCAAATCACTTAACCCCAATTGCCTCACTTAAAAAAAAAAAAAAAAGAAAATATAGTCCTAAAGATGGTAGAGGAAATGCTGTGACTCTCCAAGCTCCCAACAAATCTGTCCACATACCTCCAAAAAAATAAAAAAATGCAATAAGACAAATCCTAGAGCAGCAAAACCCACAAAAGAAACGAGTGAGACTATTTTCCAGCCAAAGATAGCCTAAATAGGCTGGAAGGATCATCTGCTATATGGGGTAAGAGAGGAGCTCAGTGTGAGGCACAAATCCAGCCCCAGGAAGGGTACATCTCCAGAGCCTCAGAATCTTCAGAGTCAGCGGCTTCTTCTGAAATACAGCTCATGGACTGGTGAGGGGGTCCAGCGGTTGCCCAGGGGGTGGGGTGGGGGGAATAGTGGGGGCCTCTGCAGAAGCAGAGGCAGAGTACATTGTTCAGGAAGCTGACCTGAGTGGCAGAGGAGCAGTGGCGAAGGGGTAAAGGTACCACAAGCTTGCCAGAACACAGAAAATCACATTTTAATCAGACTTCTACTTCCAGGTTAAAGAGAGAACAGGCTTACTTACATGTCAGGCGGGTTGAGAATGAGCCTAAATCATACCACCTGGAACCCCCTGTAGCTTGGGACAGTGTGCCCTGGAAGCAGTGCTCCACCTGAAGAAGGAGTCAAAAGCCAAGAAATAGGCAGCCAAGATGAGCAGCCAGAGAAAGCAGCAGACCATTGAAAGTTTCTTTGGTGGCAAGGTAGACCAGAATACACCCTCAGAAGAAGACGAAAAAGTCACAACTCCTACATCCAAAGCTTTCAAGAAAAATATGAATTGGTCTCAGGCCATGGAAGTTCTCAAAAAGGACTTAAAAGATAAAGTAAGAGAGGTAGGGGGAAAAATAAGAGAGGTAGAGGAAAAAAATGGAAAGAGAAATGAGAGTGATGCAGGAGGGTCATGAAAAAAAAAAGTCAACAGCTTGAAAAGCCAAATTGGCTAAATGGAAAAGGAGGTACAAAAGATCTCTGAAAAAAAAGTCCTCACTTAAAAATTAGGATAGAGCAAATAGAAGCTAATGACTTTATGAGAAATCAAGACCCAATAAAGAAAATCCAAATGAATTAAAAAAGAAAATAGAGGACAATATGAAATATCTCCTTGGAAAAACAGCTGACCTGGGAAAATAGATCCAGGAGAGATAAGTTGAAAATCATTGGACTACCTGAAAACCATGACCAAAAAATGAGGTTAGACATCATCTTCCAAGAAATAGTCAGGGAAAATTGCCCTGATAATCTAGAAGCAGAAGGTAAAATAGAAATTGAAAGAATCCACTGATCACCTCCAGAAAGAGATCCCAAAAGGAAAACTTTCAGGAAGATTATAGCCAAATTCCAGAGATCCCAGGTAAAGGAGAAAATATTGCAAGGAGCTAGAAAAAAAAGAATTCAAATACTGTGGAGCTATCATCAGGATAACACAAGATCTAGCAGCTTCTACATTAAAGGACCAAAGGACATGGAATATGATATTCTAGAGGGTGAAAGAAGATAGAAAATAGAGTAAATATCAAGGGGAGGATAGGGTGGAGGGTAATTCAGTTAGCAATTGTAATTGTGAAAGAAATGATGAGCAGGATGCTATCAGAAGGACATGTGAAAAATGCAAACCATCAACAGCAAAAGAACTGATCGTATCTGAATACAGATTGAAGTATAATTTTATTTGTAAGTTCCTCTTTCTAAAGTTATTTTATCTGTTTTCTTTCACAACATGACTAATGTGAAGATGTTTTGCATGAGTGCACATGTATAACATACTTAAATGCTTGATTTCTTAGGGAGGGGTGAAGAGGGAGGGAGAAAAAAATTTAGAACACAAAATTTTAAAAAATCTATGTGAAAAAATGGTTTTTTACATGTATCTTGGGGAAAATTCTAAATAAATTAATTAATTAAATTAATATTTTTAAAAAAGACAATATAGTCCTTTTCCTATAAGACTTCAAATTAAAAAAAATTATTCCTACATAGGAAATGAATAATTTAGATAACTTATATGTATTTTTTCTATTTTACACAGTGGAAATTGAGGGAGCTAGGTAAAAGCTCAATGATACACAATCTATGATCCCCAGAATAGAAAAAAAATACTTTTTATTGTCACCTATTTACATGCAATGGCAGTACTAACATGCTGGATTCATACATAAGACTGAATATATCAAAGAAAAAGGAGTCATAACCCAAAATGTGTTGGTAGGCAGAGCAAAAAAGGTTTTAGAACAAATAGTAGAGTGGGAAGAAAATTGACACTGAAGACCACACACCTGAGTTTGAATCTTGATTCTGCCAAATAGCAGCTGCAAAGTGGCTTCATGACTTGTTATATGTCATTTTACCACTGTGGGCAACAGTTTCCTCGTCTATAAAACAAGGAGGTTTGACCACATGACCCCCAAAGTCCTTTTGAATGCCAAACCTTAAATTCGAAGTACTTTCATTCCTCTACACCCTAATATGGCATCTTTTTAGGGTAGATACGTTTAAGTATAAGGATAAACACATTTAAGTATTATGTTATTTTAATCAATAGTAGTTGGGCCCTTTATTAATTATCCCATAAACTGGAAGTGAAGTTATGGGTGTAGCAAAGTATGCTTCTAACTTCCTAGAATGACAGGGAGAATTAACTTACATACACAAAGTGAACAAAAAAACAACAGTCTGTCACTTTAGTAATATACCAAGGAATAAATGACACATCTGTACTTTTGCACAAAGATTAATGATAATCCATATGTTTTTGAATACATCTTCTTCCATTTGTACATTTAGAAAACATTTAATCACCATATATACATTTTTATGTATTGTTTTTGCTTTGTAAGGAAAAACACATTCATTATTTATACAAATACTTCAAAGCTGGGGGGAAAACAACTACTATAACCACTGTTCCCCAGACAAAGATATTTAAGGAATTAAGGATAAATAAGGTTTCAATTCTCCTCTGCTCTCCATTTGCAGAAGTATTACTACCACACCTACCTGAAAGGGAGAAATTCAGATCATTTACAACACCTCCACACATCACTTGGACAATTGGAACACCAGCTGTCATTTTGATGCATAGCTTTCATGGAGCAACTCCCTTATGTAAATTTCAGTATTCACTATGAACAGCTCTTTCGTAGGTCACAGTATGAATGATGGACTGAAACATATTCTGTTTTTCTTTTTTCTAAAAGGAGAGCACCTTGTGAATGTTAAACTAGAGGTAGAAAACACATTTCTATCAAATAACTTAAACTATAGTACAACGGTTTGGAATAAGATTAAATATATATTTCTTGTGATTTCCTAAAAAACAAAGCAGGCCAACTGAATCTTTATTGTTAGAAAAGGACACACACACACAAACACATCAATTTTCCAGACCATATCAGTGATTCCATTGGCATAAGGAATTCACAATGAGGGGATTTATCCTCTACCAATGCTGGTCCTCACTTTCTTCATGACTTAAAGTCTAAGCACTGCCTGGGACATGGACAGATTAAATGATTCAACCAGGGCTCCTCAGATAATATATCAGTTTAGACTTCAACCCATGTCCTCTGACTCTGAGGCCACCTTTCTATTCACAATATAACTATAGATAGACACATACCTACAGACGTACATGCTTGCCACACATACACACACACACACACACACACAAAGTGTATGTGTGCAAGTATACATGATTCAATTATAAATATATTTATATATTGGTGCATATCTATATACACATATATATCTTCATCATTGTCACTTATTTTTCTCCTTGACTTTAAAGCTAGAGTTTTAAGCTTTTTTGTGTCACTAACAACTTTGGCAGTCTGGTGAAGCATATAATTCAAATGTAAAAAAATAAAATACATACAATTACAAAGGAAATAAATTATACCAAAATAGTTGTAAAAAAGAAATACAGTTGTTAAAATAGTATATATTTGTGTGTTTATACATATATGTATATGATACAAAATAATTTAGGTTTTACTTGTAGAGAAAACTCACGTGCATTTGAAATGGCATCAGAACAATTACAAAAAAGAGAACAAGTAAGTAAACAATAGAGATGCTAATAATTACCAATTAGCACTGTAATTAGCACTGGATTTGTAGAAAGATGACTGAGGAGAGAAACATACCCCCAAAGACAGTGTCCTCCTTCAGAAGATAATCAGAATTCCCAGAGACAACTGATATCCTGAAAGGGAAAGGCATGGACAGAAACAGATTTCATGGCAAACGGGGAGACAGAATATGGGGAGGGTAGAGTTTAGAAATGAACCATCAGGGAAAAAGGAAAATTTCTACCAAAATATAATACTTTTATTATCTCTTGCTCCTGCAGTCAATCTCCCCGAGAAATCAATATTTCTAACAGGAAAACACAACAGAAAAATTGGGGAAGGAGTAAGAGCTACACAACTATAACATAGAAACCATTTAGAAGAGAGAATTAAGTATCTTAAAAGTTCTAATTCCATAAGGAATAGAGAATAAAGAAGAAATAAGTATAGACACCATGAATCAAAGATAAATGTATACAATAGGCAGAAAGGAAAGAAGAGGTTTAAATTTTAGTGACTTACTAACCATGTGCAAAATGTTCATTTGTTTTAACAAAGGGTTGCCTTTGTACTTCAGCCAACTAAAGCACTAAACATTAGCCTTTTAACAAAAGTTTGTCTTAGAATTTCACATTTGTCAATTAATACCAAGAGAATGGGTAAGGAATGGAAAGCAAAAAGAACGATGAGGGTCTTTTGTGTAGGCATATGATATGAGTAACAGCATTATGGGAAAAAAATGAACAAGTCAAGCATTTGGAAAAGCATATTTACTTGATTGGATCAAAATAACCAAATTGGTAGTTATAAGAGATGAAGTTGGGGATACCTAACGAAAAAATAAGGTTCATAAAAGACAATGAATGCCAGATTAAGTAATGTGGATTTGCTACGATAATGGAAATGATTGTAATAGGAAAGATTATATAGGTTCTTTAACCAACAAATGATAAGATGAAAGCAGAAATTAAAGTAGGTGATTAGAAGGCAACATGAATTGCTTCAGTGAAAGAAATGAGAAGCATGGAGGATAGCTAGGAGACTGTTAAAATAATATAGACATGATGCAATGAGGTCTGGATTGCAGGAATACCTGTGATAACATAAAAGCAAAGAGAAATCTGAGATAGCCTGAGGTGGAAGAATCAGTTGCACCAGGCAACTGTTTCATTGTGAAGAACAAAAATGAGAGAAAAGTAAAACAATCAAATCAAGTCTGTAGATGGAGAAGAATGAAGGTATGATGATAGTCATGGTAATGAGGAAACCAGAAGGAATAATAGTTTGGGACTACTAATTTTAATAATGACAAATGGTAACAAAATAATATAATCCATTCTCAATTTATGCGTCACTTATCGGTGCAGATTCTTATCAAATAGGTAAGCATTTTATATATTGTTATTCAGATAACAAATATTAACACAATTACTCTATCATATCACATACCAGGTAAAAGATCCCATCCTGTAAATCATTTTAAATCATAAAATCCATGTGATTCAAATAAGGTAAACTGTGCCCTAAAAAAACTCATCCAACAAAATATTTCTCTTGCTCATATAAAATTTTACAAGACTCCTTGAAATACGTAACAGAAATCACTCTGTCCTCTGATGCTATAATCATTAATACAAAGAGGCATAAAACAAGGAAACACATATACTTGTAAAGATGTTTGCTACATTTATGAAGAGTTCAAAGTTTAAATGAAGCAAAGGATTCCCACAGATAGTGAAGTCTTCCTGTGTGTTCCTGTTTGCAGATGACATCACTGCACTGATTTTATGAAGACCAGGAACATCACAAAGACTCATAAATAAATTCCACCATAGCTCAAAAGAATTCAACCATAATATCCATAAAAGAAAAGCTAAGTAGATGAACAATGTCTGTTGTTCAGACTATGACACCCCATTAAATAGACAATACATAGAACCAAGTCATTAATACATACATCTTAGACAAAGATTAAGCAAAGACAATGAGATTGGTCCAGACTTTAATAGGAAGAGGAAAATGAAGTGGATTGCCTTTGGGAAAGCATGCAATATTTGTTATGATCTCACGTTTCCCTCAGAATCAAAGCCCCATCTTTTTAACCCCAATAATTTTTCAATGATGCCATTTTCCAAGAATTAAAGTGGAAGGTCACTTAAAAGACTATGGATAGGTTCATGAAAGATGTGAACAGGACATAATACATTACCAACAAATAATGACATTATAGAATCTTTGTAAAACATGTGATCAGAGAGATATACTGGAAAAGGAGTTAGGCTAGTCATGTAGTAAAAGGGGATAACAGGAAATCCAATGTGTCACTGCTACAAATGCAGTGTTAAAAGACCCTGATCCTCTAAGTACACCAGGTGGAACACCACGGGGGAATATACAGGATGACAAGACAGGCATCAGATAGGATTAGAGGGCTCAGGCAGAGCTGGAAAGACAACCTATATTAATAACATCAGAGATCCAATGAATCAAAGAAAAAATTGTTTGTAGACTTTGGGATTCCCTTTATTGTTCCATGAAAATACTTAAAAAAAAAACCCAACAAATAAAACACAAGATGTTGCAAAGCAGTTAAATGAAAAAGAAAACCCTCTAAACAATGAAGAAACTAGATAATTCACCTTTGATTATATCAAAATTGACTACATTTTGTAGCAATATATCATTAAATAGAAAAGTCCATTAAGATGGCCAAAGTGTTCTTTAAGGGATTAGCTAGCAGTATACTATCAAGCAATTCTGACCAAACAAGAAACCAACAGAAAAATGGTCATGTCCATATACTTAATGGCCTCAATATCTTGTACCTATTACAAATATCCTAATGTAGCTTAGCCATTTCATTAAGAAATGCAAGTATATGATAAGCAATACCAGAATAGAGATGCAGAAATTTAGTCAATTCAGGACCAGCCTATTGAGCCTACCTGAATGAGTAGAATGGAAGGGAAGATGACACTTACGGGATCCCATGTAGCAAGAAAATAGAGATTAGATAGTTCCAACCTAAACTAACAAAATATACATTTAACACATTTTATAGTCCCATTCTGGCCACCAACTCTCTTAGATTTTTGACAACCATATTATTTTATTCTACTCTCTCCAGAATTCCTATTGCTAACAGAGTAAACATATAGGGGAAACCATTCTTATTAATATATCTCCCAAATATACTGCCAACTTTCAAGAGACCAAGAACTTTTCATTTTAACTATTTACTGTTGTGGTGATACTCTACAGAAAAACAAATAATGTATTAATTTCTGTCCTCAAATGATTTGTATTTAAAGAGCTCTTTTTTCCTCTGTGTAATTTGAATGAGTTTGACATGAGCATATTTTGCCTAATTTAAACATATTTAGCTTTTTAAATCAAGGGCAAAATCTAAATGCTATCATCATCTGGTTTTCCTATAAAGTATCTCTATTTTACCATTTATGACAATACCAGCACAGATAAAGGAAAGGAAAAAAAAATAAAATTATTTTAGGTTTCAATGGCTCAGTTTAGGAATGGAATACTAAAAAGTTTTATATCTCTTTGATGCCAATTTAATCATAGCCCAGAGCAACAATGACTAAAGTCATCACTATCAGTAGCTTCCTGGTATTTGTAAAATTAACTGTCCACCCCCATCTGGTTCCTAGGGGATTGAATGGTACTTTAATTTTTGGCAGACCTGAGACAGCAAGCTGTCCATTACTGAACTATACATATGGCCTTCATTGAAGATACTGGTCATTCTCTGAATGTGGACAATACACAGTTTTCCCCATGGGGAGTCAAATGAGGAGAAAATGTATTCATCTAATATTATTCATTTTCACACTATGATTTAAAAGACAGGTTAGAGAACATTGTAAAATAAATTGATCATTATGATTCTAAACAAAGCCAAGTTCATGAAAGGTTCAGTCTTGTTTTCTCTGCTTACATTATTTTGTAGATGCACTCTGACTCTTCAGGAATCACAAAGACTACATTTTTGTACACATTTAAATACTTTCCAAATTTTTAGTGATGTAATTCTGAGAAAAAGACAAGAATAGTTATGAGGCAGTAATTCTCATTGTCCTGAGCAGACTCAGAGTAATGCTATTGATTCAATTCCACATTTGTAATGATCCTACAATGTGCAAGACAGTGTGTGAGGTGGCAACTATACAAAATAAAAATTGGTTCTTGCCCCAAAGATGCCCTCAATACTGACAATTCCACTGAGGAGATATATTTCCACAAATAAGTATAATTTGAGTTATGGTGAGACAGGAGAAGGATCCATACAAGGCGTTCTAGGAACATGTGAAAAAGGAGACAACATTTTCCTTCTCAGAGGGAGAGAGTGGTGGATGAGCATGAAAGACAGGAGTGACAGGGATTCAGAGAACACAGAACCTGAGTGATATGGGAGAGCTTTTCAACCTAGAGAGGGGCTAAGAGCTAGGAACTAGCTACTTCTCTGTCGGGGACACCTTGGACAATTTCTATTTTTCCACTCTTTTAAAGATAAACAGGTCTGGAGGCAGGCAAAATTGTGAAGACAAATTTCACCCATTCCAGTTCCCTTTATCCTTCTTTCCTGTGATCAGTAGTATTCCCCTGAGAGAGACAGCATAATATACTAGAAAAAAGAACCAAGACTCGCAGTCAGAAGACGGGGGTCATGTCATGACTGCTCACTTCTTCCTGAGCCAGCACAGTAATGCTTAGCCTTGATTAGGAAGGGTCTTGACAAGCTAAATGTACTGATATGGGAATCTTTGTAATGAAATACTAGCACCACAGATTCATAAAATGTTAGAGCTGGGGGCAAAAAAAATCAGAAGGTAGCTGGTGTCCTCATTTTACAGATGAGGAAACTGCTTCTCAAGCTTTAATGCATTCACACACTTTCTGCTCTAGCCAAACAAGACTATTTGATGTTCTCTGTGCATGAATTTCCATCTTTCCATCTCTGTGGCTTTGTATCAGCTTCTCCCCAATACTTAGAATGTTCTTCCTACCTCCATCTTGTAATCGCTGCCTCCTTTAAGACTCAGCTCATTTGGCACCTCATGCAGGAGGCCTGTTTTGATCCCTCCTATTTTTCAGTATTTTCACTCCTATCCCCTCCCCATCCCCACCCCCCAATAACTTATTATATATTTTCTTTGTGATAGCATTGCACAATGTAGAGAAAGTCAGCCTAGAAGTAAGGAAGAACTAAATGCAAGTCTTGTATCTGGTACTTATTAGCTGTGTGACCTTAAGAATTGTTTTGTATTTATTTATTTTCATTGAAGCTATGTTTGCCTCCTTTCTTCAACTGTCAAAATGGGGGTGTTAATAGCACCTACCTTGTAGAATTGTCTTTAGAATCAAATAAGATAATATTTTTAGACTACTCAGCAAAGTGGTTAATACATAGGTGAAATTTAAATGTTTATTTCTTTGCTTTGCCTTCCCCTATGCCCATGCTATTTCCCCCAGTAGAATGTAAACTCCTTGAAGGAAGGACCTGTTTAATTTTTTATTTTGTATCACCCCAGCACCTCAAACAGGGCCTTTGCACATAGTAGGAACTTGATAAATGTTCATTAAATTAAACATGTATGTACATACACATTATATACACATACATATCATATAACTGAATTATATGTGTGAAGTCTACCAAATATAACTTATCTACCAATCATGAAAAATAATGACCTCCATGTCCTGAAGAATTATGCTTTGATTATACTGTATAAGGATGGAGGAATTTCCTTTTAAAATTGGGAATCTCATTTAAATGAAATTTTTAAAAAATTTTAATCATTTTTTTCAAATGTTACCCACCTTCCAATAGAGAGGTGATGGATACACAATACATAATGAAAGTATATAATGTATGGATTTGGGGCAGTGGGCAAGCCTTTTTTGATACGAGGAAGTTTGGAGTTTATTTTTTGTTTTGTTTTGTGTTGTTTTTTTTTTTCAGGGAAAGGACTTGAGAACAGAGGTGAGCACATGATAGTGATGAAGCATTTCAAAATACAACAGAGAACAGAGGGAGATTCAGAGGAGGACCTGAACAAGCAGGGCAGCTTTGAAATTAACATATTGAATTTATTATATGCTTTTAAAAAGTGACAAGCTGTTCATATTGCCGTTTATAGTAAAGATTCACAGTTTCATATGCAATCCTCTTTTTCTGTTCTTTGTACAGAAATGTTCGTGTTAGTGTTTGTTAAATAAAGAATAACAAAAAATAATTGCTTAAAAGTAATTTAAATAGTTTTGATAGGAGTTGTTGACAGAGGCAGTCCTCTATCCACTATGCCATACTGTTTCATCTTTTTAGTAAAAACAAATATTTTCAGCTTTTATAATTTAAAATGGGCAAATGGTAGATTATAGCAGATTATTCATTTTTTTGATGCATCTATGTGGCTTAGAGGATAGACTATTAGACTTTGAAGGGATGGGTTGAAATCCCATTTCTTACACTTACACTGTAATGGCTGTTGGGCCTGAGGCAGATCGCTTAACCTCTCTGAGTCCAAGTTCCCTGATCTATAAAATGGGGATAATTATATTACCTATGTCATAGGGTTGTTGTAAGGATCAAATGAAATAACATATTTAAAATACTTAAAGTATTTTGCAAACCTTATGATGTGATATTTAGCATGTCCCAAAATTCTTTGTGCAGTTTTAAGCTTTAATAGATGGATTAAAGCATAATTTTTAGCTATTAAAGCTTAAAATGAAACTTGGACTTTCAGGACACACTATATAATTGTTAGTGCTGATTATGATGATGATGATGTGTGATCTTATTTATAAAGACATTTATTCTAGGGATGCAGCTCCGAAGCCTTTACGCCATCTTTGTCCATATCATGCCATAGATCCTCCAAAGGGAGATTACATTAAATGAATATCATGGAAGCACAGATTGCCCTTAGGTTATCCTTTGCTCTTACCATGTGAATAGCTCATCTTCTTGTTTGGTCAGATGGCTCTCTTTCTAATTATATCCTTTTCAATTCTTTCTTTGTGCCATTCTTACCTGGTAATGTGTTGTTCTCCATCTATTCCTACCATGTACCTCTCAATTGCCCTCTCAGTGGCTATCATCTTTTTTTTGATCATACAAGATGAATGGCAGAATACTACTGATAAAAAATTAGATTTTTTTTTTTTATTTCAGGGGAAAGCTTTTATTTCAGGTGGTCATTAAAAACAATGTTCTGTTTTCCTAGGCAATTCAAGCCATTCTCCTATTTATTTCTGTGTCCAGCTCATTGTTCAGAAGGAATAAAGTAGTAATTTCATAAACATGTTTTCAATTAACCCAAAAAAAGCATTTCTGTAAATGAAAATTATTTATTACCACAGATAAAATATTGCTCTGATCCAGTAGCTTTGGTTTTTTTTTCTTATATATTAAATGAAAAAGGTTAACTAGATCAAGATTCTTTCCAATTTTGCTTGTATACACTGAAAAAATGTTGTGAGATTTTTATCTTAGATTCTACATTAAAAGCTATTCCCACTTTCCCACACCCAAGTATTCTTTAAATTGTTAATTAGCTTAATTATATTTATTCCATGATCATGTAAGCTTTTTCATGACTTAGTTTAAGTTAAATTTGTTCCTATTATTTTTAAAATGTTATTTATCAGAAGTGAAGCACGTCCTTGAAATATTATAACCAAAGCACTGGTCTTTTTCTCTAAAAATCAACAATAAATATGGAATTCAATAAATAACCTGTACTTCCATGAATATAAGGAGACAGTGTCCATTAACATTAATGGCAATTCTAACAATTTATCAAGGTCAAGTATATTGCTGTCCCAATAAATCTTTAAAAGCATAGTCATATTGAATGGGTAACAGGGCATTCCAAGCTAAGTAAAAACATTGAAAACATGACATAAAAGCAAAATGTAACCTTTTATTATTTCTGACCATTAGCTGGCAGAAAATATGCAAATTCAAAGGTCTTTATTGATTTATAAATTCTATAATGCAGCAAATGGGGAAAAAATCAATTACAATAGATTTAACATGTAAAGATGAGGTGATCTTTTTGAAGCTTTTTGGGGAGGGGTTAAGGTAGTTGGGGTTAAGTGACTTGCCCAGGGTCACACAGCTAGTAAGTGTCAAGTGCCTGAAGTCGAATTTGAACTCAGGTCCTCCTGAATCCAAGGCCAGTGCTCTATCCACTGCACCACCTACCTGCCCCCTTAGTTCTCTTTTTAATACCATAGGCAGTATACTCTGGAATTCCACATGAATATGAAATAAATAGTGAGTTACCATTTCAGTCATATGCTGTTTCTTAATAACAGATTCAGCACTGAGGTACTAGTTTGGTGTTTTAAGTACTACAGTCAAAATGTAGCATTAGATCTAGAAATAGAAAATGACTTTACATATCATTGTGCCTAACATCCTCATATTACAGATGAAAAAACTGAGGCTTAGTGAAATCGAGTGACTTCAATTAATCAATAAACATTTATAAAGTGTCTACTACGTGCCAAGCACTGTGCTTTTTTTGTGTCACAAAAAGGGACAAAAGAAAAGCCTTGACCCAAAGGACAAATAAACATATATATATATATATATATAAACAAGCTATATACGGGAAAAAAAAAACAGAAAATAAATACAGAAGGGAAGGCACTAGAATTAAGAGGCATTACGAAAGGCTTCTAGTAGAAGATGGGATTTTTAGTTTGTATGCTAAGGAAACCAACAAATATAGGGGATAGAAATGAGGAGGGAGAGCATTCCAGGCATATGGTAAAATCAAGGAAATTGACCAGACAGTTAGTCAACAAGAAAGCTAAAATTCAAACCCAGGACTCTAGATCCAAAGCTCTTTAGGCAGCCAGATAGTGGATAGAGTGCTGGACTTTAGAGCTGAATTCAAATCTGGCTTCAGACACTTACTAGCTCTAGGACCCTGCGCAGATCTCTTATCCTGTCTACCTCAACTTCTTCATCTGTAAAGTGGGAATAATAACAACACCTATGACCCAGAGTTGTTATGAGTATAAAATGAAGTAATATTTGTAAAGCATTTCACAAACCATAAATTGTCATACAAATGCTAGTTGTTATTATTATCATCATCATTCTTATTACTAGATATACCACAAGGATTGTTTATTATTTTGAAGCAGAACAGATTTATTTTCCATCTATATATCTCGAAAATGAATAGTCAATACTATGCTTGTAAAGCATGTAGAATCTTGTTTATAAAACTTTTAAAATTGAAAATTATGGGTGAACATCAAAGACTGCCTTTTACTTTGTGTTTGATTTTCCAGTCAGAACCAATCTTTCCTCCGCTGAACTTCTGTAACCCTCAGCTAAGACATTTTATTCAGAGCACCTATAATATTTTGCCATATATTAAAAAGGCCTTATTATCTTATAAGCTTTTAAAAAATACTGTCAACAACAATTGTTGGGCAAAAGAGTATAATTATTTTATAGTTTTTATTATATATAGGAATATAATATAATTATAATTCTCTAAAACAATATAGTTTGCTATTTTGCCATTAATAAATGAACTATTTCTCTGCAAAAAATGATGATGATGACAAATATTTTAAGCCTGTTACTACTTCTAGTATACATATATATTGGGGGGGGCGGGGCTGAGGCAATTGGGGTTAAATGACTTGCCCAGGGTCACACAGCTAGTAAGTGTTAAGTGTCTGAGGCCGGATTTGAACTCAGGTCCTTCTGAATCCAGGGCCAGTACTCTATCCATTGCGCCACCTAGCTGCCCCAAGCCTGTTACTACTTATGTTTAATATTTTGGGGGTATGACAGTTCTTGGGGGAAAAAATTCTGGAATTATGAAGAAAAAGTTACTAAACAATATGTACTCTTAGACCTATCTATATCAACACTAGGTCTATATCAAAAGGAAATTGGGGCAGCTAGGTGGTGCAGTGGATAGAGCACCGGCCCTGGAGTAAGGAGGACCTGAGTTCAAATCCAGCCTTAACACTTACTAGCTGTGTGACCCTGGGCAAGTCACTTAACCCCAATTGCCTCAAAAAAAAAAAAAAAGGAAAAAGGAAATCAAAGAAACAAAAAAGGTACCTAATGTAAAATATATGTGTACTTAATTTAAAATACATGTAGACTTAATTTAAAATATATTCATGAGTACATGGGTATATACACCCAAATTTTTAATTTTAGTTTTAGTTTTGTGATGGCAAAAACTGGAAACTAAGGGGATGGTCATAAACTAAGGAATGGCAGAAGTTGTGATATTAGAATGTGATGTAACACTATTATGCTATAAGAAATGATGATTTCAAAAAGATATAGGGAGATTTCTATGAACTGATGCAGCAGAAGTAAGCAGAATCTGACAATTTATTCTTAATATCAATATTACAAAAATGAACAATTTTGAGAACTTTTATAAGCAGACCACAGAAACAATAACACTAAAAACAAACAACTTTGCAAACTATAAGAACTATGATCAATGTAACAACCATTCATGATTCCAAAGGACCAAGGAAGAAACATGGTAACCCTTACAGAGAGAGGTTTAAGATGCAGCATAAGATATAAATATACTGTAGATACACACACATATGCATATTCACAAACATTAACTCTGCAAATTTGGTTTTTTTTTGTTTTCTTTTCTTTTTAATCAATAAAATAAGGGCTGGGGAGGAGGGAAAATAGATTTTTCTTCATTTTATTTTAAAAATAGGTGGGGGATTACATATGTGAAATATTACATGTACTTTTAGATGAGGTCACTGTATAATTAGCTTTACTCAACTGTTTTACTATAATATAAGAATCATGCAGGGATATATGAATGTTTGCAATATAAAAGCATAAGACACCACTGAAACTTTTAAGAAAAATTTAAAATAGAGAGGTAATATATATATATATATACATATACACATATGTGTGTAAATATATATATGTATATATATATAATTTTTAAACTATACTGAAAATCTTTTTTTTTTTTTTGGTGAGGCAATTGAGGTTAAGTGACTTGCCCGGGGTCACACAGCTAGTAAGCGTCTGAGGCCGGATTTGAATTCAGGTACTCCTGAATCCAGGGCGAGTGCTCTATCCACTGCACCATCTAGTTGCCCCATTATTGGGGATAAATGTATGATATCATTCATTCACAAAAAAAGGCAAAGAACATAAAAATTTACTAATGAAAGTAGTTTCAAAACAGGTCAGAAGCAAACAAAAAAAGGAGAAAGGAAAAGGAGCTAGTAATATAAAAAGCAAAATTCTTCTTGTGGTAAAAATTATTTGCGGTAATATTTGGCCCTCACATTCTATTTATACTAAAAAGGCAATTACACCCAAAGAAGGCATCAGAATATATATATATATATATATATATATATATATATTTGTATTTACTAATTTTACTGTTTCAAATAGGTATAGAACATTAAAATAGATTGCATTTCCCCTAAGCAATATCAAAATAAAAAGAAAACAGTACAGAAAACAAATCAAATCTATTACTTATAATAATGATTATGAATGGGGTGAATTCTTTAAAAGAAAAGGTTCCAGAATGGATCAAAACCAAAATTAAGAAGGCAGCTAGGTGGTACAGTGGATAATGCACCAGCCCTGGATTCAGGAGGACCCGAGTTCAAATTTGACCTCAAACACTTGTCACTTACTAGCTGTGTGACCCTAGGCAAGTCACTTAACCCTCACTGCCCTACCCCCCCCCCAAAATTAATCAATGAATCTTTAGTGAGCACCTTTTGTATTGAGATTAAGAGGCTGGTCTAGAGCCATGTAAATAAGAGTATGTGAATTAGAGTTTTAAAATTCAAGAGCACATTAATGATATCTCATAAAGTAGAATTAACAGATTATAGTTTATATATAAATATATTATCTCCCTACTATATTATAAGCTCTTTGAGGGCATGGACCATATTTTTTTCATCTTTGTATCCCCCAGATTGCCCAACCCATCAACACAGGTGATCAGTAAACATTTGTTAAACAAATTAATGAATGTTATCATTAGTATGTCTCTTGTCCATGTCTGAAGACCAAAAAAACTTCAGAATAAAGAACAGAAATCCAATCATTCAAATCTTTCTATGTATATGGATTATATCTTTTTTGATGGGCAAAATGCCTGAATAATTTCACATATATTTTTTTTACTTTTCTTATAGATTTTTAAATATCATATGTACACATATATGTATATGGATATTCAATATATGCACATACTATATGTATGTACACATATATGTGTGCGCAAACACAAATATATAGAAAACATGAGCAGCTGTAGCCTATGGCAAGTATTCACAATAATGGTACATTAACCACAGTTGGCATGAGAGATGAATTTGATTGACATGGAGAGAACTAGCCATAGTGAAAATTATAAAGTTGGATGGAAATCTTTAGTACCTACTTACCTCCTCTCTCAGTACAATTTTTCCTTCTTGTTATGTCTTCCCCTCATTCTATACCTAGTCTCACATTGCTTTATGCTGGTTTTCTACTCCCTATCATCACTGTAACTACTAATTAAGAGACTGTCTGATAACAAGATGTGAGAGCTTGATAATCAAGTGATAGCTCCATTTTTAAAGGAGACCCAAATGGGAGAGAGAAAGAAGAGAATATTCACCCAGCTGTGCTTGGAGGAATTTTTCTCATGGGTGTCTCTAAAATGCCTCCATGGGCCACTCAAAATGCTACGTCCCTATCCTTGCTTTATGGGAAATAAGTAAATTAACATTCAAAATTATGCCAATCTCTTTGAGAATGATGTCAACCTCCCCAAAGATGGAAAATGTTCATTAACCAATGGATTTACACTCTAAGAGGGATTTTCCAAATGAATACCTTAATTAACCAAGGGACCAGATTAAAAACAAACAGAAGCGTTTATCTCATTGAAGTTTGTTACATAAACTTGGAATAAACCTAATTTTGAAGCAAACAATAACAAAAAATAATACAAGCCCTGTGGATTTCTTGAAAAACTTGCAGTAGTTCTATACCTTTTTCCTCCATCTTCTTACATTACTCTCCTCCCCACTTTTTTCTCCCTCTGAGTGGAAGACCTTAACACACACTTCATTGAAAAAATTAAGGCTGTATATCAGAAGCTCCCACTCCTACCTAATTCCCTACTTCAAATTACCTCAAAATCAACTGCCATTTTTTTCCTATTTTGTTCAGGCATAAATTATGAAGAAGCCCTTCGCCTTATCAACACCTATCATCTCTTCTCAACACATGATTCCAACTTCTCCTATCTCCATGGTCCTTTAATTATATATATATATTTTATCCATTTATTCACTGGCTCATTCCCTGCTGCTTACAAAAATGTGCAGATATCCCTCCATTTTAAAAAATGTTCATTTGCTCTATCACTGTATCACTCTATCCCCATCTATGATCCCTCTGATTTCCACACCCCTTGAGAGAAAAATGGCTATACTTAATTCTGTCATTTTCTCACTTTCAACTTATTTCTCGACTCCTTGTAATGTGGCTTGTATCTCTATCACTAGCCTCTTCTTGCACTCCCCTTTTTCCCCCTCTCT
This sequence comes from Dromiciops gliroides, assembly GCF_019393635.1. Lineage (NCBI taxonomy): Eukaryota > Metazoa > Chordata > Mammalia > Microbiotheria > Microbiotheriidae > Dromiciops > Dromiciops gliroides. The sequence goes on from NC_057864.1 coordinate 93,488,898, forward strand.
GCAGAACTTGACACTACTGACTATTGCATCCTGGAAATTCTCTCCTCCTCCAGGTTTGGTGGTGTTGCTTTACTATAATTATCTTCCTACCACTTGATCATCATCTTTGTCTCACCCCCTATACATTAATGTATCACCAGATTCTGTCCTAGGCTCTATTTAATTCTTTCCTTACACTTTTAATGATCTCAGTTCAACTTCCATGAATGTAATCAACATGTCTACACAGATGACTCCAAGTTAGAACTCATTTCTTTTCTGAAAGCAACAGGTTACTAGACATCTCTAAGTCCCATAGGTATCTCAGATGTGAAAAATAATTCATTAGCTTTCTTCCTGAATTTACTCCACTTCTTAGCTTTCCCTATTTCTCTTTAGACTACCACTATTTTCCCAGTTATTCACAATGGAATATTCATCCTTGATTCCTGTTTTGTGAAATCTTATCAATTCTATCTCCATACCATATTTCATATTCATCTCATTCTTTCCATTCACATGGCCACCACTTTGCCTCAGGCTTTCATTATCTTCTATGTGTACCTTATTTTTCCTAATCAATCTTTTCTCCTCTTTTAAGTTTCACCTCTATCCATCCTCCACACAACCTTCAATTTGAAGTCTGGTCATGTCACTCCCCGCCCCCTACCCCAAGAAGCTTCACTGTCTTTCTATTGCCTCTAGGGCAAAATTCAATCTTCTAGGTTCAGCATTTAAAGCTTATCTTAGACAGCATCTATGAAAACATAAAGCTACAAAGTATAGAAGTTTTCACAGAAACATGGAGTCCAAACAATGTCTAGGAATGGGTTAATGAGGCATTTGTCCTAGAGCAGGGGACTTATGAAGGACTGGAAACTTGTCTCAATGTAGGCAATTAAAAAGGGTTTGCTATTTCTGAGGTTTGAGTAGACAGTTGCAGGATATCTTGGCATCTCTAGTTTCTCCAATGGGGTGATACCTCTAACTTTGGGGTGCCTTTTATGCCATTTGCCTTGGGAAATAACAGTTGCTTTAGGTATAAAAGGCATAATTATAGCTCATTCTTCTACTCTTTCCTTTCTTTTATTTTACACATTGAATCAGTTGCCTACCTATGCATCTTTCATATCCATCACTCTAGTTGCCTCCATTTTTCTAGTTATGTGGCCACCATTTCAATTAAGTTCTTCATCATAATTCTCCAAGGCTACTAAGCAGATTCTTAGCTTCTAATTTTGCATATCTCTAATGCATCCTCTATGTAGCTCCAAAAATAATCTTTCTGACACTTCCCTGGTCAACAACATACACAGACTCCCTAAGTAAAACTACCAACTACTAAGTTTGACAATTAAAGCTCTTCACAATTTGACTCCAGTATACATTTGAAGCCTTATTTCATGCTACCTTCCTTAGGTGCTCTATTTTTCTATTAAACTGATACTTAATGTTCCCTGAACTTGGAACTTCATCTCCTGCCTCTATGCTTTATAAAGGCTATCCTCCATATCTATAACCACTCCTTTATCACCTCTACTTCTTAGCATCCTAAGCTTCCTCCAAAGTTTAATTTATTTTTGCTTTTCCTTGGGAAGCCTTTCCTGAAAGTGTTAGTGTTCACTCCTTAAATTTTCATATATACATACATTATATAGAGAGTTGTTCTTATTCAGTCATTTCACTTGAGTCTGACTCTTCATGATCCCATTTGGGGTTTTCTTGGCAAAGATACTAGAGTAGTTTGGCATCTCCTTCTCCAGATCATTTTACAGATGAAGAAACTGAGGCAAATAGGGTTAAGTAACTTGCCCAGGGTCATAAGAGTAGTAAATGTTTGAGGCCAGATTTGAACTCAGGAAGATGAGTGTTCCTCACTTCAAACTCGGCACTCTATCCACTGTGCCACCCAGCTAACCTTATATAGGAAGAGATACATCTATATATATATATACATATATACACATATGTATCATATATGTGTGTATATGTGTGTGTTTAAACATATACACATACATACATATACACATACATGTGTATATTGTATCTCCCTTATAGGATGTATCTCTCATAATGGGAAAAGGGCTTTCTAATTATGTCCTTGTATCTCAGGAACTTAATACAATACCTGGCATTTTCATAAATGCTTGTTAGAGTGGGTTGAATTGGAAGATACCAAATTATTTTAATTTTCTCCACTACCCTCAATTTTACCTTGGTATCATAGGTTTTCTGTGTATTCTTTCTTTTTTTTTATTGAATAGAATTTTATTTTCCAAAATATATGTGAAAACAAATTTTAACATCAATTTTTAAAGAATTTGTATTCCGGGCAGCTAGGAATACAGAGCACCAGCCCTGGAGTCAGGAGTACCTGAGTTCAAATCCAGCCTCAGACACTTAACACTTACTGTGTGACCCTGGGCAAGTCACTTAACCCCAATTGCCTCACTAAAAAAAAAAAATTGTGTTCCAACTTCTCTTCCTCCTTCATTCCCAGCCCCCACCCATTAGAACTCAAGCTGTATGTTCCTATACTCTACCCCAACCTAAGCTATCTTTCTTGACTCTTATCTCAAGTGCAAAAACCCTAGTTTTATGTCTGAGTAGAATGTGAGCTGAATAACATTTAATAAGACTGGGGCAGCTAGGTGGAGCAGTAGATAGAGCACCGGCCCTGGAATCAGGATGACCTGAGTTCAAATCTGGCTTCAGACACCTGACACTAGCTGTGTGAACCTGGGCAAATCACTTAACCCTCATTGCCCTGCAAAAAAAAAAAATTAATAAGACTGAAAAGATAGTTATGAGCTAGACTTTGGAAGACCTTAAATACAGCCTTGTTGCATTAAAAAGATTATAGTAATGGCTTTGTGGAGGATGCAATATGGAATAAACATTAGATAAAGAGAGATCAATCATTAAAAGGTTATTATAACACCAACATCTTAGACCATATACTAAAACCAGGGCAAAATAAGGTCAACATAGGTACATGATTTAAACATAAAGGGTGAGACTGTAGATAAATTAGGAGAGGAAGGAATAGTTTAAATCTTAGATCTATGAAGAGAAAAACAATTTATGGCCAAACAAGAGATAGTGAATATTATGAAATGTAAAATGGATGATCTTAATTACATTGAATTAAAAAGGTTTTATAAAAACAGAAGCAATGCAGCCAAAATTAGAAGGGAAACAGAAAGCTGGGAAACAATTTTTACAGCCAGTGTTTCTCATAAAGGCCTCATTTATAAAATATATAGGGAACTAAATCAAACTTATAAGAATGCAAGTCATTCCCCAATTGAGAAATGGTGAAAGGATATGAACAGGCAGTTTTCAGATGACGAAATCAAAGCTATCTATTGTCATATGAAAAAATGCTCTAAATTGCTATTAATTAGAGAAATGCAAATTAAAACAACTCTGAGGTACCACCTCATACCTATGAGATTGGCTAATATGACAAAAAAAGGAAAATAATAAATGTTGGAGAAGCTGGGGGAAAAATTGGAACACTAATGCATTGTTGGTGGAATTGTGAACTGATCCAACCATTCTGGAGAGCAATTTGGAACTATGCCCAAAGGGCTATGGGACTGTGCATACCCTTTCACCTAGTAATACTTCTGCTAAGTCTGTATCCCAAAGAGATCATAAAAAAGGGAAAAGGACCACATGTACAAAAATATTTATAGCAGCTGTCTTTGTAGCGGCAAAGAATTGGAAATGGAGGTGATGACTAACAATGGAAGAATGACTGAACAAGTTGTGGTATATGAATGTAATGGAATACTATTGTGCTGTAAGAAATGATAAGCAGGCAGATTTCAGAAGAACCTGGAAAGACTTAAGTGGACTGATGTGGAATGAAGTGAGCAGAACCAGGAGAACATTGTACACAGTAACAGAACATTGTGGGATGATCAATTATGATAGACTTAGCACTTCTCAGCAGTGCAATGCTTCAAGACAATTACAAAGAACTCATGATGGAAAATGTTCTCCACATCCAGAAAAAAGAACTGTGGATTCTGCAGATTGAACCATACTGTTTCTATTTTCGTTTTTGTTTTTGTTTGTTTTTGAGGTTTTTCCCTTTTGTTCTGATTCTTCTTTCACAACATGACTAATGCAGAAATATGTTTGATGTGATTGTACACATATAACCTATATCAGATTGCTTTCTGTTTTGAGGAGTGGGGAGGGGAGGGAGAGAAGGAGAAAAAATTAGAACTAAAAATCTTATGAAAACAAATGTTGAAAACTATCTTTATATGTAACTGGAAAAGAACATACTTTTATGATTAAAAAAAGAAGGTTATTATGATAGCCTTAGCATAGGTAATGAAGGTCTGTCTGTAGTATGAATTAAGAAAAGGAAGGTGGATGTAAAAGTGTCCTAAAGTCAGAATTACAAAGTTTGCTAAGTGACTGGATATGGAGTAGGGAGACAAAAGATACCACTAAGTTATAGAGATAATAAGTGACATTTTGACGGTGCTTTAAGGTTTATAAAATGCTTCCCCTTCAACAACCCTGTGAAGTAGGCAGGTATTACTTATTCCCATTTTAAGGAAGAATGATGTTGGGGTTCCACCTCACCCTCATCAGACTAGTAACATCAACAAAAATTAAAAATGACAAATGTTGAAAGGATTGTAGGGTAATAAGATGCAATGATGCATGTGTGGTGGAACTGTTCATTGATACAGCTATTTTGGATCAATGCCTTAATTTGAAACTAATATTTAAAGGGGCAGCTAGGCAGTTCAATGGATTGAGTGCCAGGCCTGGAGTCAAGAAGACCTGAGTTCAAATCTAAACTCATACACTAACTAGCTAGCTGACCCTAAGCAAGACATTTGACCCTATTTGCCTCAGTTTCTTCATCTATAAAATGAATTGGAGCAGGAAATGGCAAAGTATTCCAGTATCTTAGACAAGAAAACTCTAAACAAGGTCACAAAGTGCCAGGCAGAACTGAAAATGACTAAACAAGAATAAAAAATTACTTTAAACAGTTATTAAACTGTACATAGTCTTTGACCCAGCAAAACTACTACTAGGGCTATAATAGAATGAAATTAAGAGGGAAAAATACTTTTATGTATAAAAATATTTATAGCAACTCTTTTTGTGGTGGAAAAAACTGGAAACTAAGGGAGCGCTTATCAGTTGGAGAATGGATAAATAAATTATGGCATATGAAAGTAATGTAATACTATTATGCTATAACAATGATGAAAGTGGTAGTTTCAGAGAAACCTTTGGAAGACTTTCTGAACTAATGCATGGTAAAGTGAGTAGAACCAAGAGAACAATTTTTACAATAACAACATTTTAAAGACAAATCACTTTGAAGAATGTAAGAATTCTGTTCTATGCAATGACCAAACATAATTCCAAGGAACTGAAAATAATGTGTACACCTCCTGACACAACAGTGCAAAATGAAGTATACTTTTTTGGACATGGGCAATGTGAGAATTTCTTTTGACTGTGTATTTGTTATCAGTCTTTTTTTTTCCTCAATGGAGAGGTTTAGAGGAAGAGAAAATAAATTCTTATCAATAGAGGAAGAGGAAGCAGAGAGAAGATGAGGAGGAAAAGAAGAAAGAGAGGAAAGGAGAGGGAGTAGAGGGAAGGGGGGAAAGAAGGGAAAGGGAGAAGAAATGAGGGGAGAAGAGGAGAAAGAAGAGAAGATGAGAAGAAAAGAGAGTAGGGCAGGAGAAAGGAGGGGAGATGAGAAGAAGGGAGGGGAAGGAAAAGAAAGGGGGAAAAGGGGTGGAAAAGAAAAGGATGGAAAGAACTGGGATTCAAGCAATTCCACTACCTATAACTTAGCCTTTGACTGAGAATTACCACTCCCTAGTACTACAAGTTTTTCTAAGCAAGATTTTCTAAGAAAAAAAGAAAGAAAAGAAAAGAAAGAAAAAAATAAATTATTATTTAATTACATTTTCTAAACTATAAAAGTTGACTGATACAATTCACAAATATTTTCTATAATAAGGAAACTGGTTGAAACAAAAATGTTTTCATACTGAAATCTCAATTGATCAGAAAAGTCTATCAACCAAAACACTACATCACTCAGTCTAGGGTTGGTTATAAATCAAACTTCAATAATATCTGTGCTTAGTCAAAAGGACCGGATTATATACATATAAGCATAATATAGTATGCTACTGCAGGAAAGCATTAGATTGAGCATCAGAAGATGAGTGGTATATTTGGCAAGTTACTTAAACTCACTCTGCCTCAGTTTCCACATATGTAAAAATGAGAGGATTACTCTTGGGCAATTTCCCCTCCAAACCTCTGTGATTTCATAGCAACATCCATATTCGCTCAGAATATTGATGAGAATGAGAAGCCAAGTATTGAAGAATAACTGAGGCAATTTTACACATGTGCCAGAGTAGCAGGCTAGCAACTAGGGGAAAAGGAACTGAGAGGGAAGATAAAAGACAGCAGGAAGAGATTTCATAGTAGAGAATAAGGCCCAGGTTACCACCCATTGTTGTGGGCCAAAATTGGGCCAATAGATTTTCTAAAACTTTGAGAAAAAAACAAAACAGCAAAACAGAACTGAATTTCAAGTAAATTGAGACTTCATTTTATTTCATTCCTTGACTTCTGCATACATTGTAACCAAGCAAGGAAATCTTGTCTTCTGACCCAAGAAATAACTTCCAGAAAATCCCATGTCCAACCAAGCATGACAAAGATAGGCTTTAACTCTGAATAACAGGGCCAAGATAGTCTAAGGGATTTTTCTAAGATTTGAAATATTTGAGCAATGCTTTACTAATGGTTAAGGAGTTTGCTTTTGAAAGTTTATGCTTCAAACTTTTTCAAATACACCCACTACTAATATGAGAAATAGACAGATTTTAATAATGTTACATAAATACTATTATTAGCACCCTAAATATCCGATTATCCACCAAAAGCCTTTCTATTGAAAATGTCCTTTAAAAAAGAAGCTGCTGTATACATATTGTCAGTCAGACCAATGTTCCTAGTCGTGTCAAACATCTACACGGCATCAATTTATCAGAAGGAAACTCGGTATATAAGGCAACCGTGACCCAGGTGTTAAAATAGTGCCTGATAGCAGGAAGTTTCTAAAATGAGCTTTCCAATCTATATTGTCAAGCTGGATCCATCGTTGAATTTAAATACAGACATTTAAGAAAACAATTCAAAAAAAAGGATTTAACGGTAGTTTGCAGCATGTCATTTGGATGTGCAGAAAACGCTACACAGTATTATAGATAGCTAAGAAGAACATATCACAGAATAAGCACTTTTTCTTCACTTTGCTTTATAAATTATATCAAAATTGCATTAGAACCAGGAAAACTAAGAAGAAGAAAAAAGTCCTCAATATCCAATGCTCTATCCAGTCAAAATGGAGAACCTAATCATGGATTTTTGCCCCCTCCCCCAGTTTCCTTGTTCTCCCTTTTTGATCTCCCACAGACAGCACCAATTCTTCTCCAGCTGTGTTTGCAGAACATAGGTGCACGAGGCCACTCACCTGTCGTCGTTCTGCCACCCTTGGTCCCCTAGCAGCAAATCCCGAAACCTGTATCTTGGGGGCAGAGGGGGAACCTCGCTCTCCAAGTCAACCATCCTTCCCCAGAGAAAGGGAAAAAATTAAATTAAATTAAATTAAAGAAAAAAAAAAACCAGAAGAGGGGAAAAAATAAAAGGAAGAGGTCTAATGAGAGAGGATGAAAGGTAGAGAGTGGGGGGAAATAGTCACCAGCCGGAAGCCTAGACTGAGAGGGAGCGGGGCAGGTTCCTCGAAACCGAGGGGGTTATGGGGGTGATGCAAACCAAGCCCAGGAACAAAGTGGGACTCTGGCGAGAAGCAGCCAACCCTCTTAGCAGCCCCCAGGCTCGGGCTAGGCACAGCCTCTGGCACAGAGGACCCGGGGTCGAAGCCAGAGTACAAAAGTTACTTCTGGGGGGCAAGCGTGCAGCGGAAGGGAGGTGGGGAAAGGGTCTTCAGAGAAAGGTAGAGGCGGGGCTGGGAGGGGGAAGCACTTCAGGGAGCAGCAGGTGAGCTCCCCCTCCGCCCCTCGCCTGAGGCTCCCAGCTGCAATTCCCTTAGGGCTGGCCCCGGCCGAGCTCTAGGCTAGGCTTGCTGCAGCTGGGAGGGGAGTCTGACTGGGGAGGGGGAAGCTATTTTTTTAGTCGCGGATACGCCGCCAAGCCCTAGCTCCCCGCAAATGTCATTTGGAGCTGCCGCTGGAGCCCCCACCAATGAAATTATTTCTCATTAGCATAAATCAGTGACGGCACTGGAGGCTTCTCGGGGACAGCCAATGGAAGGAAGCTCATTAGCAGATTCTCCGGCAGCAGCCCCGAGGGAGGGGTGGGAGCAGCCCGCCCACGCAACTGATTGCTGGGCTTGGGGTCTTTTTTCTATGCATCTGGGTACCTCCCTTTATTTCCATCCAGCCTAGGTGGGCTGAAGGAAAATTGCCTTGCCTGCTTAAGGGAATCCCCTTTTATCCCAAAGGGATTCCCCGTTTTCCTTCCCCAAATTCTAAAGGCGGTGAGGAGTTTCCCTCGCCCCTGGGAAATAGACTACGCACCCTTTGTCCCATAAATATATATGGTTAGACCAATTCAAAACCAACCCAGAGTTGTTGTGAGGATTAAATGACATAATAGACATCAAAATGCTTTAACAAATATTGAGGTCTATATAAAGCTACCGTGTGATTGTAAAGTTGGGCTGTGATAATAATGACTGTGATCATTTCTATGGAGCTTTAAAAACAGTCTTTGCCTTTATTTGTTCCTGTAAGTCTCACAAGTCTACAAGGATATCATCTTATCATCTCCATTTTGTGAATAAGAAAAGTGAGGCTCAGAGACATTAAATAATTGTTCCGTTATCACACTAGTAGAGTCAGAGGATTTCTTGACTTTTGAGAACATTTCAAAATCCTGCCTGTTGGGTTAAATTGACCTGTCTTGGTGTGCAGGATTTCTTCTCTGAGCTAGTTGAATAATGTGAGGAATTTGGTAATATGGAATTTAATCCAACAATTATGAAGTACCATACCACTATGTGCAAGGTTCTGTCCTAGGTACTAGAAACACAAACGCACCATTCTTAGAATCATAGCTCTATATAAGGGACTTTAGAAGCTATCTAGTCCAACCTTTTCATTTATAGTTGAGGAAACTGCGGTCCAGGGAGTTTAAATGATGTACCTAAAGTCACACAAGTAGTAAGTAAGCTTCAGGGGACAGATTTGAACTTGTGATCTCTCAGGATAGAATGCTTTTCCCCCCAGGAAGCAGATTTTAATGCAAGATTGCATTTACTGGAATAGCTAATGCAGGGATGGATTTGACATGATATAAGAATCCTAAATTTGTCTTTCAGACTGTTCCTTCCTATATCTAGGTTTCGGATCACTTGAAGCCTGTATATTGGACCTGTGATTTCATTGATATAGGGGATTCAAAATTGAGGAAATCCCTTCTACCAATGAAGTTTGGCACCTTTTCAGGAAATTATAATCTTAGAAAGCTGCCTGGAGGACTGAGAAGTAAAGTGACTTGCCCATCTTCACACATGCAGTGTGTGTCAGGAATGTGTCTTGAACCAAGGTCTTCAGGCTCAGCTTTCCATCTTTTATGCCTTACTGCTTCTCTTGAAGCCTGAAGTGACAGAGATTTCAATCTCCTACTTCATTACTCTTCACCAATGAGGCCAGAGAAAGACACCTAACCACTCAACTCATTTGTCCATAACAATGGTTTGCACACAGAGTATGCAGCAATATTTTTTAAATGAACTTTAAACAAAAATTAAACTCTGGTTGCTGGGTAAAAGGAGGTGTTATACTATTAGTGGTATAGTGACAGCATTGAGTTACCACGGGTAGATTAGACAGTCATGCTTTCTTTGTAAATGTGATGGCCCACCCAAGTTGACCATTTGTATTAAGTTTTTAATTCAAAGCTAAAACTAGCAGGGAGCTGAATCCTTGACCCTAGCTAAGAAAGCCTCTCTCTGGAGGATTTTTTTAAAGGCCTGATTTGTAACAAAACCTCTCTTACCTTCTAAGCATTCCCAGAAACATGAATAGAATCAGTTGTATTTTAGCAACAGTGAAAAGAGAAAGCAATAGAGAACAAGGAGAAAGGCAGAACACCAGATTCAACACAGGGATTAAATCTCCAAAGGGCAGGTAAGGAACAAAGAGAAGAGGTGGATGGGACATTTGTGAAGGTATTGCTACAATTGATCTAATTTCACCAAGATCCCTGATGGTTTTGTCAGAAATAAAGCCTTTCTGCTGCATGCACAGTTCCTGACTATAACACACAAAGAAACCTGTCTATCTAGAAATGTAGGTAAAGCCTGAAGTATAGTAATAGTAATTAAATAGTAATAATAAGTGCCCTTCTCACTTTCCCATTCATTTCTTTCATAGTTACCCTTCAGCTCACATCATTTTTGGCTTCACTTTTAGTACTAACCCTGATGTTCTGTCCATTCCTCTGCTGTTCCCTCTTCTGTACTGTCATTGGAGAAATTTAATGACTTGTTTATCAGGAGTTAGAATTTAAGGAAGAATCACTTAAGTTCTGTGCTATAGTGAATCATCAACCTTGATCCTATCCCCCATCCACAACTCCAGAACCACTAGTCCACACTTAGAATTAGCTGAATCAGACACTTAACCTCTCAATCCTAATGATCTCCCCACTTTATCTTAAATCTGTGATTGTCACAAATACTCCAAATTCTATCCCTGTGATAGACTTCTAGAGATTCTCCTTCCTGTGTTCATAGTGATATGATTCCCTATATCCCAAAAACAGATTGTAAGATCTTTGAGGCCACCAATATTTTCTACAGCTTTGTATGCTATATATCATCCCACAGATCACTTAACACATTTCCTTTTCCCAAATAAGATATTTGAAAAATACTTGTTGAAGGAAGTTAACATCTCATTCTGAAGTTAAAATCACTCCCCGCCCCCTCAGAATTTATATTATAAGAAAATCACTACTGAAAGATTGATACAGAGTTAGAATTGTAATTGCGCTTTCAACAACTAGAAGACACACATCTGTGTGTATGTGTATAAATAGTTCATCTAAGTTATAAAATAAACATCTTGTATTCTTTTATAAATAGGGCATCAGGTACTTAATCTTTTCTGAAACATTTAGCACAGTGCCTACCACATAGTAGGTACTTAATAAATATTTCTTAACTTGACTTATCTGGGGGAAAGCTATTGAGATTGAAAAGTCTGTGTTTTGAGTTTATATCAGTAAGTGTGGTATAAGAAGGGGAGGAAGAGTTGGAAAGACATAATCTAAAAAGTATGTAGTTAGAGATAGTCCTGTATTGGGATTAAGTAACAATAAAAGACATCTAATACACCATTACAGACATAACCTCATTTAATCCTCACAAAAACCCTGTGAGGAAGATGCTGTTATTATCCTCATTTTACAAGTGAGAAACGGAGGCCCAGAAAGGTTTTGTGACTAACTAAGGATCATACAGTTAATAAAATCTGAGCTGGCATTTTAATTCCAATATTTTAAACACCATGGCCAAGGCTCTAATCAATAGTTACACTGCCTTTCCCCTACCTTGTATGGTTTAAGAGACATTTAAAGTCCAAATAGGCCCAGATAAAAAGCTGTCAGATCATTTATTTGATATCCTGTTAGGTCAAAATTGAGCAATAATTATTCCTGAAATGTAATTGAAAGATTATAGGATATTGTCTGAGTCCACTTGGCAGGCAAGCAAGAGAGGGCAATTGAGACTAGGCTGAGCTAGATCTCTCCCATCAGCTATTAACACAAGCCAGCTGGAAGAACCATAGGGACACCTAGAATAGAATTTAACCATGAGAAGCCAAATTTATTAACAGGTGTCAGTGGCAGAAAATATGGCTTATGAAGGCTAAGAAAACCAGAACAACAGATGTAGAGGACGGGCCCGAGTATAGCCAAATATGAAAGCACAACTCAAATCAGTTGTGGGAGGAGACCAAGCAGAGATGACCAAACATAGTGGGACATAGAATAATGCCAGCCTGTTTTGATATCATGCTCTCCATTTACAGAGCTTTAATCATGGGGAGCATAGCTTTCAAGCAGAAAGGGATCTTAGAGGCCACATAGTCCAAACTTTTTAATGTATATTTGTAGAGACTTGAAATTTAGAGAGGTTTTGCCTTACTTGAGGATACATAGATAATAAGTAGAAGAATGAGGATTTGGACCTAGGTTCTCTGACCACAAATCCAGGACTCCTCAAATTTTCTTTACAACAAATCCCTGAGATGTATAACATAAACATCAGTGTCCCCCCTTCTCTAGGTCAGTGGTGTCAAATTCAGAAAAAGGGGTCACTAATCCATACATAAGGATCCCTGTGGGCTGCTTACTGACTTGGTTTTTAAATGTAATGTTATCTCTATTATATCTTTGTTTTCATATTTCCTAATTACATTTTAGTTTGGTTTGGGTATCCCTTAGAAGTGGCAAATGTGGCTTGTTTGATACCTCTGTTTTAGATGAGCTAGCATCGGTTGAGAAAAGTGAAGTGACTCATTTATCTTTAATTACATAGCCTTTAAGTATCACAACCAACATTGGTCGTTCGACCTCCAAGCCCAATATTCTTTTCCTTCATTATTGTGAGTCTGCATGTGAAAGGAAAATCTGAAACTAAAGGTATCCTGAGTCTAAATCACATTGAAACTAGATAAAACTGAGCATGTATCCTTGTTTAAATGAATTATCTAATGAAAAGGTTCAGTTGGGGGGGGGGGGTTAAGTATCATTTTGATACTTTTTCCAGTTTCTGTAAGGGTGCATCCTTGAGATAATGGAATAAGTAGGGGCTGTAACACTAAAGCACCATGTCAAAAAGAGTTTATATACATACATACAATCACAAATGCATGTAAATAAATATATGTATAAATGGCCATGTGTACATACATATGCTGTGTTATATCCATGTAGTTGTGTGTACATGTATATGCTGTGTGTATACATTGTGTCGGTATGCATATATGTATGTGCATGCATGTATACATCCCCATATGAATGTTCCTCTATTCCCTCCAGTAGTGCACATAACCCATCCATACCTATGTGATTCTTTTCCGTATCTTCCCATATATACTCTATTCTCTACCTCATGTAGCAAAGGACTTTTTGGAGATCTTTTTATACTTTTTGGGTGCCATTGGTCAGTCATTTTTAGTAATTTCTGACTCTTTATGACTGACCTCATTTGGGATTTTCTTAGTAAAGACGCTGGAGTGTTTTACCATTTCTTTCTCCAGCTCATTTTACAGATGAGGAAATTGAAGCAAATAGAGGCAAGTGGCTTACTTAGGGCTGCACAGCTAGCGAGTGTCTGAGATTAAGTTTGAAATCAGGAAGATGAATCTTCCTGACTTTAGGCTTGGTACTCTATCCATTGTATCACCTATCTGCCCACTTTGTGCTCATGAGTGTAGTATTCAATGTCTGTTACATCTAAAGTTTGCCCTCCCTTTTTTGATTATACATCTCAGAGATGAACTCTTTTATAACCCTTCTTGCACGGAAGTCATCGCTGGTAATATGTATTTCTCCATTGACCAGAGTTCTCCCCCTGCTTGCTAGTCTTCAAAGAGTGGAGTGTTCCATTATTCTAAGACATATATCATCACTTTTAAAGTAGTGTAAAAAGAGAAGTTTTATAGATTATGACTTTTTCTAGAGGTTCCCATTTTAAGAATTATATTGTGTTAATTCCATCCAGTTCCAGGGAACCTCAAAATCTTCTAAATAAAATCCAGTCCAATAAGTACTAATGAAGTGCCTACTCTGATGAGGGTAAAAAACAAGAAAATATTTGTTAAGTACCACCTAAGCACCAGGCACTGTTTTATCACCACACACAAAAACAAAACAGTCCCTATGTTCAAATAGGGAAAATACATACATAGCACATATATGGCTATACAGAAAATCACATAAAACAGAGATAAGGTAACCTTAAGGAGACTAGAAATTACTATCATTATTTCATAAGTTAACACACAGATTCCTGCATCCTCTGATTGGTTATTAGAGAGGCCACCTCAGTGTTAGGAACGATTTTGTGCTGAAGCTGTTACAGATAGAAATAAAGGGGCAGCTAGGTGGCACAGTGGATAGAGCACCAGCACTGGATTCAGGAGGACCTGAATTCAAATCTGGCCTCAGACACTTATGTGACCCTGGGCAAGTCACTTAACCCTAATTGCCTCACCAAAAAAAAAAAAAAAAGAAATTAAAAACTAAAAACAAGAAAAATAGTCTTGCTCTCAAGGAGTTTATATTCTACTTATTGTCTAACAAGTTTAACCTAGCAATCCACCTGGGAAAAATAAAGGGGATGAAATATTTAATCTTTTGCTTAGGTTAAACCAAAGTGAAGGCTGGGGCTACCGAAGATGTCATGGCCTGATCTCAAAGGGGTTGTGTGTCGACCCCAATGGATGTGTGATTAATTAATAAGAAGTTTGAAAGTAATATCCTACTCTCACCATGATATGTAATGGTGAGGCTTATCTATAAAACAACCTCAACCATCTTTATTTCTAAACACTCACTCAATCTCTTGTCTTCCTTCCTTTTTACAAGTTCCCAATCTCTTCGATTCTGCACTAGAAATCAGCCTCTGGGATAACAGAAATAATTGTATTTTTAACATCTTCTGATTATCCATATTAACTGAGGCATTAAAGAGGAAAATTTATATGCTTGGCACTGATGTTTGCCACTCCAGCTGAGAGTCCAGGAACTGTCCTTCTTTTCATGTGTATTTGTATCTTTAGTACTTAGCATAGTGCCTGGCATATAATGGTGCTTAATAAATGTTGACTTACTTATTTGCCTCTTGTAAAGAATCCTATATAACCTTAACTAATACATAAAAGATACTTTATTGGAAGAGATAAATATTTTTAAATTGGATGTTATATCTTCTCCATGTGTTTCATGTCCCTGTAACTATCTGTTCTTAATCGTTCTAAATTCCATTGCTTTTGTCTTCCTCTTGGCAATAAACTATTCGAGAAAAGACCAATGCTTATCCATTTCTTTAATCTGTGATGAAATGTATTTGAAGCCCTAAGACTTCTTTGGGGGTGATCCAAAATTGTAACAGACTGAATTATCCTCAAAAATGGTTTCTAAAATCCAGGTTTCTTCTTTAGTAAAGTGAGGACACATACAGAGAGAAAGAATGAGGAGAGTATAAAAGAAATTGTTGTTGAGTCATTTTTCAATCATGTCCAACTCTTCATGACCCCATTTGGGGTTTTCTTGGCAGAGATAGTGGAATGGTTTTCCATTTCCTTTTCCAACTCATTTTTTTTAACAGATGAGGAAAGTGAGATAAGTGATTTGCCCAGGGTCACAGAGCAATGAAATGTCTGAGGCCAGATTTGAACTCATGAAGCTAAGTCTTCCAGGCTCCAGTACTTGCACCTAGCTGCCCATAAAAAGTGGTTAAAAGAATAGGGAGAGTAAAAGAAGACAGAGTAAAGCCTACTTTAACAGGGAAACAATGTGATGAGAAAAAGAAATGAGCAAAAGGATAGATGAGAAAACAAATAGGCAAAAATCAACAAAATTAGATAATGAAAAGGTTGCTTATGAAGCAAATAGAAAGAGATACAGAAGTAAGAACAAAGTAACATTTATGAATTTGAAGTTCCAAATGTTGTTATATGTACTATTAGTCAATAATACTAGCTAAGTAGGGTGTATATTTTGATGGCATTAATCATTTAAAATGATCAAGCAAAAGTTTCTAGACAATTTGGTTAATGCGTACAGTGCAAAACAAAACAAAACAAAAAAATGAATTTCCTTCCTACTAATATTTGGTACTACTCTAAAACAATAGATTTTTAAGCATTTACTCACCAATATGTATGTAATTTTATAACATACTGGGCAGTATTGACTGGTTTAAGATATTTCCCACTTAATTCATAATTTTCATTAGGTATAATTTTTAAGTGTTATTAGGATAAAATTGGTTCATCTCACCATGTTAATAATGAAAATTTCATGATGCAGAAACAAAAATATCATGTTAATCATATATACTTAGCTTAGCTAAGACTATAATACTCTCCATTTACCATATAACTGATATATAGCAAGTTGGTTTTTTGTTTTGTTTTGTTTTTTTGCTGAAAATGAAGGTCTTATAACAAGTAAGTACTGTATACTATAAAGGGAAATGAACAAATCAGTATAGAGGAAAGAAACACTTGTCTGAAATTAGAGAATTTGAGAAAAAATCCTGCCTCTGACACTTACTGATGAGGCTTCCTCTGAGTAACATTCCAACTTTAAATCTATGATCCAACAGCTAAGCTATTTGTTAAGTGTCTACTATGTAATGCGCAAGATGTTGGAGATACTTATACCTCTTTACATTCTCTGTAGAATCTATGAACTTACTGATATAGGTCCTCTCCAGGTAATCCCAAATCATGTACCACTTCTTGTCCATGGCTTCCCATAAATCCTACAGAGTGTATATGTTTAACAGGTAGTAGGTAAATTTTAATATAATCCTATTTTAAAACATCTTAGATTTAGAGCTAGAATACATCATAACAATTATCCTTTCCAACTTCCATATTTCACAAATGAGTTAGCTTTAGTTCCAGAGTTTAAGTAAGTTGTTCAAGGTCACACAGTTTTTAAGTAGCAGAAAAATAAGTTGAACCTAAATCCTCTAAACCTAAACATGACACTTTTCCAAATACAGAATTTTTCCTTGTAACAAGGCTACTTTTTGGATGTCCTCTCTCTCTCTCTCTCACTCACTCACTAGTCATCTATCTATCTATCTATCTATCTATCTATCTATCTATCTATCTATCTATCTATCTATCTATTTATCTATCTACCTATCTATCTATCATCTCTATATCTATGTTTGTTTTATAACTTCCATATTCAAGTATATGTTATGGCCTACTTAATTCCACCATATATATGAAGTATACAAAGGTGTTTGAGATATAAAGATGGAAACAAAACTGTCTAAGCTATCAGGTTGCTTAAGATCCAAGAGGAAATTAGACAAGCAACTAAAACACTAGAAAATGAACAAATTAAAAATCCCCAATTAAACACCAAATTGGAAATCCTGAAAATCAAAGTAGAGATCAATAATGTTGAAAGTAAGAAAATCATTAAACTATTTAATAAAACTAGAAGCTGGTTCTATGAAAAAAAATTGATAAACCATTGTTTAAATTGATTCAAAAAAAAGGAAAAAAGAAAATCAAATTACTAGTATCAAAAATGAAAGGTGAACAAATCCAGCCTCAGACACTTGACACTTACTACCTGTGTGACACTGGGCAAGTCATTTAACCCTCATTGCCCTGCCCCACCCCCGCAAAAAAAATACTTATGGATTTTTGGGGCAGCTAGGTGGCACAGTGGATAGAGCACTGACCCTGGATTCAGTAGGATCTGAGTTCAAATCCAGCCTCAGACACTTAACACTTACTAGCTGTGTGACCCTAGGCAAGTCACTTAACCCCAATTGCCTCACCAAAAAAAAAAAAAAAAGAAAAGAAAAGAAATTGAACAAGCTATCAATGAACTTCCTAAGAAAAAATCCCCAGGAACAGATGAATTCACAAGCATTTAAAGTATTTAAAGAACAATTTATCCCAATATTTTATAAGCTATTTGGGAAAATAAGTGAAGAAGGAGTCTTACCAAATTCCTTTTATGAGACAAATATGGTGCTGATAAACAAACCAGGAAGAGCCAAAACAGAGAAAGAAAATTATAGACCAATTTCCTTAATGAATATTGATGCAAAATTTTTAAATAAAACATTAGCAAAGATATTACAGCAATATATAACAAGGATCATAAATTCTGACCAAGTTAGGACTTATTTAAGGAATGCAGGGCTGGTTCAATGTTAGGAAAACTATCAGCATAATTGATCATATCAATAACAAAACCAACAGAAACCATATGATAATCAGAAAAAAACTTTAGACAAAATACAACATGCATTCCTTTTAAAGACACTAGAGAACATAGAAATAAATTGAGTTTACCTCAAAATGATAAGTAATATTTATCTAAAATCACCAGCAAGCATTATTTGTAATGAGGATAAGCTAGCCTTCCCAATATAATCAGGGGTGAAGCAATGATGCCCATTATAACCTCTATTATTTAATACTGTACTAGAAATGTTAGCTATAGCAATGAGAATCAACTAAGAAACTACTAAAATCATTAATAACTTTAGCAAAGTTTCAAGATACAAAATAAACCCACACAAATCATCAGCATTTCTATATATTACCAACAAAGTCCTGCAGCAATAGATAGATAAGAGAAATTCCATTTAAAATAACTCTTAATAGAGGGTAGCTAGGTGGCACAGTGGATAAAGCACTGTCCCTGTATTCAGGAGGACCTGAGTTCAAATCCAGCCTCAGACACTTGACACTTGCTAGCTGTGTGACCCTGGGCAAGTCACTTAACCCCCATTGCCCCACAACAAAAGAAAGAAAGAAAAGAAAAGAACTGTTGATAATATAAAATACTTCGGAGTCTACCTGCCAAGACAAACCCAGGAACTTTATGAACACAACTATAAAACACTTTTCAAAGAAAGTCATATCCAAACAGGTATAAAAATATTGATTGTTTATAGGTAGGCTGAGCCAATATAATAAAAACTATAATCTTACCTAAATTAATCTATTTATTTAGTGTCATACCAATCAAACTATCAAAAAATGTATAGAACTAGAAAATATAATTTAAAAATTAATTTAGAAGAACAAAGAATCAATGAAAAAATACAAAAGAATGTGTTCTAGCAGTACCAAATTTCAAACTGTATTATAAAGTGGCAATTATCAAAAACAATCTGGTGCTGGCTAAGAAACAGAGCAGTGGGGGCAGATAGGTGGCACAGTGGATAAAGTACCAGTTCTGGATTCAGGAGTACCTGAGTTCAAATCCAGCCTCAGACACTTGACACTTACTAGCTGTATGAATGCAATATAACATGGCCTCCAAAGAAAGTGTAGGGGTGGGGTCAGACCCACTAAGTATCTCTGGTATAATTCCAAAAAGTTTATAGTCAACCAAGTAGAGGGTTCAGAAGACAGATCACATTTCATGCAAGTCACTTAACCCTCATTGCCCTGCCCCCCCCCCAAAAAAAGAAAAGAAATAGAACGGTGGATCAGTGGTATAAATTACACTACAGTAAATGACTATAATAATCTAGTATTTGATAAACTAAAAGATCCAAGGTTTGGGAAAAAAAATATTATTTGACAAAATCTTCTGGGGAAACTGGAAAACCATATGACAGAAATTAGGTCTATACCAACACCTCATGCCATATACTAAAATTAGTTCAAAATGGGTACATGATTTACACAAAAAGGGTGATACCATAAGCAAATTAAGAAAGCATGGGATAGTTTATTTGTCAGATTTGTGGACAGGGGAAGAATTTAGGACCAAAGAATATATAGAGAGCATTAAAAATGTAAAATAGATAATTTTTTATTATATAAGATTAAAAAGCTTTTGCACAAACAAAACCAATGCAACAAAAATTATAAGGAAAGCAGAAAATTGGGACAGAATTTTTGCAACATAATATAAGTCATTTTCTACTTGATAAGTGGTCTAAGGCTATGTATAGGCAATTTTCAGAAAAAGAAATCAAAGCTATCTATGGACAAATTATCTAAGTCATTGTTGATCAGAGAAATGCAATTCTGATGTAGCACCTCACACCTATCAAACTGGCAAATATAACAAAAAAGGAAAATGTTGCATGTTGGAAGGGATGTAGGAAAACTGGGACACTAATCCACTATAGGTGGAGTTGTAAATTAATCCAACTATTCTGGAGAATAATTTGGAACCATGCCCAAAGGGTTATAAAACTGTGCATAACCTTCAATCCAGCAATGCCACTTCTAGTTTTATATCCCGAAGATATCAAAAAAAAAAGAGAAAAAAATACCTTTTTGTACAAAAATATTTATAGGAGCTCTTTTGTGGTGGCTAAGAATTGGAAATCAAAGGAATACCCATCAACTGGGGAATGGCTAAATAAGCTGTTGTATATTATTTTAATGGAATATTATTGTGCTATAAGAAATGGCAAGCAGGATGATTTCAGAAAAACTTGGGAAGACTTATATGAACTGATGTATAGTGAAGCTTAACTAGGAGAACATTGTACACAAAGACAATAATATTGTTTGATGGAGAACTGTGAATGGCTTAACTATTCTCAGAATTACAATGATCTTAGATAATCCCAAAGGTAATGCTTTACATTATTGCATGTATATAACCTATATCTGATTGCTTACCACCTCAGGGAGGGGTAAGGTGAGGAGGGAAGGAGGAATAGAATTTGAAATTCAAAACTAAATAAAAAATGTTCGTAAAAAGAAAAAGAAAAAAAATCTAAGGGGAGAGAAGAAGTATGTATGTAAACAATATAATATGGTATGGTTAAAAAACTACATAGACATGTATATGCATATATGTTTGTAAAGAGATACACAAAATTTAAAGTTAATATAAATATCAATTATTATTCCTGGAGCACCTGGTTGACCTTCTGTTTGATGTATTATAGGAAATACCTTCCACCTCTACCTTCTAGAAGTCTATACAAAATGTCATTATTATTCTCCTTCATATATTTTTGTGAATGCAATATAACATGGCCTCCAAAGAAAGTGTAGGGGTGGGGTCAGACCCACTAAGTATCTCTGGTATAATTCCAAAAAGTTTATAGTCAACCAAGTAGAGGGTTCAGAAGACAGATCACATTTCATGCTCTCATGATAATCAAATTTGGGTGCCTGTGACATTGTACACTGATGATATTTTTTTTCCCACACCCAATTCTTCTTTGTTCTAAAAAAAAACCTTTATGGCTTAAGAAATATAGAATAATTCTGTATATTGGTTATCATTTCTGACTGTTGACCACACATTTCCTGATTGTATTGTTGAAAGGGCTCACTGTGCCCTCAATAATCAGGAATTAGTTCTCATGTGACACAAGATTGGGTTGCTCATTTACATCATGCTATGACTGAATCTCCTAGTGAAAGTGACTGTTAAACCTCATTTCATTCCAGAAGTATAAAATTTGAATGAAACCTAGATACTGATCATTTTGTTCATTATTATGAAATAGTATCCTAAAACCTAGCTTTGAGATAGGTATGAAGAATATGACAATAGAGTAGTTTTTAACAATGTCAAATACTTTTGAAAAGTCAAGGAAAATGAAGACTGAGAAAAGATTCTTGTGTCGATTGTAAAATCACTGGTGAACATGGAAAAAAACAAATAATTATACAGATTCTCAGCAACAGAAAAGATGTTATTGGTCATCTAGTACAACCTATATCTGATCAAATATCATCTCTACAATATCTTATCAAAGTGTCTATGCAACTTTTGTTTGAAGATTTCCAATAAAGGGGGGCTGCTATTTCCCAATACAACATACTATCTAGCCACATCTAGATAAATGAAAAAACAAACAAACAAACAAACAACTTGTGACAATTAGAATTATCCAAAAGTGGAATAGTCTTTCTAGGTAAATACCAGGATTCTCTTCACTGGAGATATTCAAGCAAGGGACTTTCTTTCCAATTATGAGCTGAACTAAATTGCCAATGAGGTACTTTCCAATTCTGAAGTTTTGTGATTCTATGAATTTAACTTGATTTTCTGCAACTTAAGCTAATCCAATCAAGGCATACCCTCTAAGCAAAAGAAATTGAACAAAACATGATAATGCTTCAAATTCCTGACAAAGACTAGCATTTCCTAGGATTCTTCTTTTCCACACTAAGGCATCCCTTGTTCCTTGAATCATATGGCACAGTCTTTTATAGTCAGCTCACTCCTCTTCTAGTTATCCTCTGGTTATTCTTCCTAAAATATGATGTGTCAAATCGTTCATGATTTTTCAGAGGCATCCTTGCCAGGAGTGAGTGTAGTGAAACTGTTGCCTCCCTTGGGACAGGTTCTTATTAATGCAGACTGTGATCACATTAGCTTTTTGGGGTGTCCATGTTCTGTTGCTGATTCACATTGAGCTTGTTCTTGTCTCTCTCTTTTTTTTTTCAATGAGTGGTGGTGATGCAAGCCAAGACACAGGAGTTTGGGGGGTAAGTGTGTGATAAGGAAAGGGACACAGTAAGTATGTTTATTTTTTAAGTGTGTTCTTTTTAAAAATCTAACTGTGAAAGCTCAGGCAAGAGGAGCAAACAACCAACAAAATAAGCACCATCAGAAGATTCTTGATACTGACTGTCACGGATTATAGCAACAGACATAATTTTATAAGGTTTTCACATTATCAGTTGGCTCTCAAATACAGGTTCATGGGGAAAATAAATTAAATATACAATGAAACTTCAGGTAACTCAAGACCTTCCTGGAAAAATTATTTGAGATAGCTAAGTTTTCCATGTAGCTGAGGTTTAGATGCTTTTAAGCACTCAAACATTTTATCTTAACCATTTTGGATGGCAATATTGCTAAAATGCATTGCATACTTCTTTACTTTTTGAAAAAGGGTACACTGAACATAATTTAACCTTTTCTTCCTAACTTAGTGTCATTATTATAAACAAAAACTATTATTCTTTTCTGTCTAACAGGAATGCCCTCAAGGGCTATTAAAGTACAGTAGGACTGTTTTCTCCTACATTAAATGTTCCCGGTCTCCTGTGCTTTTCAATTTTGGAGGGTGTGTATATCTCTTATTTTTGTCATGTTTGGCCATTCTTTTGTTTTGAGGATCTTAACTGTTAAGTCATTTAATTGACAGTATGCCCATTTTTACACTTTCTAATTTGTTCTGAGTTCGGAAACTATATAACTAATCTTGTTCAAATTATATGTACAGTAATAGTAAAAATGGTTTGAGTTAAGGTTAGAAAAATTGTCTAGCAAGTGATGTATACATACTTTATAGTATATGTAAGAAATCCATTTCAGCAAATCAATACTAGTTTTAAAATTAATAATGCAGTGGAATGGATTGTTATAGCTTTCTCACAGTTATCTCATTAGCTATGCTAAGGTAGCAAAGCTGTGAGGCAGGCAAGTAGTAGCTGCAGGTCCTGAGGACCTATAAACCTCTTCCCTATTCTGTGCTAGCCTGTAAACACCAGATTAAAAACCAGAAGTGTCAGGACTTTGGAGCTGGTATCTGGGGTATCTGTTTGTTGTTGTTGTTACATTCTTTATTGTTATTATTATTTTCTTCTCAGTTGGATTTTTTTTAATATTTGGGTTTTTTTAATTTTGAATTCCAAATTTTCTCCTCTCCCTCCTTTTCCCCATCCTTGAGAAGTCAAGTAATTTGCTATAGATTATACATTGCACACATACAATCATGTAAAATATTTCATGCAAAACATTTCAATATTAGCCATATTGGTAAAAAAAAAGGCCAAAAACCAAGAAAAACAAAGAAAATAATGAAACTATGCTTTGATCTGCATTCAGACTCCATCAGTTCTTTCTCTACAAGTAGATAGTAGTTTTTCATCATAACTGGTTTAGAACTGTATTGGATCATTGTACTGCTAACAATATCTGCCATTCACAGTTGATCATCATGCAATATTGCTGCTACCATGTACAATGTTCTTTTGCTTCTGCTCACTTCAATTTTCATCAGTTCATATATTTCTTCCCAGGTATTTAAAAAACCATCGTATCTGTATTTATTATAGCACAGCAGTATTCCATCACAACCACACATTACATTTTGTTTCACCATTCCCCAACTGATGGGCAGCCAATTAATTTCCAATTCTTTGACACCACAAAAAGAGCAGCTATAAATATTTTTGTACATATAGGTACTTTTCCTTTTTCTTTGATCTCTTTGGGATACAGACCTAGTAGTGGTATTGCTAGATCAAAGTGTATGGCAGTTTCAAAGCCCTTTAGGCATAACTCCAAATTGGAACTAATATTTGTTAAGCTGTCCCAGTCTACTGCTGTTATAGATAGACCTGTTGGTTCAGGAAGAAATGAAAAATAGTCAGACTGCACAGATATGCATCAAGCATTTATTAGAACAAATTCAGGGAGCATGCTTATTGGCTCTTACTTAAAAGGGAAAGAGAAGAGTTAATAAAAATATTTCCTAGGGTGCTGGTTTAGGCTCTACCCGTGCTCATAGTTAACAATCAGTCAACAAGCATTTATTAAGTGCCTACCATGTACCATGTACTATGCACCATGTTAAGTTCTAGGGATAAATTAAAGACAAAAAAACCCCACCACCAACAAAAACCAATCTCTGCCCTCAAGAAATTCATAGTCTAATGGGAGAGATGTCATACACAGAGCTATATGAAAATAGGAAATATATGGTAAATTGAAAATGATCCCAGAGGGAAGGAATTAAGATTAAAGAGGATTTAAATCAGTTTCTTTTAGAAGGCAGGACTTTAGCTGCTGAGACTTAAAGGAAGCCAAGAAAGCTAGAAGGTAGAGATAAGGAAGGACAAAATTCCAGGCATGGGAGACAGCCAGTGAAAATGCCCAGAGTCAGGAGATGGAGGGTGTTGGAGGACAGTGTCACTGGATTACAGAGCATGGTGGGAGTATGAGGCATAGGAAAAGGAAAAATGTACCAGGTTACAGAAGGCTTTGGAAGCAAGAGGATTTTATATTTGATCCTGGAGTCAGTAGGGTAGCATGGGAGTTTATTGAATTAGAGTTGATGTGGTCAGACTTATACTTTAGGAAGATCAATTTGACAGTTGGTCAGAGATTGGACTAGAATGGAGACAGATTTGAGGCAGAGAGACCAACCAACAGGCTATTGTAATAGCTAAGGAATGAGCTGATGAGGACCTATACCAGATTGTTGGCAATGTCAGAGGAGAGAAGAGGGTATCCATGTATGCATATATGAATGTATGCATATATACACACATACATATGTATATCTTCTATGTAAATACATATATACCTTCTATATATACATGAGAGAGAGGGAGAGAGGAAGAGAGAGACAGAGACAGAGAGAGACAGAGAGAGATTGCAAAGGTAGAAACAACAAGATTTTGCAACTGCTTGGATATGGTAGGGGGAAAGGATCAGAATGAATGAAGACTGGAGCATTAATCCTAGGTTGTGAGTCTAGGTGCTACTCTTCATAGTAATAGTAAAATTATTTAAAAGGGATAAGTGAGACCTCATTTTATTCAAACAATATGACTTAGAGGAATCTCAGGTGCCTATGCTTTGTCTGTAATTCATTGTCTTCTCTTTTCTTCCATTTGTATTTACGGACATATTGTGTGTTAAATCAATCAGAAATCTGCAAGAGATTATAATTTTATGTCCCAAGGTCAGTGACAGCTGCTTCTTTGATATCTTGTGAGTCATTTTTCTTTTCTCTCTGATGTGTTTATGTCAGATTTCACAGAATCATGATACCTGGTAGAAACAGTACAGAAGGGGCAGCTAAGTGGTGCAGTGGATAGAGCACTGGCCCTGGATTCAGGAGGACCTGAATTCAAATCCAGCCTCAGATACTTGACACTTACTAGCTTTGTGACCCTGGGCAAGTCACTTAACCCCAATTGCCTCACCAAAAAAATGGGGAATCTATCATGTTTTGATAAGAGCTTGAATTCTGTTGATAAACAAAAACAATAAATGTACATTGTTTGCCTACTATGCATGTGCACATATAGTATTCCATATATAGAACCTGGTAGGGCTTCACTAATTAAACCAATATATGTGCTGATGGACTATTCAATTGCAATAAGATTTTTGTCAGGTTAATCAACTCTTCATTATTTCTAAGTTACTCCATAGAGCCTCCAGAGATGATCTACTTGATGTGCTAAAATATTTTATTGAGATGATTTTGCATTTTTAGGGTACTAATATCTATTACACCATGCTTAGATCATGTGACTGGTCCATCTTCTTTTTTAATTATACATTTCCACAATCACTTATACCACTTCTTGAGTATGTCATCACAAATAACAATATAATTAGACTTTGATGCATATATAGTCATCTAAGATAGAGGGACCCATGCGGGAGATACTACAGACCTTTTTCTGGGAGAAGACATTCTGTGTTCCCCTACCACATGGGTGGAAACAGCCTTTTCTACTGGCTGCATAGCAAGAATGGGCTGAATTTTTAGAACTACTAGATTGGAAAGTCTCCCCCCGCCCCCACCCCCACTACAGTTCTGTCCAAAGTGGGTGAAGATCTTTTTCCTTTATAGCATGAGTGTCATGAACTAAACTGGACAGGAACAAGGACCTTCTCCCTTTGCTTTTTAAGTCCTGACACTCAGGTTTAGGATTTGGTTCTATTTAATTTGTCCTTTTCAATTCTATCAAAAGTAAACAGAGTCCTCTGACTTTGACTTCAGCCATGTGACTCCAGAGACAGGATTCCAGGCTAGATATTACTTCTAGCTCAGCAGGGAAACCCTGAGAAGCTAGGGTACCTAGGTCTTGAGCCTAAGAAGGGCTTTGGACTTGGAACTTGGTAGAATGATACTACATAGAAAGTGAATTAAGCTGTTAACATAATCCCCCTCCCTTGCCTAGGGATTGAAGTAGTGGAGGGGAATTGTAACTCCATATGTTTAGGGGTGGAGGGTGGGGGGGAACATTGTATATTTGTTCTTATTAACCACCTTTGAAGTAAATATCCTTTTATAAAAGCTACTCAGATAGTTAAATGATTAAGTATAATTGGAGCACAATCATTGAAGGCTTGAGCTAATGGAAGACTGGATACCTCATAAAAGGCTTTAAGGGTACTGGAGAACCCTGGGGAAGAGCATAATGTAATATAACTGACCTTCAGGTAGTGGATACCAGGAGCATCACTGTTCCAATCGCATTTCATAATTTTACAATAATCTTTAAGATAGGTTTAACAAAAATAAAGATGGGAAAATTAATAGTAATTTAGCATCAAGTTTGAAGAGTCATACTCCTGTTAAATGAATTAAATGGAAAATATTGCTTTGAAGTGACTGATACATGTATATAATCCATTACTTTTTAAATTTTTTCTTATAATTTAGGCATTCATGGTTTTTTTTAGAAATTTATTTTCTTACTAACTCATCTATGCCTATTTGTGAAACTTAGCAATGAGTTAAGTAACACTTTTGAAATTTCACCCAGTTGTTTATACATTACTTACTTTTTAAAAGAATACAAAACAAAATTTAGAAACACAAAACAAAGGAAAATATTGTACATTTACGGAATGACCAAAAAAAGATGTCTATCCAATGATTCTGCTGAAATATCATAGAAATTGGGGGGGGGGGATTTCAAAGGGAGCACCTTAAATATTCTTTAGTTGGAATCTGGATCATGTGGGAATTTAAAATTAAAACAAGCATCTTGACTTATATTCAGAAGCAAATTTAAAAAATCTTTGTGCCATATTGAGTTCAGTTGCAGCATGCTGAACATGTGTTGTACAGCTAAATGAGTAATGCACATTTCCCACTAGGTTCCAAGTACTCTTTATGGCTGTAGAAAATAAGGATGTGGCAATAACCCAATCTGGAAAGCATTAAAGAAAAGTGAATAAGATGGCCAAATCAATATTAAAAAGAAAAGCTCACCATCTCCTGCTCAAATATCAATGGAAGTATTTGGCTACAGATGGCACATGGAAAACCAGGAATATAATAAATAAGATTTCAGAGCCCTAGTTTTCATTTTGTGACCAAAAGTGGTACATATATCTTTAAACATAAGTAACAAATTGAACTTTGTTTTCCCCATTCAACTTTCCTCCTTCATATCCCTTTCCTCATAAGCCTAATATTGCTCAGCTTTTGGGAATATCACCAAGTTTTACTCTGTGGTGTAGACACACTGAATCTCATTATGATGGTAAAGACACCATAGCAAAAAGTGTTCTTTTCAACAAAACTCTTGAATTAAGATTACACTGCTTTTCCAGGAACTGACTAACAAATTTCTCAAGTCACAATTAGCTGCCTAATTTATAACGATTAAAGAATATTCTATCTTGGACCACTTAGCTCATTTGGCTAGAACATGATGTTAATGAGGCCAAGGCTATAACTTTAATCCCCATGAAGACCAATTAACTTTGCTTCAGTTCATAGATAAATACTATATAACCTGGTCTTGATCAAATCTGTATCTTTATTCCTAAAGAGAATTAGGCAAAGGAGTAGAGCTGGATGGCATAAAACCATCATTATTATGAGAAAGGTTACTCATGATATCCAACAAATGATTGATTATATAGCTGGTATGTGCATACAATATGTTAAATGGATATGAGTATAGGCTAAATGGGAGGAGAACCAAAGAAACAAAACTGGTGGTCTTTGCCCTAACAGAACTTATAAGCTAGTTGATAGTGATCAACCTTTTTTGGAACAAAAGAAGTTAGCATCAATGAATTAATCTACAATGATAAATTAAGTGCCTACTTCGTGTCAGGAACTGTGCTAAATGCTAGGGGTACAAATATAATAGTAAAAATGTCTCTGTCTTCAAGAAACTTATTTTCTGATGTTAGAGAATGAGACCCATTAGCAACTATGATCAATCCTTTGAGCCTTTATGTGTCACCATCTAATATCATTATTTTCTTTATTCCTAAACTTATTAATAGCCTCAAGTATACTAGATACTATGGGGAACAAAGCATGAGGGATGGGGAGAAAGTCTTGTAAACTAAAAGAATAAAATAAGAAGTATCTTTGTATCAGTGACCACCCAGGATTTTTTTCTTTTGGACCAGATGTGATTTCATTTGGCATCAAGAATTCCCCATAAGAAAAGTTCCCATACCAATACAGACTGAAAATTGACCTATAATTTTCAGTGTAGTTTTAGAGAGTAATCTGAAAGATGGACAGATTTTGTGAGCTGCCCAGGGTCACAAAATTAGTATTTGTCACAGGAGGGATTTAAAATAAGATCTTCTTGACTCTAAGTTCAGCTCTGTATTCACCATATCATGCTGTTATTCAGGAAATAATGACCCAAACTAAAAAAATAAAAATAAATGGACATTTTTCACTATACTTTCATGGATTCATTCAATCTCATTAAAAATAATTTAGATAAATATTTCAGTGGTAACTTTTTTGTATTAGAAGTCCTAGAATCAGGACAGCTAGGTGGCCCAGTGGATAGAGCACCGGCCCTGGAGTGAGGAGGACCTGAGCTCAAGTCCAGCCTCAGACACTTAACACTTACTAGCTGTGTGACCCTAGGCAAGTCACTTAACCCCAATTGCCTCACCAAAACTGAACAAAAAAAAAAGTCCTACAATCCTTTCTCTGAGATCCAATCTGCAATATCCACCTCTATTTTCACTTTCTTTAAAAAATATACATCTCTTAAAGCACTCAGTATTTCCTCTCTGATAAAGTCCTTTAATCATCTTGCCCCTAGCTATAGGGCCACCACCAAACTGCTCTCTCTGATTCCTTAAGCAAATATTTATATAGTGTTTTAAGATTTGTGAAGCACTTTACATGCATTATCTTATTTGCTCTTCACAATAGCTATTAGATAGATAGATGCTATTATTAGGTCCATTTTAAAGATGAGGAAATTGAAGCAGAAAGAGGTTAAGTGATTTATTTGCCAAGGGGTCACCCAACTATTTAAGTGTCTGAATTGAGGCAGGAATTGAACTAAGATCATTTTTATTACAAATGTGGCACTAAATGCCACCTAGTTGTCTCTAATCCCACTCCCTCTATTTACAAAACATCTAGCAGATGAACCACAGAATTGCAGCATTTCAGAGTTAGAAGGGAATCTCAACCCACACCTGAAAAAAAAAAGTCTATATCACAACATGCCTAACAGGTAGTTCTCCAACTTTTGTTTGAGGACCTCTTATGAGAGGGGAAAGTCACTACATCCAAAGGCTGCCCCTTCTAATTGTTAGGAAGCTTTTCATGACATCAAGCCTAAAATCCTAAAACATGTCATCCCCCTGCTTAAAAGCTTTTTATGGTCCTCCATAGCTATTAGGATAAAGTCCAAACTACTCATCCGTATAGTCAAGGCTAGACATAATTTGTCCCCAACCTACATTTGTACACATATCTCCAACTACTTCCTGAACTTCCTGCTATAGAAAACATCTTTTTATTTAATGTCTTCAGAACATAATTTGAGTGTCTCACTTCCCAAGCTACACTCACACAGCTGAATCTAAATGGGAAGCCCTTAGTTTCTCCTATCTATTTGCTATTAATTCTTTTTTTTTTTTTTTTTGGTGAGGCAATTGGGGTTAAGTGACTTGCCCAGGGTCACACAGCTAGTAAGTGTTAAGTGTCTCATGCTGGATTTGAACTCAGGTCCTCCTGACTCCAGGGTCAGTGCTCTATCCACTGTGCCACCTAGCTGGCCCCTATTAATTCTTTAAGAGCCAACTGAAAGTAAAACTCTGACTGGGTCAAACTATGGTGATCTTTCTTTTCCTATGAATTCCTATAGTAATTGTTATGTAAAAAATTTGGCAATTCAAAATATGTTGCTGAGTCATAGCTCTTCTATTATTCTTTGGGACTTATTGAACTCTATTATATTATAATTTATTATTATTATTAAATTTATCATAATTGTATCTTGTCTCTCCCTTTTTAAAATCCTTGAGAGCAGGAGCTATAGCTGATATTTCTTTGTATCCCTCACTTTGTCCATAATAACTTTTTGCACATTGAACATACCCAAAAATATTTGTTGGTTTGAATTAGTAGTTAGATTTAAATTATCAGGATATCCCTTTAGTCCTTAGCTTCCCTAATTAAAACAGTGTTAAGAGGCAGAGTCAGGGCAGCTAGGTGGCACAGCGGATAGAGCACCAGCCCTGGGGTCAGGAGTACCTGAGTTCAAATCTGGCCTCAGACAACTGACACTTACTAGCTGTGTGACCCTGGGCAAGTCACTTAACCCCAATTGCCTCACACACACACACACACACACACACACACACAAAAGGCAGAGTCAAGAAGGCTAAGAAAAGACAATGACTTGCCTGAACTCTACCCATGACCCCTCCAAATACCTTCAAATAATGCCATAAGACAATTCCTGCCACAGCAGAACCCATAAAAGGAGAAGGTCAAATTATTTTCCAGCCAAAGACAACTTATAAGGTTGGAAGGTAAGGTCTGTTGCATCAGGGTGAGAGTGGAGCATAATCCAACACAGACCCAAACCCAGCAAACCAGGAGTATGCCTTGGGAGCCACACCATCAGCAGCAGTTTTAACTGTTTCTGGATCTCTTAGACCACAGATAGTAAGGGTGTTGAACAATTGGCCATAAGGAGATTACAGGAGTCTCTTTGCTAACACTGAGGCAAGACTCTGTTGTTCTGTCTTTACTCTGATCCAGGTTACAATCTTGGATGGCAGTCCCAGGTGGGGGAAGAGCAGAAGCACACAAGAGCTTGCAACCACAGTGGAGCAATACTTTGTTCATAGTTTCAGGGCAGAAAAGCAGGCTTGTGGTTGCTTGCAGACCACAGAACAGGCCAGGAGAGTAGTAAAAATACCTCTCCTTAAATCATATCACTTTGTAAGAACTAAAAACTTCCAAATCCCCAGATGTATCTCTGAAAACAGCTACACAAACCCTCTGAAGCTTGAGACAGTGCACCCTCTACCCTGGAAGTAGTGCCCCACTTTAACAAAGAGTTTTAAAAGTGAAGAAATAGGCTGGGAAAATGAGCAAACAAAAAAATTCTGACCATAGAAAGTTTCTATGGTGACAAGGAAAATAAAAATACACCCTCAGATGATAACAAAGTCAAAGCTCCTATATCCAAAACTTCCAAGAAAAATATTAATTGGTCTCATGACATAGAAGGACTCAAAAAGGACTTTAAAAATAAAATAAGAGAGGTAGAGGAAAAATGGAAAGAGAAATTAGAATGATGCAAGAAAATTTTAAAAAAAGTAAACAGCTTGGTAAAGGAGACATAAAAAAGTACTGCAGAAAATAACACCTTAAAAAACAGACTAGGCCAAATGGTAAAAGAGGCACAAAATCAAATGAGGGAAAAAAATGCCTTGAAAAATAAAATTGGCCAGATGGAAAAGAAGGTAAAAAAAAAACCCTCTGAAGAAAATAACTTCTGAAAAATTAAGATTGAGCAAATGGAAGTTAATGACTTTATGAGAAATCAAGAAACAAATAGACAAAACAGAAAGAATGGGGAAAAAAAGAAGGCAATGTGAAATATCTCATTGGAAAATCAATTGACCTGGAAAATAGATACAGGAGAGATAATCCGAAAATTATTGGACTGTCTGAAAGTCATGATCAAAAAAAGAGCCTAACATCATCTTCCAAGAAATTGTCAGGGAAAATGACCTTGATATGGTAGAACCAGAGGGTAAAATAGAAATTGAAAGAATTCACCAATCATCTTCTGAAAGAGATCCCAAAATAAAAACTCCCAGGAATATTATACCCAAATTCCAGAGCTCCCACATCAAGAAGAAAATATTGCAAACAGCCAGAAAGAAACAATTCAAGTATTATGGAGCCACAGTCAGAATAATAGAAGATTTAGAAACTTCTACATTAAAGAATCATAGGGCTTAGAATATGATATTCCAGAGGGCAAAGGAAATGGAATTACAACCAAGAATCACCTACACAGCAAAACTGCCTATACTACTTCAGGGGAAAAAATGGGCATTCAATGAAAAAGAGGACTTTCAGGCATTCTTGGAGAAAAGACCTGAGTTGAATAGAAAATCTGACTTTCAAATACAATACTCAAGAAAAGCATAAAAATGTAAACAGGAAAAATAAATCATAAGACATATTAAAAGGTTAAACTGCAGAAGCTAGGTGGTGCAGTGGATAGAGCACCAGGCCTGGATTCAGGAGGACCTGAGTTCAAATCTGGCCTCAGGCACTTGACACTTACTAGCTGTGTGACCCTGGGCAAGTCATTTAATCCCAATTGCCTCACCAAAAAAAAAAAAAAAAGATAAACTGTTTACATTCTTACATGGGAAGATGATAATTGTAATTCAAGAACTTTCTTGTTATTAGGGCAGCTGAATACAGTATATTTAGCCAAAGGACTCAGGTATAAATTGAATATGAAAGGATATCTTTTAAAAAGAGTAAAATTAAGGGTCGATAGAGGAATGCATTGGGAGAAAAGGAAAGGGAGAAGCAAGAAAAAGCTTATACAGTGGAGGGGAGTGAACCTGACTTTCATCAGAATTGGCTCAAAGAGGGAATAAAATACACACTTAATTGGGTATATAAATCTATCTTACCCTGCAGGAAAGTAGGAGGGGAAGGAGAATATGAGGGGGTGATAGAAAGGAAGGCAGATTGGGGGGCAGGGGCAGTCAGAAGCAAAACATGTTCGAGGAGGAACAGGGTGAAAGGAGATAGAGAATACAATAAATGATGTAGGGAGGGAACAGGAGGAGGGAAATACAATTAGCAATAGTGACTAAAATTTTTTTTTGAAGCAAGTATGCCTGATAAAGGCCTCATTTCTCAAACATAGAGAGAACTGAGTCAATTTATTAAAATAAGAGCCATTCCCCAATTGAAAAATTATTTAAAAAATAGAAACAGTTTTCATATGAAATAATCAAAACTATCTATAATCATGTGGAAAAAATGCTCTAACTCACTATTGATTAGAAATATGCAAGTCGGGCAGCTAGGTGGTGCAGTGGATAGAGGACTGGCCCTGGAGTCGGGAGTACCTGAGTTCAAATCCGGCCTCAGACACTTAACACATACTAGCTGTGTGACCCTGGGCAAGTCACTTAACCCCAATTGCCTCACTTAAAAAAAAAAAAAGAAATATGCAAGTCAAAACAATTCTGTGGTACTCTCTCATACCAATTGGATTGGATAATAGGACACCAGAGAAAAATGACTAATGCTGTAGGGGATATGGGGAAAATGAGACATGAATGCACTGTTGGTAGAGTTGTAA
This sequence comes from Dromiciops gliroides, assembly GCF_019393635.1. Taxonomy (NCBI): domain Eukaryota; kingdom Metazoa; phylum Chordata; class Mammalia; order Microbiotheria; family Microbiotheriidae; genus Dromiciops; species Dromiciops gliroides. The sequence goes on from NC_057864.1 coordinate 93,523,034, forward strand.
ACAGATTCAAACATTCTGTAGAGCAATTTAGAACTATGGCCAAAGGACTATGAAACCATTCATATCCTTTGATCTAGTAATACCACTAATAGTTTGATACCCCAAAAGAGACAGAAACCAAAAAAGTTAAATACCTATATGTACAAAAAATATTTTAAGGCAGCTCTTTTCTGTTGGGAAAGAATTCGAAATGGAGGGTATAGGGCAGCTAGGTGGCGCAGTGGATAGAGCACTGCCCCTGGAGTCAGGAGGACCTGAGTTCAAGTCCAGTCTCAGACTCTTGACACTTAGTAGCTGTGTGACCCTGGGGCAGTCACTTATCCCCAATTGCCCCACCAAAATAAAAAAAAAAAAAAGAAAAGAAAAACAGAAATTGAGAGGATGCCCATCAATTGGAAAATGGATAGACAAATTGTGGTATGTGATTATGATGGAACACTATTGTGCTAAGAGGAATAATGAGCAGGATGCCCTCAGAAAGACCTGGAAAGACTTACATGAGTTTATGTAAAGTGAAATACAGTGTGTATAAAGTAACAGAAGTACTGTAAGATGTTCAGCTATGAATGACTTGGCTGTTCTCAGCAAAACAATGAGCCAAGACCAACTCTAAAGGACTTATGATAAAAAATGCAGTCCATCTCCAGAAAAAGAACTAATGGTGTCTGAATAAAGATTGAAACATAATTGTTTTTAGTTTATTTTTCTTGACTTTTGTCTGTTTTCTTTCACAACCTGATTAATATGGAAGTGTTTTGCATGACTACACATGTATAACTTACATTGAATTGCTTATCTCCTTAAGGGGGAGGGAGGGAGGAAGGGAGAGGATTTGGAACACAAAGTTTCAAAAACTGTTTTTACATGTAGTTGGAGAAAAATAAAATTCTTATAAATAAACTTTTAAAATCCTTATAAATAAATGAATAAGTAAATAAACCAATAAATCAATGAAGAAATAAAGAAAAGAAAAGAACAGAAAAGAAAAGGAAAACAAAACAGTGATAAAAACAACCATTTTGTTCAGGATTCTTAGTTGTCAAAATTTCAAGTGCCGCCACCCACCCCCCCAAAAAAAATTCTTGTTAGGTGTCTTTGAAGTATTTCTTTAGTTGGCCAGGCTCCCTTGTTATTCCTTACCAAGCCCAACATTGACCTATTTTAAACCCATCTAACTTTATTGTTTATGAAAATGCCTCACTAATGAGCTATGCTTATTCCTTTCCCTTAAAAATGTGATTCTTTATAAAACAGGGTCTCCTTTACACACAGTGACTTGTTCTGTTCTCTGTTTCATTCCTCTCAGATGTTCTTTTGCTTCTTCAAAATTAGTAGTAATTGAATGAAGACACTTTTGGGAACACCTTTCCTTCCCAAATACCTGTAATTTGTTCAGTCCCATTCAAAATCTTATATTTGTATTTATTTTTCTATCTCTTCTCCTAGTTACATTTTTAAAGGCATTATTTCTTTTAAACATTTTTCTTTCCATTTTGAATAGGATATGGTGTTGCTATGGTCAATGTGGAACATTTTTTCACTTCTGTAACACCTTGTCATACACCCCCACAACTCAACCTGGCTGTTCTAGAGCATCAGAATACTGTGAAAAGCATATTCTTTCAGCCCATATTATGTCATTTTTCTTTCCTTCTATCTGTTCATTCATCCGTATCTTCTTTCTTTCATTTCTGGACTGAAGCTCTATGGTGTTGGCTTCTTTGTGGCTCTTTATTCCAACTACATTTGTCAAATCCTGTAAAAAACTACATAAAAATTGTCTCTGAATATTCAAAGGGATGTCACATTGAAGGATTAGACTTGTTTTGTTTGGATCCAGATCTCAGAACTTCAAGGATTGATTGAGAGTTGCAAATAGGTTTGAAGTAAAGAGAAATGTCCTATAATTAGAGCTATACAAAACTGGAAGGGTCTTACAGAGGATAGACTATGTTTCCCCATATAGAACATCTTCAAGCATATCTTCATTGGCCATTTGTCAAGTACACTGTAGAAGGACTTTTGTTCATAGATGGGTTAAAATAGAAATTTTTTACCATCCCTTCTCTGAAGTTCTGTTTTATATACATATATGTCTGTGTCTGTCTGTATGTGTACATATATGCACGATACACATTTACATTTATAAATGCATATATGCATATATGCATATATGTATGTCTGGATATGTATTTTCATGTATATATTTATGTCTGGTTGTATATGCGTACACATGTGTATATATATATATATGTATATAAATTTATACATATATTCTTGGAAAAAATTTAATCATTATAAGTATTTTTATACTTGATGAACTCCGCCCCCCTAGGCAATAAAGGTTAAGTGACTTGCCAGGGTCACACAGCTAGTAAGTGTCAAGTGTCAGAAGCCGTATTTGAACTCAGGTTCTCCTGAATCCAGGGCCAGTCACTTAGCTCCCCCATTGATGAACTTAAAAAAAAACAAACATTTTGTACCTTCAATTCCTTATTGCAGTTTTGTCCTAGAACAGATAGTATTAGAATTGTTTTAGAGTTGGGTTTTCCAAGTCTATTGACTAGGAAAAGGTTCCAACACTGGGAGATGTTGGAAGCTTTTTTCCAGAACAAAAAGACAATTCTGTTAACATCCCTTATCTTCAACCCTACCCCCTTATTTAAATGATTTGCACCAGTCCAAACCAGATGTTGAATAAAGATTTGTATTGTATCTATACCAAATGGAAGAATTTGACCAACACATCATTCCAGAATGAAAGATGAATACCTTATTGTTATGGAGTCATCATAAAATTCTATAATGCTATGAATATATTTTTTAATTGCTACACTATACAGTTGTAGCCTGTTATATTTTAGAGGAAGGCACACATTTATATCACTTGCTTTCCTACATACATTCCTCCTATGACCTAAAATGCCATATTTTTCTTGATATTTCAGGGTTTTTTTTTTAATCCCAAAGTTTCTACATACTGTTCTCTGTTGGAAGACACAACCTACATAAGGTTTTATTTTATTCCTTTTAATGTTTTATAGCTAGTTCCCAAGTTTCCATGTTAAAGGAAAGAGAGGTAACAGATTAAGGAAAGCTGTAAAGAGACAAAAATCAAAGAGTAACAGAATTTCAGAATTAGAAAAGAATTCAAGTACCATCTAGGCCAACGTGTACATGAAAAATATTTCTTTCTACAACACTCTGGTGTGAACAAGCCTTTACTTTATGATCTCCAATAACTGAGACTCACTACTTTCTGAGGCATCCCATTCTACTTTTGGAGAATTCTAATGGTATAATGTTTTTCAAGGGGCTGAATGATAGTAGAAGCTAAAAAGATCAGGGAAGACCATATGAAGAAATTGGCACTTGAGCTAAGTGTTGAAGGAAACTAAGAATTCTGATAAGGAGAAAAGAGAAGGGAGTACATTCAGAGGGAAGAAGGGGTATATGAGTCAGTGTAAAGGCAGAAAGAAAGAATTTGCAGTGTAATGTGTGTAGATAAAGACCAGTTGGACTAGATAGACTATATGGAGATTGTCAAAGGTAGGAAGGAGACAGACTATGAAGAGCTTTAAATGACAAAGGTTATAAGAGCCACTGTATTTTACATGTACACTGTACATACACTGTATGTAGGGGAATTATATGGATAGACTTATTTGAGGAAAATCAGGTTGACAACTGTGTGAAGGGGTGAGACAGCTAAGGCAGGGAGACAAATCTTCATAACATAGACCTAGGACCCTTTATCATCCCTGTTGCCCACTTCTGGGAGCTCTAGAGCTTATCAGTATTCTCCCTAAAATGGATGCTATCAGAACTGAACATTTTATTCAAGATGTGCATCCTTAAAACTTAGTACAGTGCTCGACTCACAGTAAACACTTAATGTGTTTTTCCTTCCTTCTCTCCTTTGTTCCTTCATTCCTTCATTCCTTCCTTTCTTCTTTTTTTATCTATCTTTCTCTAACAGGTTGGTGTGTTTAGTTTTCTTATCTATTGTGCTACTGTCTTTTGTTTTATTGAATTGTCTTTGTCCACTCACATCTAAAGCAAAGGGTGCTAAATATGTGGTTTCCTCCATTATTTTTAATATTTGGTTCCTGTAATTAGTTTTGCTTATACTACTTTGCTCTTGGTTTATTCCCTTCAACTCTAATCACTCTTCTTCCTATACTTGTTCTATTTCAAGTTCTTTGAATTTACTTAAAGTGTTCAATTATCTACATAGTTAGATAACTAGCTATTACATTGCTTTTGATTCTTGTCTTTCTCATCCTGTCAAACAAGTAATTTAAAAATCTTCCCTCCTTTCTAGTAATAGAGGTTAAATAATAATAACCAAAAAATTTTGTAACACTTTAAGGTTGGCAAAACAGTTCAGAAATATATTTCATCTTTACAACAACCTTCTGTGATGGGTGTTGTTATTATTCTCATTCCTACAGAAGGGGATTTTATGACCATAAAGTCAGATCTAGAAGGGACATTAGAGGATTTCAAGTCCATGTATGATGAGACTGAGAAACAGCATAATAGACTTGTCAAGGGTCACATAGCTAGAGTCTTGGGCAGGACTTGGATATATGTCTTCCTGACTTCAAGTATAATACTCAATTTATTATGTCACTTAAGTGAGTCAATCTTATCCCAAGTGATAATAGTCATAATAGCAATAACCCCTATGTTTACTGTGATCAGGTTCCATTCCTAAACCTATGCTATTTTTTTCTCTGGTTCTATGTTCCTCCATTTTACTCTGTGCTACCTTCTCTTAGGAACTCATATATTCTATCTCCTAATGTAAGATGTTGTCCAAAAAGCTACCATCTTTTCCTAGAGAAGGTGGTCTTTGAATGTGTGACATTTTATAAGGTCCCTGTCTCTTACTGTAGACATACATTTCCTTTAAAATGGAAATACTCTTTATTGCCACCTTTTCAAATCTTCGGAGGTAAGAACTGTCTCCCTAACCTCTGTTACTTTTATCTTATTCTTGCATAGCTTCCTGCTCCTAACTTTTAAAAAATATATAGGAATAATTGCCCCACCAAAATTCATCTATTGAGTTGGAAAAAGTATATTACTAGGTCCTCTCTGTCCTTTGCCTTCTCTCACTTCATTCAAACAACTCACCTCTGTGTTCTCTCCTTAAAAGATAGTGATTCATTAATAGGTTGTCAATGCTAATCCAGTTTTCCCACTTTTATTTCCCTTTCTTCTTTTAGCTCGCCATAAGGTTTTAGTCCTTTAGGTTTTTTATACCTTGATGATTCCTCTCTGTTCTTTTACCCATTAGATCAAAAGTTCTCTTAAAAATATCAACAAGCTATTAACAGCTAGGTGGTACAAACCCAGCTGGGTAGCACATTAGATAAAGTGTGTAGAATCAGGAAGACTCATTTTCCTGAATTAAAATCTGGCCTCAGATTGTGTGACCCTGGACAAGTAACGTAACCATGTTTGCCTCAATTTGTTCAACTCTAAAATGAGCTGGAGGGGCAGCTAGATGGCGCAGTGGATAGAGCACTGACCTTGGAGTCAGGAGTACCTGAGTTCAAATCCAGCCTCAGACACTTAACACTTACTAGCTGTGTGACCCTGGGCAAGTCACTTAACCCCAATTGCCTCATTAAAAAAAAAAAAAACCAAAAAAAATAAAATGAGCTGGAGAAGGAAATGGCAAACTACAACAATATCTTTGCCAAGAAAACCCCAAATGGAGTTTGAGTTGAACACAACTCAAAAGGAACAACAAATTAATATTATAGAATCAATTCATTGAACAATTCTTTATTGATAATTGTACATATTTACCTTTCTTTCACCTGGGTGAAAAAGTAAGGGTCAAATAAAGGATAATGAAGTGAAAATAACTGATGACAAAGAGAAGACAGAGCTATTCCATTATTGTTTTGTTTTTGTTTCCTCTGCAAATAAGAACTACATTTACATGGGAAATGACAGAACAAAAATGACTAACAGGAGTTGATATATATAATAATTAAGGATAAAATTTCCCTTGATGACTTGTCACCTATACCAAATGAAGTACATGTTTAAGTCCTGAAAGAATTGGAAGATGTGGTTACTGAGCCACTGTCACTGTCACTGAAAAACAAGAGAGTAGAAGAGCATATATTGTCCAAAAATTCAAAAAAGGGAAAAGAACAGAATTTGGATGAGATTGCCATGGATTCCTCAGAAAATTCTAGAACAGATCAATAAAACGATGGTTGACAACAATGTAGAATAAACATTACAAAAAGCCATATTAGTTTCATCAAGAACAAATCATGCCAAACTAGCACCATTTCTTTTTTTGTTGGGGGGGGGCAGGATTGTTAAACTGGTAGATAGGAAAAATGCTATTAATAGAGTTTACTTAGATTTTAGTAAAGCTTTTTCAAAAGCATCTCATGTTATGCTTGTGGAGAAGAGGAGACTTGGAAAGATGATAACACAATCAGATTCAGAATTTGAATGGTTGGAATGAAAGAATTGTTATTTGTCCTTCATTCTCAATGAAGATCAATGACATCACAGGATGTCGTCTCGACTAGGGTGTGCATTGGATTTAAGTGACAGAGTTGCACAAAGTCATCAGCCTCATTTTCTTTTCTAGAATCATTGAAGTCCAGGGACAAGACAAATGTTGAGATGAATGGCAATAGCCCAGAGTGCAATGGATGACCTTGGTGTCTTTGATGTCTGACCAAGTCCACAGTGTCTGCTTTCAGCTACCTCCAGGGTTGTTTGAAACAAATTGTTCTTATCCACCAATTCCACCAGGGTAAGTCTTCACATGCTTAGAGTAAACATCCCCATACTCAGTGAAAGGTTTGAGTCCTATTGATTACATTCAACCTGCTTTAGTGCATCTGCCAAGACAGTTTTATTGGGGTATGGCCACAGTGCTTACTACAGCTTCTTGGAGCCACAGGTGAGAGTTAAGGGCCAGGTAGCCATTACGGGTGAATGAACAGCCCTGAAAATGGCTCAGCAAGCCCTCACACCAAAGGTGCTAGTACTCATCAAATCCCCTATACACTCCAATGAGAAAATAGTTGTTGATGGAAGCATGACAAGAGAGCTCTAGGAATGAATGCTTAGCCCAGCAAAAATGGTATATTATTTTTAAAAATAGTATTAGTCTTTTATTCTGAATTTTCATGAGAAAAAAAGCCTTTCCATGCAAACAGTGAGTCACACAAAGAACATTTCTCTGTGATGTTGTGAATCTCCATTTCATTCCATTTCCTTTCTAAAAAGTCTAAGCTGCAGATTCTCCTTCCAATTCTTCCCTCCATAATTTAATGTAATTTTTGTCTCTTGCTTCATTTTTTCTAGGTATTTAAGTTGTCCGTGTTAAAACCTCCCACTCACCCATTTTTGGGGGTTTTTATAAAGTTGTTACAGTTTTACAATTTTTCATTCCTTTTGAGGAATCCCTAGATTTAAATTTTTTATACTAGTTAGTGTTTTCTTTGATTTACTCATCTCTCTGTCTTTAATTACTGAATTGAGATTTGTTCTGTGACCAGGAAGGGGAAAAAAAAAAGTATTTATGAAGCACTTACTACGTGCCAGGCACTGTGATAAACACTTTACAAATGTGATCTCATTTGATTCTCATAGTAATCTGGGAAGGTTAGGTACTATTATTATCCCTATTTTACAGTTGAGGAAATCAAAGTCAAGGGGCTCTAAGTGACCTGCCCAGAGTTGCAAAATTAGTGACTGAGGATGGATTTAAACTTGGTTCTTCCTGATTCAAGACCTAGTACTCTATACACCCCACCAACCAGCTGTTCTGTCTCTTTATGGGGCAGGTTGCATGGTCAGCCTTGCTTAGTTTTACCTTGGGTCACCTCTTTTCTTGCACTGACTTCTACCTCTTGGGTCTAGGGTCACCTGGATCCTTAAAACTAGAGTAAGGCCCTTTCTGGCATTTACTTCTTTGCCCTACCTGGTTTCAACTCAAGAGATGTCCCTCCAAGCATAAGCTCATCACTTTTTAACTCACCACCATATTGCTACCTCAAGTCTTGATTGACTACACCTCTCTCAGTTCCCTTTTTCCTTTTTTGGAGGGCTACCAAACTCCTCCCAATGTCTTCTTTCATATCTGGCAGAAAGTAGACTCTCAGAACACTCCACTTTGCATCTGCTGCCCTACCTTAAAACTCCTAAGAATAATTCTGTTAAGAAGTTCTTCCTTAGGGGGGCAGCTAGGTGACACGGTGGGTAAAGCACTGGCCCTGGATTCAGGAGGACCCGAGTTCAAATCTGGCCTCAGACACTTGACATTAGCTGTGTGACCCTGGGCAAATCACTTAACTCTCATTGTCCCACAAAAAAGAAATTTTTTTTTTTTTTTGGTGAGGCAATGAGGATTAAGTGACTTGGCCAGGGTCACACAGCTAGTAAGTGTCAAGTGTCTGAGGCCGGATTTGAACTCAGGGCCTCCTGAATACAGGGCTGGTGCTTTTATCCACTGCACCACCTAGATGCCCCAAGAAATAAAAATTTAAATATTTTAAAAATTAAAAAAAGAAGTTCTTCCTTCTACCCAATTTACTTCTTTACAACTTTCAGCAAAAACAAGATTATCACATCTCTCATTTAGGATATTAAATCTCTATCACTTTAGATACAATTATCAGTCGTTGTTTGGAGATTTGGGAGCTGCCATACGACATTTTGACTCATATTGTTTTTGTAGACCACTAAAATCCCAATCTTTTCACACAGTATTCTTTGTTTATTTTTGTTTGTTTGTTTTACCTGAAATTACCCTTTGCCATTGAAATGATGAGGGTAGTCCCTATTTCCTATTGTCTAAGTACATCTTTTAATTCAAGTATAGTACCAGCCATCTAGTGGATTCAAAATCCCATTCCTATAGAATATAATTTAGTAATAGAAAGGCTATCCGAGACAATCATCATTCCTTCTCTTCTACCTCCAAAATTTTACGTAAAACTTACCTACATCTTCCTAATCTCCACCAAACTGGAAGTAATATGAGGAATTAGATTTATTCCATAATTTGTCTGTTGGCATAAAGGAGTACTTCTGAAGTTTAAGTTGTGGTTTTAGATGATCAATGACCAGAAATTTTAACCATTATAACTATTATTCTTATATGAAGTCCTAGTACAAAAAGAACTTGAATTTAAAATTCTGTAGTTGCCAGGATCTCACCTAATTATAATACTAAGTTCAATTTGCTTGATCAGTGAAGGCCCAAACCATTTGGTATTATGAAGCTTTTTGAATTTCAAAATCAGCATCTCAGTATTAGAAGAGACTTTATAGGTAATCTAGGCCAAACAACATCTAAAGAAGAATTCTTTCTATGACCTATCTCACAAAAGGTTATCCAATATTTGCTGGATGGATATCAAGTAGCATGAGTCCACTTGAAGATTGTGGGAAGATGACAGTTTGCCAGAACAAAAAGCAGCCCCCATAAATACTCTAATATGGCCTTGAAAAAATTCTGGTAAGAAATAAAAAGAATCTCTTCTAGACTATCCCACCAAACCACAGAGGGAACAGCCAGAAGGAACGCCAGTCCTAAGGTGATCCTAAGACAGATGAACCTTTCATAGGTCAAGAGACCAAGCATGAGCAGCCCAGGAGGCTTCAAGGACAGATCCAGTACTCCTAGTCTGAGACAAGCAATGGATAGCAACAGAGCTTTCCCCAGGGCAGGTTTTTGCAGGAGCCCAGGCCCCACTTTCCAAGAGGCCTATGGCTTCATGAGCCCAGCCAGCAAGAGCAGCCCTAGGTCATTTCAGGTAGGTTCAGTAAGACACTAGTGGCCTTGAGATCATTTGCAGGAGAAAAGCCCCAGGTAGAAATCTAGCCTGAGGGTCCCTAAGGGGGATCTGAACCTAGCATGTTAACTGCCTTACAATTATTATCTCATTTGATTCTCACAACAATCCTGGGAGGTTAGTGCTATTATCATCTGCATTTTACAAATGAAGAAAGTCAAACAAACAGAGGTTAAGTGACTTTCCCAGGTTCACACAGCTAGTAAATGTCTGAGCCTGGACTTGAACTCATATCTTCCTGACTCCAGGGCAGTTAGATGGTACAGTGGGTAGAATGCCAGGCCTGAAGTCAAGTAGATTCATCTCCTTGAGTTCGAATCTGGCTTCAGACACTATCTATGTGACCCTGGGAAAGTTACCCATTTGTCTCAGTACCTCATCTGTAAAATCAGTTGGAGAAAGAAATAGCAAAAAAACTCCAATATCTTTGCCAATAAAACCCCAAATGGGATCACAAAGAGTTGGACACAACTGAAAAACAACTAAAGAACAACAAAAAACAACTTCCTGTCTTTAGTTCTGGCCCTTTACCAACTATGCCATGTAGCTGCCCTGAATCACATAAGCCTTGGCAAGTGTTGCATAAATAAGAGGCGAGCTTGGACTATGATATTCCAAAAGGCAAGAGTCTAAATTTTATGTTTCCATTAAAAATAAGTATAATCCTATAGGTAAAAAGACAGAATTAAGGAATTCCAACTATTCCTGATAAAGAGGTCAGAAGTGATAGACATTGCATTAAAGTGGAAATTCAAACACCAACATAGAATAACACATTTATTTGTGTGATTAAAAGGGAGGATGTGGGGATGAACTGTTAATATCTTAATATAGGTCAGCTACAAGGCTCAATGCATTGAATATGAGGCCTGGAGTCAGAAAGACTCATCTTCCTCAGTTCAAATCTGGCCTCAGACACTTACTGGCTGTGTGACCCTGAGCAAGACACTTAACCATGTTTGTCTCGGTTTCCTCATCTGTAAAATGGCAAGCCACTCCACTGTCTTTGCCAAGAAAACCCAAATGAGTTCATGAAGAATTGGACACAATTGAAATTACTACTCAACAACAACAACAACAACAACAACAACAACAACAACAAATGTCTTCCCAGTAGCCTAATATTTCTAATGCTCACAGAGAAAGGTTATAATTTTAGAGATTCTGCAGGTATTTTTCTTCTGTTTTAATGATCTTCGAAGACAAAAATGGGATAGACCAGTATCTATAGTGGAGAAGAAAGGAGGAAGAAAATTGTTATGCATAATAGAGGTACACAAGATGAAGAAATCATGGAGGAAAGTGTAAGGGCATAAATCACATCCTAGAAAACTTACCTTCATCTGAAAATGATAAAAGAAGAGGGAACACAATTCGACAAACATTCTCCACATAAACAAAAACATAGAGATTTTGGTTAGAAATAGATTTTATTCAAAAGAGAACTAAGAGGGGAGAGGGATAAGGGAAGATTTAGAAAAGAGGGAGGGCAGAGTAGGTAAGAGAGTAATCAAAGGCAATAATAAGCAAAACAAATTTGAATGTTGGAGGGAAGGAATTTTTAAAGTAAAAGAAGAAAAAAAATTAAAAAAAAAAACTTGGCATGAGAGGGTAGCTAGGTGGCACAGCAGATAAAGCACTGGCCCTGGATTCAGGTGGACAAAAACAAAAACAACAAAAACTTGGCATGAGAGAGAGGGTAAAGAGAAGTGCTATAACAAAGGAAATAAGCTGCTTCACTTATAAGAACACAAGAGTCAAGCAATTCCCTTTCTTCTATCCTATCCTCCTTCTTGTAAAGAAGGAAGTGGGAGAAAACAAGAAAAAGTATGAGTATGGAATGGAGGGAAACATGCAATTAACAATCATAACTATGAGTGTGAATATATGAATCACCCCTAAAACAAAAGAAAGCAGAAAACAGATTATGTTGCTTATTAGAAACACACTTAAAACAAAGATTCACAGTCAATAAAGGGTCAGAGTAAAATCTAGTATGTGGTAGTATTAGTAGTGGTACCAATCATGTCACATAAGGGTATAGTAATTATATGCTGCTGTTGAGTTGTTCAGTAGTGTCCAATTCTTTGTGACCCCATTTCTTTCTTTCTTTCTTTCTTTCTTTTTTTAATTTTTTTTTGCAAGGCAATGAGGGTTAAGTGACTTGCCCAGAGTCACACAGCTAGTAAGTGGTAAGTGTCTATGGCTGGATTTGAACTCCGGTCCTCCTGAATCCAGGGCCAGTACTTTATCCACTGCACCACCTAGCTGCCCCCTGTGACCCCATTTCTTAAAACAATATTGTTGTTACTATAAAACATTCTCTTGGTTCTGCTCAATTTGCACAAGTTTAATCCATGTTTTTTTGTTTGTTTGTTTTGGTTTGGTTTTTTTGGTGAGGCAACTGGGGTTAAGTGACTTGCCCAGGGTCACACAGCTAGTAAGTGTCAAGTATCTGATGTCGGATTTGAACTCAGGTCCTCCTGAATCCAGGGCTGGTGCTTTATGCACTGTGCCACCTAACTGCCCCTAATCCATATTTTTCTGAGATCATTGAGCCTATCATATTATATATATATATATATATATATATATATATATATATATATATATATATATATATTATAGCACTGTAGTATTCTATCATTATCATATATCACAACTTGTTTAGTCATTCTCTAATTGATGGGAATCCCCACAATTGCCATTTCTTTATCAGCATGAAGAGAGCTGCTATAAAATATTTCAGAGCATAAAGGTTCTTTTATTTTTTCCCAATCATCTTTGGAAATAGACCTAATAGTAGTATTGCTGGGTCAAAGGCAGTTTAAAACCAATTTGGGCATAATTCCAACTTGCTCTCCAAAAGGGTTGGATCAGTTCACAATTCCACCAATAATAAATGAGTGTCCTAATTGTTGTACATCCCCTACAACATTTGTCACTTCCTCCTTCAATCATTTTAGCTAATCTGATAGGGATAAATGATATCTCAAGGATGTGTTAATCTTTATATCTAGAATAAATAATGATTTAGAGCATTTTATATGACCATAAATTGTTTCGATTTCTATATCTAAAAACTGCCTATTCATATTCTTTGACCATTTATCAATTGGAGAATCATTTATATTCTTAGAGTTTACAAAATTCTTTATATATTTGAGAAATGAAACTTTTATGTGAGAAACTGTCTATAAAATTTTTATTCCACTTTTTTGCTTTCCTTCTAAACTTGGCTATAGCTGTTTTATTTATACAAAACCTTTATGATTTAATGTAAATGAAATTATTCATTTAACACTTCTCTATGCTCTCTATCTCTTGTTTATTCACAAATTATTCATCTTCTCATAATTCTGATAAGTATTTTGTTCCATGTTCTTTGAAGTTTTCTTGTAATATCTCTATATCTAGGTCACGTATCCATTTTGATCTTATCTTGGTAAATGGTGTAACATATTGGTATATGTCTATTTTCTGTCATACTGATTTGTTTTCCAAACAATTTTTACCAAATAATGAATTCTTATGTCAAAATCTTATCTTTACACTTGCCAAATACCAGGTCACTATATTTATTTGTTTCTATAAATTGTAAGTCTACCCTTTCTCTAAATACTTTTGTCAAACTACTAAATTAAGAATACAACTAAAATAACAACAATAACATACTTTAAAATCCCCAAACAAATGGTATATAGAAATCCTGAAAATTAAAGGAAATTAATACAAGTAAAAAAGACTATTAGACTGAAAAAATAAATCTAGGAGTTTTTTGAAACTAATAAAATAGATAAAATGAGCTAATATTTTTAAAAGAGAAAAAAACCACAATTTTTATACCAAAAGTTAAACATGAGCACTCACAATTAAAGAGTAAATAATGGAAATTATCAGAGACCATTTTGCCTATTTATATGTTAGCAAGCTGATAAGAGAGGAAAGAAATAAATGCAAAAAATAATAAAATACTCATATTTGGAAAAGAAGAAACAGACTATTTAAATAACCAATTTCAGAAAATTAAATTGAACAAGCCATTAAATTAATTCCCTAAGAAAAATCTCTAGGATCAGATGGATTTACAAGAGAATTTTATCAAGCATTCAAAGAAAAATTAATTCCAATACTCCATAAATTGTTTGCAATAATAAGAAGGAATTTTTCTAATCTTTTTTTCTATAATATAAATATGGCTTTGATACTTAAAGCAAAGAAAGACAAAGGAGAGAAAAATAACTGTAAGTCAATATATATAATGAAAATTGATACAAAAGTTTTCAATTAATTATTACCAAGTAGGCTAAGAACATATGAAAATATACATTTTAATATTTTGAGCTTGATATCAGTAATGTAGGGTAAGTTCAAGATTAGGATGAATATAAATGCAGCAAATCACATTAATATTATATATAAATGATTATATCAACAAATGTTTTAAAACACTCTTCTACTTTAAAACTATAAATCTAAGAGTTAGCAACTGACATTTTCTTATTATAGTACAAAATATCTAATTCAAAGATCAAACATAATATATCATGGAAAAACTTTAGAGGTGTTTCAAATAAGATCAAAAGTAAGACGAAATGCCCATTATGAGGATTATTCTTTAATATATGGATCAGTTCACAATTCCACCAATAATAAATGATAATAGTAGCTAAAACAATAAGGTAAGAAAAAGAAATTAGGAGAATTGGGTACTAGCAAAGGAGAAAAAATCATCTATTTTTTGCAGAATATATGGTTGTATTGTAATGATTGGAATGATGCCACCTACTGGAGACTTACTATAGGAAAGCTCCACCATGAGGAAAATGCCTCAGAGGGCAAGGCCATGTGGCTTTTCCTTGACGTCAGGAAGTGACGTTTGCTCATGGGTGCTGTCTATCAAGGCTACCAGCCAATCAACTTGAGGATCCTCCTATTTTCTGGGAGGAGACAGGAAGGAGGAAAGAGGGCCTGCGCGGAGAGCTCTCTCTCTTTTGGGTTCCTGACTTGATGGTGGTGGTGGCGGCAGAGGACTTCACAGGAAATTTGAGGAAAGATAGGAATGCCAGGCTGTTGGAATTCTGTTCTCAATCTTTCTCTTTCTATTTTTCAATAAACCCTTAAAAACCTAAACTCATTTTATCAGTGATTTTAGTCTGTTTCCCCCAAAACTGGGGGAACAGATTATAATCCACATTTAGAATCTTAAATTACATGGTATACTTAGAGAACATATGAAGTCAATTAAAATCAATTGAAATAATGACTTCAGCAAAGTTGCAGGAAATAAAATAAATTCATGTCAGTCATCAGCATTCCTATAAACAACAACAACTCTGAAGTAAGCTCCACAGAGAGAAATTCTATTCAAGGTAAGTATAGAAAATATAGGATTTTGAGAAGCATATATATCAGGATTCATGCAGGAATGATGTGAATTCCACTATAAATTTATAAGCAGAAATAAAGACAGAACTAAATAATAAGGAGAAAAAGGATATTTTTCCAATTTAACAAAAATGACTATATTTCCTAAATTAATTTACTTATGCAGTGCTCCACCAATTGATATACTTTAGCAGTATTTATAGATTTAGAAAAAATAATAGTTAAATTCATATAAAGGAATAAAAGGTCAAGAATCTCCTGAGTAATAATTAGAGAAAAAGTGAGAAAGAGGGAAGTCTATTTTTCCTTGACTATTCTAAAAAGTACCAATGATTAAAATGTTTTGGTACCACTTAAAAATAGAAAGTAAAATCAGTGAAACAGATTATGGACAATCTGATAGAATTTTAGTTTAAACTAACACCTCACATCATATTCCAAGATAATCTATGAATGTATGTATACATGATATATGTAAAAGGTTATATCATAAATAATTTAGAAGAACAAGACAAAAAAACCTTTCATGTCTATGGATAGGGGAAGAGTTCATGGCATAATAGGATAGAGAGGCTCACAGAAGATAAGATGGGAAATTTTGACTATACTTTTTTTGCACTTACAAATCCAATATAGCTAAGATCAGAAAGAAAACAGTTTATGGAGAGAAAATCTTTATGAAAAAAAAATTCTAAAACATAATTTCCAAAGTGTTTAAAGAATTGAAACACATTATAAGAATAAGAATAAGAATGATTCCTCAATTGGCAAATGGTCAAAAGAGATAAAGAGACAAATTTCAAGGGAAGAGATCCAAGCTATCTATAGCCATATAAATTCTGATTCAGATATATATTGACTGTGTAACTCTGGGCAAATGACCAATCCCTCTGTGTGTCAGTTTTCTTAAAATGGGAATAATAGCACCTACCTTGGAAGTGTGTGTGGGGAGGGGGGGTGTAAGGGTAAAATGAATTAACATATGTAAAGCATTTTGAAAACCTTTAAGTGCTATATCAATGCTAGCTATTATTTTTATAAATAAATCCTCAATATTTAGGAAAATCCTCATTAAAACAATTTAGATGTTCTACCTTATCTCTATCCAATTGGCATTATTAACAAAAAATAAAAATGACAATTTTTATTTTAAAATATGCACATTTCCCATAGAAATCTGAATTTATATGAGCATTCCAGAAAGAAATTTTGAGCTTTCCGCTAAAAATTACTTTTGACATTGTACCACTACTACACCTATACTCCCAAGAAATCAAAGAAAGACATAAAGGACGAATATGTATAAAAACATAACAGCTCTTTTTGTTGCAACCAAAAATTGGAAAATAAAGGCATGTTCATTGTTGAACAATAGCTAAACAAATTGAGTTTTATAAATGTAAAGGATTATTATTTGTGATAATAAATCATAAAATGGACAGTTTCAGAGAAACCTGGGAAAATCTTGATGAACTGATACAGGGTGAACTGAACTGAACTAGGAGAAACATTTATATTTTGATAACTATCATTAGAGAAATGACTTTGAAAGATTTTAGAACTATGATCAATGAAATAATAAATCATGAGTCCAAAAGAATCAATATGAAAGATTCCATTCGCCTCCTTGACAAAGAAAATTATTTTGAAATGTTGAAAGGAGCATACATTTTCACACCAGACCAATGCGAGAATTTTGTCACCTGTATATCTAGTTATTAAGGGCTTTTTTTTTCCTTGTTCTTTAAAAAAAAAAATGCTCAATTAGAGGAATCTGGGGTGGGGGAGATAGTGAGGACATTTAAAAAAACAAAGAAAGAATAAATATTTAATACTTGATGCTTATTTCAGTATAATTTATTGCTAGGCAGTGATATTTCTCTGATATTACTTAGGTACCCTGCCTGCCAAAAAGGAAAGGTGAATAAACATTGCATCCTTGTGACACTTTAAAAAAAAAGTATTTCATTATACTTCCTTGATTGGGTGGAATGGATATTATTATTTACTATTATTAGTAATGATGGGAACCATTTATTGAAAAAAATGTGTTAAGTGTACCGGAGCTAAAGTACATATCATGTGCAATTTAAAATCCTTGTATTGTCAACAATACATATGTAGTATAATAATTTTTAAATTAGTAATACATTTTAAAAACAGATGTTATTTAAAGGCTATGCCTTTTCAGTCACATCTGCCAGTTCTTTTACTATTCTTGATGTGTTTGGGTTTTTTTACCAGTTGGAGTAAGTTTGAGGCTAGACTGCTGAACCTTGAGTCAAGAAGTCATAAGTTCAAATCTTACCTCAGACACTTATTAGCTATGTGACCCTGGATATCACTTAACTTGTTTGCCTCAGTAAATGGGAATGATAATAGGACGTACTTTTCAAAGTTGTTGGGAACACATTTGTTGTAAAGATCAAATAAGATAATATTCATAAAGTACTTGGCACAGTGCCTGGCAAATATTAGACACTATATAAATGCTTATTCCCTTTCCTTTCCCCCACCATACCACACTTCCATTCTCTATGAGAATTATATTTTTGAAAACAAAAGACAAATCATACTTTGTATAATTTCTGACTTGTGATTAGATGTGGAGTGAGAAACACATAATAGCATTCTAATCTATTATAAGATCCAGATATTTTTCCTTTTTTAAAAATAATGTGACTTTAAGTTCTCAAAGGCCATGAAAGAGGAACCTGTCCCAGGTTCGACCAAGTCAGAAAATCTTTCAGGACAGGCAAACTAAAAACAATGTGACTATTGTCTCAGGACCAGCCTATCTAAATTTGAAGAGATTTATCACCAAGTAGTTGACCAAGAGTTGATAAATTTCTGTGGCCTCAGCAACTCAAAAAGACCTTATACCAGGAAGCAGACTGGTTGTGATCTGCATCATTGGAGTGAAAACACACAAGGGTCAAATCACATCTCATTGAAATGTTAAGTTGAAGCAAGATTTTTTTGGCAGTAACTTTGTAGTGGAGACAAGTGCTAGAAAAAATATTGGCTAAGGGTCATAATGACTAGGATATAAAAAACCATGTGGGAAGAGATTTTGAGGAAATATCCAAAGTAAGCCTAAAAGTCTCACATGTATGAGAGACAGTTCATTTCTTTCCATATTTTATGGCATGATGTGATTTCAAAGGATCCAGGAAGCCTCCTTTAGTTCCCCAAATCTTATCCCTTTAAGCTTGGTAATACCTGAATCTCTACCACTAGAGACTTTTTTTCCTTTGGCTTTCAAATTTTCTCTCTCCATCTGCTCAAAGAGTCAGCTGCCACTGTGAATGACACTGGGACCATCTGAACAAGGAAGTTCATGACAAACTGACTTCTTTAATTAGTAAGCAGATGGTTATAGATGTCCTTCATCTTGGGAAGGCCACGTTGCCCAAACCTAAATTTTGAGAATAGCTGAGATGTACTAGACAACTCCAGATATCATTTTTGTCTTTGCATTCAGAATCCATTTGGTGGTGGCAAAACTACAGGCCTTGACTTGATATATGATGATATGATATATCTGCCATATATGATATATGGCAGATAAGACTTGAAAGGGATAGCTTGTATGAGAAAAAAAAATGACTTCAAGAAAGCAGAGAAAGGAGCACAAGAATAGAATAAGGAAAGCCAGGAGTATGCTATTCAAAGTCAGCTATTGGGACAATCAATCTGATTGACCTTCAGATTTTAACCTAGCTCAACCTTTGGGAATAGTGTTCAGCAAGCCTGTAGGAGAGAGCTTGGTCCCCTTAAGACTAATCTCTACCTGAAGACTATCTCACCACCTGAGGGCTATTCCCATGTTTAAGGGCTAACCCCCATCTCCCAATGTTGCTGTAATGGGAAAGACCCAAAGGAAACGTTAATTTAACTTCTCATTATAAAGTTTACCATCCAAATTGTCTTACCCTTATATGGGAATTATTATTATTATTTTTTTTTAGTGAGACAATTGGGGTTAAGTGACTTGCCCAGGATCACACAGCTAGTAAGTGTTAAGTGTCTGAGGCCAGCTTTGAATTCAGGTACTCCTGACTCCAGGGCCCGTGCTTTATCCACTGCACCACTTAGCTGCCCCATATGTGAATTATTTTGTTGTTGTTCAGTCATTCAGGCCATTTGGAGTTTTATTGGCAAAGATGCAAGAATGGTTTGCCATTTCCTTCTCCAACTTATCTTACAGATGAGGAAACTGAGGCAAACAGGATTAAGTGACTTCCCTAGGGTCACAAAGCTAGCAAGTATCTGAGGCCAGATTAGAACTCAGGAAGATAAGTCTTTCTGATTTCAAGTCTGTAGCTCTATCCACTGGGCCACCTAGCTTCTGTAAATTGTTTTACTCTTGTCTAATAAAAGCAGCATCAGATACCATATAATGAGCTGGAGAAGGAAATGGCAAACCACTCCAGTATCTTTGCCAAGAAAACCCCAAATGGGCCCATGAAGAGTCGAACATGGCTGTAAATGATTGAACAACAAGAACAACAATAAAACAGCTTGAACAAGGCAGCTGACCGTACTCTAACTGCTTGATGCATTGGGGCCAACAAATCCCTTTTGCCATATTTCCTGAGTTTGCCTTTAATTGACCATGGCCAGGCCCAAACCAGAATTTTCTTTTAACAATTTAAAAGCAAATTTCTGTGCTGAGGGGAAAAAAGGAATAAAAGGCACTATGGATGATGTTTACCCATGAAGGTATTTAGAGTTTTTATCAGAGCATAAATATACTATGTAAAAACTTTTTTAAAAAAATCACCGTGGATAGAGCGCTGGCCCTGGAGTCAGGAGTACCTGAGTTCAAATCCGGCCTCAGACACTTAACACTTACTAGCTGTGTGACCCTGGGCAAGTCACTTAAACCCAATTGCCTCATTAAAATAAAAAATCACCTATTTAAATAATTTCCAGTAGGGAAAAATAAAACATAGATGACTAAATACAAAGTATATAGAAATTAATTGAAGAGAGCACTAACAACTGGAGATCAGAAAAGTCCTGGTTAAAAGTGGAAAGTAAAAATATAACTACCCTAGAAAAGGGGTCATTCTTGATATGTCTTTTATGTTTTATTGCATATTACTCACTTTCTTGAGGACCAGTTTTCATAAAAGAAAAGTAAAGATAGAAGGAAACTCAGCAAATTAGGAAGGGAGAAAAAGAGGTCATTATTGTAACCTCTTTGTCCCCCCTCTGATGCTAAGCTCATGGAAGGAAGGAAGGAAGGAAGGAAGGAAGGAAGGAAGGAAGGAAGGAAGGAAGGAAGGAAGGAAGGAAGGAAGGAAGGAAGGAAGGAAGGAAGGAAGGAAGGAAGGAAGGAAGGAAGGAAGGAAGGAAGGAAGGAAGGAAGGAAGGAAGGAAGGAAACATTTATTGAGAGCTGACTCTTTGCCAAGTACAGTTATCACACCTGAGGAAAGTTTGTTGTTCTTTCATTCACAAAGAAGACCAAAATGACATCACTATGTTAGTCAAGTTATAGTGTGTCCAATTATGGCTGATCAGACCATTAAGAGCTTAGAATTCTCTACCACAACGCAGGCATAAATAGTCTTTGTGAATATTTGGGGTGGATTCTCTAAATGCATACATCCCATGTTTATTTTTAGCTATTTCAATTTTGCTTGGTTCATAAAGCGTAGCACCTTCTTTGATGAGGGCATGCCAAGCTGGGTGGTTCTTTGCCAGTGTCTCTCATGTCACACAATCAGTTCCAAAGTTCTTCAAAGAGACCTTGAGAGTGAGGATAGAAATACAAAGACATAAACAATCCCTTCCCTCAAGGAGCTTATATTCTGATTAGAGAAGGCTACACATAAAGGAGGGCATCTTGGTGGGGCAATGGATACCAGCCCTGAAGACAGAAAGACTCCAGTTTGAATCTAGCCTCAGACACTAGCTATATGACTTTGGGCAAGTAACTTTCCCTTATTTGCCTCAGTTTTCTCATGTGTAAGATGTCTGGAAAAGGAAATGGCAAACCACTCCACTATCTTTGCCAAGAAAACCCCAAATGGTGTTGGGAAGAATCAGACAAGACTGAAACAATGGAACAACAACAAAACACATAAATGAGCAGTGGCCTGGAGTAATACATCCTTTCAGGAGAAATAGTAAAGATGATTTGATGAATGTTCCAGAGTCAGAGGAAGAATTGATTAGATTGATTCACCTAGAGAGTCTAGAGAGAAATGAATTGTTGTTAGTTGCTGTAGGAAACAGACAGCCAGGTGAGACAGTCACCAATGGGGACAGCACAACCTCAAAGAAGCAGTTCCTTTAGATGTGTTTTCTTGTCTGGGAAAGTTTCTGACACTTGCAAGAATTCATGGTAAGGGTTCAAAAGGATTAGGTGAGTCGAGTTAATAGCAAGCAAGCATATTTCATTGTAATCTGATTTTGAGCAACATTATCCCTGTTCTCATAGCACTGGAACTCTATATGCAGAACTCTGATAAGCTCTTGACTTTACATCTGTTCCAATTAAGCCCTCTGTTCCTTTTGGATTTCCTTTTCTATCAAATAATGTTTCTTGTCAACTCTGCGACTGTTTGTCATTGGAATATCTATTAATAATGGCCATTGTTTGTCCCCACTGTGACCTTCAGGTTTCCCGTATCTCAGTGGGTAAATTATCTGAGCTTGTTAAATTACCTGAGAATAGAGCCATATCCCAGCAAAATGAATTGGATTGAGACACTATTTGCTTTTCCCACAAGTCCCTCCTCCAAATCATTGCTTTAGGGATGAAATGGGCAATGGTATCCATCCAACATTTGAGAATGTATTGTTGGCTATTAGGAATGTAGCTGTATGGAGATTAAAACTGCCCAGCCTACAATAAAAGAGACTAAGACCGAGTTCTGAGCCAATGGCATTTTTTAAAGGGTTCATGGTCCCTTCTAATGAAGGGAACCTCCTATCTTCCTTATGATCAGAGATGCCCCCTTCTTCTAAAGCCTTCTTTTTCATAAGACTTTATACCAGGTTTGGTACCTGAACATTCTAAAGAAGCTATACAAAGTACAGAACCTTATTGGTTCATAGATCTTGCTTCACTGTCCAAAAAATGATGCATCAGCTAGAAATGGTTTGGCAGTAGGGGGATCCCAGGTTGAGTGAAGCATGAACATCTCCACTGACAAGAGAGAATGGTGCAGAGGTGCAAAAATAAGTTAAGGAACTTTCCATGTCATTGATTCACCTTCACCAGGCTGGGCTTGGTCACCATAACAAGAAAAAACAAATGTGGAAGGCCTCTAGTTAGCTTTCTATGATTACGCAAATGAATTTACAATCTGCAGTTCACAGTTCTGGGGCCTAATATACAGAACTTATAATTACTACCCCTGTGGAATTACAGTGAACTGATTAATGCTGATTGGAATAGAGTGGGGATCCAAATGAATTATTTTTCATAGCCATTCTGTAAGTAGCAATCGATAGCTTTAGCCACAATTGGCATAGAGGTTTGCAACCGACATATTGTGCGACATTTAATAATTCAGGTAACAATTGGACTTGTTGGTGCTCCCCTCGTTTCTAGTGGAACTGTATGAAAACCTGAACTAACAAATCAAAGGTCTTTTGATTCAGCCTAGATAATACACAAATAGGTGTCAAGTAGACCCAGTGTTATTTGGGATATATGGACCATTTGTTTCTCTGGAAGTTTCTCTTGATAATGTTTGGGAATTTTATGGGACAGTTAAAAGATACTCTTAACTGCTGAGACTTCTCTTCCTAAGTTAATTGGTGGTTAATGACTTTCTAACAAACACTTTTGTCTTCCAGAACCATCCTGACTGGCCTCCCCCCAAACATCTGGGATGTCATGGACTCTCCAAGAAAACATCCTTATCTATATAGAACCCTCCTGATTCATAATCCCTTGTCATAATGTTTACTCTCAAGTTTGAACTGTCAAATTGATTTCTACTGTGTTAATACAACTAAGAACATCCTGTTACAACCAGGATGCAGGGAGTCAATCAATCTGGACCCAATTGATTTGCCAATAAAGACATAAAATTTAGGTGCCCAAGGACTATAACAACCCCATGGGTGAAGGGTTTAAATACTTTCATTCACCTAAGAAATTTGAGCTCTTCTCTTTTGAAAAAAATCTCTGTATGCTGCATGCCTGTTTTTCTAATTAGAGAAAAAATAAATAAATTGGTGTTAGTTCCGAAATTGCACTTATTCTAGTTCTCTGTGAGATTCTCATTGTTTTCTGTAAGGTACAGTTTTGGGAGTACTTAAAAGATATACATGCCATCTCCCTAATAGCATGTGATATCCTTTAGAGAAGTATTGTTGTTGTGTTTTTTCATTTCCTGTATTCTTATACCCAATGTTTAGCATGGCCTGCAAGATAGTAGGTTTTTGGAGTCTCAAATTAGCCTTCTTGTCGTTGTTCAGTCATTTTAGACTTGTCTGACTCTTCATGATCCCACTTGGGGTGGGTTTTTTGGGATTTTTTGTTTTGTTTTATTTTGTTTTTTGGCAGAGATACTGGAGTTGTTTGCTACTTCCTTCTCCAGCTCATTTTACAGATGAGGAAACTAAGGCAAACAAGGTTAAGTGACTTGCCCAGGGTCACACAAGTAATAACTAAGGCTGGATTTGAATTCAGATCTTCCTGACTTCCCCAAAAGGGTTCAAATGATAAGCAGATATCCCTTAAGTTAGGATTTGCTAACCATAAGACCCTCCTACTACAAATATGAATGTATTTCACTAGCCTTATTTTCCTCTATTCCTAGTAGTGGCTTAAGTCTGACAATTGAGGCTTCATGAACCCTGTACTGTTTAGACCCTGGAAAGGTAGCATTTATGACTGCACCATATATTGTGAATAATACTGTTGCTTAACTTCCCAGTAGCCACCCTGCCCTATTAGAAAAGCCTGATCAATAGCTATCTAACCAAGTCAAGTCAATAAGCATTTAATTAAACAACTACTATGTGTCAGGCACTGTGCCAAGTCCTAACCAGTTGTTAAAATAAAAATCCCTGTGAACTGCTCAAATGGAAGAAACCCCAGGTTCAAAAGGGGAACCTGGAACGAACCAGTTTCTGATCACAGTTTACAAAGAACATAACTGCATTTATTGCCTGAGAAGTAAAAACTCATAAACTGGAGCAGTGAGACAGTGTTCTTATCTGCTCAAAGGGGAGAGGGAAAGGATAAGGTATTTATACATATTTAAGGTTTCTAAAACTTTCTGAGATATTTATGGCTAAGTCAGGGTTAAGGGAGAAATAAATTGGGAAGTCAAGTGGGAAGTGGGGGGGGTCTAGGGAGAAGATATCTATAAATATGATAAATCAGAAAACAGGATGATTGTTGCTCTTTAGATGTCAGAGAGCAAAATATTTGCTTTTCTCTCTGAGTTGGTCAGGACTGGTTTCAGCAATTGCAGGAATCTCCAAGTTTAGCTAAAGTTTACTTCACAAAGGCTCACTGGTATGTCAAGCAGCCCTGGGCATCAGAATTCTTGATTGGTTAGTTGTGCTGCTCCATTGTCTGGTTCCTCTATGAAAAAAGGGAAGTTCTGGTATATTTAATTAGTACAAGCAATACAGAGCCCCTGTCCACCACAATATAGATCTTGGACCATGTGTAGCAGAACAATTTTTTGCATACCCTCAAAACCCCAACACACTGACCAGAGAGGGGTTAGGGGTGGAATCTAGGATGCTGAGATCTCTGTGTGTGGTGGTGGTGAGTTAGAGTCAGGGATTAAGAAAAACTTACCTAGGGTTCAATGACAGCTCAGTAATGCAAGCGTCCATTTTATTATTAATTCTTCTTAGCAAAACTTGAATACATACATGTTTGAGAGCTTCTCAGAGAGAATGGTTCATTCTAACTTGGCAAAGGTGGATATTTAAACAAATTGAAAGGGGGAGGGGGAGTTTTGCAGCTCTTGGACAGTTAAGATTTATTGATATGTTAGTTAGATCTGGCTTGATTAACTCCTTACTTCCTGGTTTGCCACAGAATGTTCTTCCTTCCATCTGCACCAGACAAATCAGCCTGAGAGCAGGTCTGGAAAGCAAACAGTATGAGAGGGGGGATGTGAAACCGGGTGTGTGGGTGGGGGAGGAGGGGGCGGTCTTTGCAGATAAGGATATCTCTTGGAATGTCCACCCCAAATGGCTTGGGAATGGGGATGGAGGGGGTGGGGGAAGGCCAGACAGAAAATCTCTAGCAGATAAGAAATATCCCTAAAAGGACCACACATTCCCAAATGTCTCAGGAAAAGTAGGCCTGGTTTGTGCTTTTATTGTCCTCAGGAATTTCTGACTATTTGCATATCCAGCCAGGTTCAATCTCTGTCACCAGAAAGGATTTTTGATGTGTTCGGCCAGTTTTTCAGACAGTTCCTCTGGAAAATAAGGTAGTTCTTAATAAATCTAATTTGTGGGGCAACTAGGTGGCGCAGTGGATAGAGCCCCGGCCCTGGAGTCAGGAGTACCTGAGTTCAAATCCGGCCTCAGACACTTAACACTTAACTAGCTGTGTGACCCTGGGCAAGTCACTTAACCCCAATTGCCTCACTAAAAAATAAATAAATAAATAAAATAAAATAAAATAAATCTAATTTGTACAGCATGTAATAGCCTCTTGTTGAATAAATGCTGCAATAAGAGATAGAACCCAAGATAGACTAAAGGTCATTAAGAATAATGAAGAATAAAGTAGCTACTTAGTTAAACAATAAGTGTCTGGGGTCAGCTAGGTGGTGCAGTGGATAGAGCCCCAGCCCTGGAATCAGGAGAACCTGAGTTCAAATCTGACCTCAGACACTTAGCACTGACTAGCTGTGTGACCCTGGGCAAGTCACTTAACCCCAATTGCCTCACTAAAAAACAACAACAACAACAACAATAACAACAAAAAAACCCAATAAGTGTCTAAAGAGTATATGATAATTCATTCTTTGTAGATCAGGACAAGGTTTTATATTGAGCAGGTAACAGAATCAAGATCCATTGTGAACCTGATATATAAAGAATTCTAGTTGCAGTAAAGTAAGGAATAACCAAGCCCACAATAAGACCCCTAAATATACTTTGCTCAGAGTTCCAGTTTCAATCTGAATTTTAAGTCCATCTGTTTGTTATGGGCCCAGAGTACCCCAGAAGTTCTCTGGGGTACATCAAGGAACCTTCTCCTTAAGAAGCTAAACCAAAGGACAGACACACCTAAAAAGATAAGTGGAACCAGATCCAATTGAGCTAGCTTCGGACCTCCACCCTTCATTCTAGTCTCCCTTACCCCTAGGTAGATAAGTTTGGGTATGGCTGCTTCCTTTGTGTCCTGAGGAGATGGCTTAAGAGATCTACACCCACCCCTCACCCAATTCCTCCAGCCACCTCCAGTGGGGGATGGTCCTCCATTTAGTGAGCTAAAGGAACTTGCCACAGTCAGATGGTCACCCCCATCAGTCCTCTATAAAAGTACCTGCCTGTCTCCTGCTGGAGGAGATTGGTATCTCAGAGCCACACTCTGCCATGCCTTTCTCCCCATGAGAAGTCCAAGGATTTCTTTCATGGTTTCCCTTCCCTTCCCCTTCTTCTAAATAAACAACTATCTTATTCTAACTGCTTTTGTGTGCAAGAGGGTGTAATTCTTTAAAGAGGAATTCCTAAGGACCCCAAACCCCTATCCCTTTCCCCAAACCCCTACCCCACTTCCCCATGACATGTTCATGATATTGTAATAGTGATCTTGTAGTGGGACCCCAAGAAACTTAAAGATTCCAACCTCCAAGGAATCCTTAGACTTTCCCAAGGAAAAAACAGCTCTTCCTCCTACTTCAGGAATAAGGTGGGGCCAAACAAGACCCCGGTACCCTGATAAACTATACTAAGGTCTGCAGGATGATATGCAACATATGGATGGGTGCTTCATATCTTAAAGATGCCCCATTATTCAAAAATCCCCTCCCAGTTGTTTGGTCCTTCCCAGTTTTGCTTTTCCCTCCCAGTTGCTTTGTAATTCCCTCCCATTTCTTTGTTTTGTAAACATACAAAAAAGACCAGGTCTTCTCTAACCCAGAGAGACAGTTTTCTATAGTGAATCTGTCTGCTGGCCATATATTCCTCTTTCCTAATAGATCTCTTTATTTTATGATGAGGCTTTAATTCTTTGGGTGAGCTAACCCCTCAATCCAGGTTGCAAGTCCCCACAACAATCCCACTATTGATCATCTTGAGAGATTTTCTTGCTCCATTTCTGACCTGGACTAGTTCACCTCTCCTTAAGGAACCTGATCCCTCTTCTCCTCTCAGGGATTCACCATATTGTTGCTGAGCTTAGTGTTAACATCCCATTGGCATAGCCCACTGAAGGTTAGAATTTCTGATCTCAAGAGATCTGCCAGAAATTGTAGGCTTATTGCTAAAAACAAAAGACCTTAGGCTATTTCTTTCCAAAATTGGATATCTTGTTGCTACAGATTTTGTTTCACCTATGTTTGTTGAAAATCTATGGGAACTTAAAATCCTATTTAAGTTAGAATTAAAAGCTAAAAGAAACTAATTTTACTTTAATATCATGTTTTCATAGTAGGTAGGAGATAGGGTGCTTTTCTGGGGAAGCCTGACCAATTGAGTCTTCTAAACCATTTGATAAAATTATAGGGGATCAAATCTGGAATAAGCACATTTGCAGTTTCTAAGGATGTAAGGCAAAAAGCTTTTCAGATTTTGAGTGTTTAATTTACATATGAAAGGGTCAGGAAATGAGGCTTATGATTGGCAGAGACAATGGACTTGCCTTTGAGTAAGAATTGCCACCCACTCATTTTTATAGGCAAATAGGAGAGACCAAGAGTTTTAAAGGGACTAGGGAAGGAGGGACAGTCTCTGGTTGAGAGAATGGAGAGCATTGCTTGGGGGAAAGATTTCAGCTCCTAAAGAAGTTCTAAGACCCATATGCTGAATGCCTCAAGAAGGGGAGGAGGAAATTCTTTCCTTCTCCCTTTCTTTCCTTCCCCAATTAACCATGAGATATTGCAAGAGAAATGAGTGACTGGAGGAAAAGCTGTGCTTACACACATTCTGAGAGGGAATTTTAGGGACATGGTCTTTTAAACTCCAACATTGTATGTTGAAGGGTTATAAGGGAAAAGAGGGCTTTGTGCCTATAGTTGTGATCCTGCAGTTTGGGAGATTACAAGTATAATGACTAATACTAAAATAATACTAATACTAATACAGAACTAAAGAGGCTTTCTGCTGGTCCTTTCATAAGGTTTCTGGTTCTTTCTGAAAGAGCCTAGAAGTTGACTAGCCAAGAATTTAAACTTAGCCCACAAGCTGGGGACTACATACACTCACTGTGCTCTGAAAATCCCAGAAAATCTCAGCCAGGATGTCTTGCCCAGTGAGGAACAGTGTGAGAGCATTAAGAGAGTGCTTTAGAGAGTAAAAGGAGTCTTGAGAATCAGCATGATTTACTGGTTATAGGGCTAGCTAGAGAGTTAAGATGTGAATTTAACCTCTGTCTC
The DNA here is from genome assembly GCF_019393635.1 of Dromiciops gliroides. Taxonomy (NCBI): domain Eukaryota; kingdom Metazoa; phylum Chordata; class Mammalia; order Microbiotheria; family Microbiotheriidae; genus Dromiciops; species Dromiciops gliroides. The sequence goes on from NC_057864.1 coordinate 93,551,822, forward strand.
TTGACACTTACTAGCTGTGTGACTTTAGGAAAATTACTTAATCTCTCTGTGCCCAGGCAACTCTTTAGGACCACATAATACAGATGTGTTGCAAATTTACATCCGTGGGAGGAGTTTCAGCACTGGAATTTCCCTCCCCCAATGAAATCACAAAATCAGATCCAGTCCCCATCTTCCTTCCCCAATTTTTTTCTATGAAAAAAAAAGTGTCAAATTCAGAACATGGTAGTATATAAGCAAATCTACACCAAATAAAAAGTACTTTTGTTAAGTGATTTACTCAATCATTTTAATTGCAAGCAATTATACTGTTTACTACTTAGACAAACTTTTTTGCCACATCATTATTTTTTAAAAGACATTTTAGTGCATTCTCAATTTTCTATATTCCACATGCATTTTATTCATATCTATAAATGTGTCATAGTTAAGATTAGATTGGCAATATAATTTTGTCATTCATGTGGTCCCATTCAGTTTTGTTTTGTGGCAAGCTCCATTTGCAGAAAACAGATAGTATATGATCTATAATAATTAAGATGGTTGGATCCTAAAATGACAGAAGGATTGAACAGATACATTTGAAGCCTATTCCGTTCTAGCTATTATTAGTAATGTACTACTAGTTCAGAACTTTTATCAACAACTTCCAGCAACCATTAGGTATGCAAGAATAGGTCACATTTGGCTTTGGACATTGTTCCTTAAAAGTAGGAGAACTGTTACCCAGGTGTGCTACTACAATATGAGAATTAATTTATTACTGACAGTTGATCCCTTAATTCCAATGTTCAGAAATGCCTTTTTTTGATCTTGGATAAAGCAAGTTAAGCATCCTATGATGTTTGTATTGGAGTAGTTGTTCTCATCCCTGTAATCCATAGAATAAATCATTAAAATATGCTCCACTTTGGATAGCTCTTGAGACAGATCTAGAAGCATCAAGTGGAGCAAAACAGAATTGGTTTTTTATTTTTCAGGTCAATTATGTACAAGAAGTAATACCCTAGTCTTTATACTTCCATGAAAGACACTTTTATTCTGGATAGAGTTCAAATTGCTATATTTTAATGTGAAATCCAAAGAATTGGACACCATCATCACATCAACTATCAAATTACTTCTAATCACATCACTGACTGTAAAAATATCTAAATGAGAAAATTGTGAATAGTATACTCAGGGAATGAGTGGAGTGCTCCCCCTGTTGGTTAAATGAAATGCTAGTTCTTGTATTGAGTTTCAAATAGTGCTTTCTGTAACTGCAAGGTTGGTGAAGGGGGGTGGGGGTACAAAACTGTCATTTTGGAAGCTTTTTTAGAATGATATTTTGTGATCTTTGGAAATTTAAGAAATTTTTCATTTTTCAAAGGTTTTTCCTCATTAAGTTACATTTCATTTGCTGGGAATGTCTCTTTTTCTTTTTTAAGAGCAAGATTCAATAAGAGATCTAAATAAGAGATCAAACTAATAATTGGAGCCTCCTCTTTGATATGATGCCTATTAGAGGCATATATCAAGATGAAATGTTGGCATTTTATCCACTAAAACCTGAACTTGGATCCCTTCAACATACTAATTGATCATTTAAACATTTCCCTTCAACCTGAGAGTATGTCACAATTCATTTTTATCTAGAGGAAAGTCATTTGATATGATTCAGTAAACTATTCATCTGACTTTCTAAAACTATAGTTTTGAAATAAGAAAGCATAACACAAAATGTTAATGTTTACTGAAAATACAAAAAGCATTACATTGTACCATGCTTCTGTGGTCAGCTGATTCCAATTTATCATATAATTCATGGGCATTAGGAAGAAAAACAGGGATAGGTACTGGACCTGTGATTTCATTAGTAAAGGGAATTCTCAGGTTAGGAAGCTCCTTCTACCAATGAAGATTGGCACCTTTGTGGCAACTCATTATCTGAAAGAGTTGCCTAAGCAGAGTACTGAGAAGTTAAGTGACTTAGCCAGGGCCACATAATCACATAATCAGTATGTATCAAAGACAGAGCTCAAACCCTGGTCTTCCCAATTATAAAGCCATCCATATATACACTATACTAAGCACTGGATGATTTTAAGAAAAAAGTTTGTAGTGCTATGGATCTAATAAAGTTCATTTCTAAGGTGGTTTTACATCCATTGAACATCTCAACAGGATTCAGTTTTTCATATTTTAGTATTATACTGTCTGTACTAGGGCATAGGTGATCCAGGGTTCACATGAGCTCAAGTAGGGAAGGTACTATGAATTCAGACAGGATTAGTTTAGGCAGAAACTTTAAGTATAAACATAGGCATCAGATCAGACACTGCTTATGCCAGGGAAAGTCTTACAAAGTGGTAAAAACTAAGGTAGGCCTGAAAGCTAAAGAGTAAATTGAAAGGATATGTAGTATGCAAATACCCTTAGCAAAACTTCCAATTGCGCCTATTTGAGCAGATATATAAATAATTTCCAAGTGGCAGAGATCCAGTAGGTGAATAGAATGAAAAATATGCTATATATCATCATAGAATAGCTGATTTTAATATCTTCTCACCATACGATTTGGTCATTTTGCAATATCTCTCTGTTCCCCCATCCCCTTTAAAATAACAACAACAACTTTGAATGTCTCTTCATTATTTTCAAGCTAAATTCTTTTTCCCAAGGTATAAAGAGTTTATTATGTATAACCTATAAGCCTTTATGGATCCCAAATTACAGATGCTTGAAGTGTTGAAATACTATCCCACCTAGTATCATGAATTTGTTTTAAGAAAACATAATATTAGAGGAAATAACATTACAGGGATCAGTTAGACCATCAAATTTACCACAATTGGCTGATTTTGGATAAAATGTATTGACATTATTGTGAAAACAACATTGGTCAGGACAACATTATGCAGAATACTGATTGTGTAAATTGTAAGCTTCTGAAGAGTAGTTTTTTTTTTCTTTTCTCTTTATATTCCCAGCATTTAGCATAGTGTCAGACATATAAGAATGTTTAATAAATGCTTACTGAATTAAATTGAAATATTCATTCAATGTCCATCAAAAGCTGACCTTTCTTACTTGTCAAATAATCCTCCTACACAATTTCTCAGCTCTCTCCAACCCTAATTCTACTTTCCTTAAAAGTCTGCCCCGGGGCAGCTAGGTGGCACAGTGGATAGAGCACCGGCCCTGGAGTCAGGAGTTCCTGAGTTCAGATCCGGCCTCAGACACTTAACACTTACTAGCTGTGTGCCCCTGGGCAAGTCACTTAACCCCAATTGCCTCACTAAAAAAAAAAAAAAAAGTCTGCCCCAATGGAATGGCTGAACAAGTTGTGGTATATGAATGTAATGGAATGCTAGTGTGCTGTAAGAAACTATAAGCAGGTGGATTTCAGAGAAACTTGGAAGGACTTACATGAACTGATGCTGAGTGAGATGAGCAGAACCAAGAGAACATTGTACACAGTATCAACAACATTGTGTATTGATCAACTTTGATAGGCTTGACTCTTCTCAGCAATACAATGGTCCAAGATAGTTCCAAAGGACTCATGATGGAAAATGCTCTACAAATCAAGAAAAAAAGAACTATAAAATCTAGATGCAGATTGAACCATAATATTTCTATCTTTTTATATTTTTATTTTTTTGAGGTTTTTCACTTTTTGCTTTAATTCTTCTTCTACAGCATGACTAATGCAGAAATATGTTTAATGTGATTGTACATATGTAACCTATATCAAATTATTTGCTGTCTTGGGGAGGGAGGAAGAAAAATTTGAAACTAGAAATCTTATAAAAACAAATGTTGAAAACTATCCCTAAGTGTAACTGGAAAATAATAAAATACTTTTATGGGAAAAAAAAGATTAAAAAAAAAAACCACCACCAAGATCCTCTAAAAAAAATAGTCTGCCCCAATTCTGGTCTTTTGGACAATCTCTAAATTCCACGATCCCATTCTCCTTTGTATAATTGAAGTACTTTTTTGTCCTTCCCACACATTTAGGCCTAAACATATGCCTTCTTAGGTGATACTGAGGAAAGACTACTAGGTCCAGAGTCAGCAGTCTCAGACACTTACTAGCTATGCGACCCAGGGTAAGTCACAACTTCTTTTTGGACCAATTTCCTCATCTGTAAAATGAGGACAATAATAGTACCTACCTCCCAGGCTTGTGAGCATCAAATGAGTATGTTTGGCACATAGTAAGTGCTAAATAAATGTTAGCTATTATTTTTATTTGCCTTTTTTATGTATATGTTCTTTGTCCCAACCTGAATTATAAATCCTTCAGAGGGTTCTTGTCTTCTACACATTTGTATCTCAAGAATATAATAGGAAAAAAAATATTATTGTTTCTGAAGAGAATCTTACTCTCATCATTCAGTTTTCCTATTTTCATCAATTTTTTACACACATTCAGTGCTTTAGAAATTGAGTTTTGGTGAACCAAGCTTGGCCCTGATACTTCCATATCTTGTAGCTAGTAATGTTACATTAACATAGATAATGCACAGATGTTTCTGCTAAAAGAAATCCAAAGGACAAATGCAGTGATTAGAACAGGTCCTTGTCTCATATTTGTGTGGTTTTCAATCGTAGATACTTTATATGAATTGAAATTGTAACATATATGAATGACAAATTTGCCATAGCTTTTAATCCAACATATTAAAGAAATATGGATGAAACATCTATTAATTTCAGGCACTTTTCTAGGCCCTAGAGATATGAAGACAAAAATAAATTGTCCCTGGCCTCAAGGGACTCATTTGTTCTCATAATGTTTCTTCATTTATTAGTGCACCATTTGGCAGTACAAAATAGACATAACTTTCACCCCTCTAATTTCCCAGGAAGAGGTGTGGGTTGGAAGAGGGGAATTAGCAGTGTCCCTACCACTGCTACCATTTCCCAGTCCTCCATCACTGGGAAAAATGCTGCTACCCCCTCTTCTTGGTATGTGTTCCATCTCTCCCTCAGTTTGAGAGTTTCTTAAAATTCCTATTGTAGCGAAAACTATGCCAGAAAGATAATTGCAAGACAAAGATGACACTTTTGGAAGTGTAAATGGAATGTTGGAATGAATATGCCATGTTAAAACAGGTGTCTTTAGACAACATTATTTAAAAATTTTAGGTGATGGCTTAGGTTTCAAATTTTACTTACTTTTCCATAAGATATATTTTGTTTCCTGTTTCCTCCTAGTGATATAACCAATCCAGTATCTTCACCTAACTTAAAATAAAACAAAAAATACAAAACATCATTTGAGGAATAAAACATGGATGAAATTATACTGGATGGAGAAAGAGAAAAAAGGACCTGTTTTGCTAGATCTCTGTAGTTTGGGGACTTTAGCAGCCCTGCTTTTTCCATTTTTCGTTATTTAGATTATTATACTGACTTGTTGGGACTAAGTAGGAATCAGTTGTTTTACAGATAAATATACTATTGCTGGGGTGGAGATTAAAATTAATGGGTTGCCCAAGAAGTAGGCAAGGGGATAGGTCAGAACTGCATTCTTTGCAAAGTTTACACACGTTATCTGAATTGATTGTGAAATCATTGGCCAATCTGAAGTACTGTAAATGAAAGATTAAAAAAAAAACCACACACATAAAAAACCAAGGTCACTATTTATTTCTCCTCTCTTCCTCTTACTGCCCCCCTTTTTGAATAGGTTTAATTAAGCAGTTGTTTAGTTTCAGTAAATGGGAGGTGGGGTATATATTCTTTAGCTGATTCTTTGCACAATCTGGGAACTTGAAAATAATCCAAATGAGAACATGCCTGTAATTTTAATGACAAATCAGAGTGGAGGTCACAACTTTAACAGTCAGTGGGAGGACACAGAGAATCCTGTTCAAACCCTGGCAAGAAATGAGGAAAGATTTGTTAAGTTTTGTGGTTTGATATTTGTTAGTTTTTTTTTTAAGCTTTGCTCAAGTTTCTAGTAGGTGGGACATTTAAGTGGACTTTATTCAGGCAGTATTTTTTCAACCTTTGCTTGAAACAAGATCTCACTTGGAGTAGTCAGAAGAGAAGAGAAGAGAACATTACACAGTATTAGCAATATCTAGCTCCTAAATGTATCTTGCTTCCAGGTCCAAAAAATGAGATTTCCCGTAAAGATTGTTTTACTTCTATTATGGACTATCTGTGCTGCACAAGGTAAGGTTATTAGGAACAAGCTTTTGGTTACCTCTAAAAATAAGGAACATTTGTTAATGTACTGTAGAGAAAAGTACTGGGGGGAGGGGTAAAGGAATCAAATTATAGATTATAATTGCTGCATACTTGTTCTATTTCTATAGTTCATGCACATATGGATATGTAAAAAAATGTTAACTACTTAAGTAGCACATTTAGATATTTCTTCTTATTATTTTATTTCCAGGTAAATATTATGAAAGAATTTTGAAGTGGTCATTTTTGAGTTGTCTGGTTTCTTAAAGAGTACCCATTCTTGATTCATTAAGTAAAATATTGCTGAAAATACTATTTTACCGAATTATTGTTTTGTTCCTCTGGGGATTTTGACATGAAATGCCAGAGACAGTTAAAATCCTTACTATTATTAGTGGAGTGAAAGCTAGCCTATATAGTATCTAGAGATCAATGTATTTCTTTTTGGTTTCCAATACCTTTGTTATTTGTTTTTTGAAAACAATTTTAATATTCCATGAGCAGAAATTCCTTACAGTACCTTTGTAAAAATGTAATCAATTTAAGTTAGTAGGAAATTCAATCTATGAATTGATAACTTTATTCCATAATTAGGTATCTTTCAAGGAATTCTTTTTAACATGAACTTCAGGAAAATCCTCTACTAAAAGCAATATTCTGGTAAGAAAACAGAATGAGATAGGTCTTTCTCAATATCTGTTATCACATATATTTTAAATGAGCTCTCATGTTTCACAGCAAATTGGTGGGTTTACCTTTAGGTGCTTTACTTTGACAGTACACTTAAGAAAAGTGATAACTAGGATTAATATTTGATGTATCTATTTGATCAAACTGCATTAAGTATCTTTTATTGGAGAAGGAAGTCATGATATAATTATAATAAAAAGAGTTCTGAATTTGAAGTAAACAGAGATCTGGGTTCAAATTCTACCATTGACACTGACTAAATGTATGACAATGAACTGCTCATATAATCAATCTGGACTTCAGTTTCCTCACTTACAAAATGGGAACAATAATACCTTTAGTACCTACTTCAAAAAGTTATGTTTTTATAAGATACTGTATGTTGAATGGTTTACAAACCCTAAAGCACTCTATAGATGTCAACTATTATTTTTCTTATATTATCAGAAATATGCTATCTATACAATATATTATTTTTATATGTATATATTTAAAGTTCACAGATCTCAGGTTAAAAATTCTTGATTTAAAGGTTTAGTTGACTTACTAGCTGTGTGACCCTGGGCAAGTCACTTAACCCCAACTGCCTCACCAAAAAAAAAGGTTTAGTTGAATCCTTTTAAGGATACAACAAACCATCATGTGTGTGTGTAGGGGTAGGGGAGGCATTAATGTAAAATCTAGGCATAGAAAATTGAGAAAAAAAAAGGCAGGGAAGCATTAGCCGTGTTTAGGATAGGATGGGGGATGAGAGGTGGGGTGGGTTTGGGAGAGATGGTCACTCACTTTAGGCTGGAAGACAGAGTATGTGGAAAGCAAGTAATAGGAATGAGGTTTAGACAGGTAGTGTGGTACCAAATTTTGGACAATGTAGAATGTAAGGTCTAAGGAATTTGAACATTATCCATTTATATATTTATTTATTTACCTTAAATGTTGTATTTTCTGTACATATATTTATTTATGAGATAGGTGGCAATGAAGACCTATACTCACAGGTAGTAGAGATCGGGATTAACAAAGGAAGGTAGAATAAATAATAAATGTTAATTGATTAGATATGAGACATGTGAGGGAGGGCCTAGCAAAGTTAAATGTAGCAATCAGCTTTCAAAAATGGGAGGATAGCTTGAACAACAACAAAAAAAAAGCTAAACATAATTACAGTGACCCAGATTGACTCTAGAAAAAAATTGCAAATGTTTACCTTCCTTCTTTGCCAAGGACAAAGACTACAAAGTGTGGAATTATATATATTCTATCTATTACAGTTGATATGTTAATTTCGCTAAACTCTTTTTTGGCTTTCTTTTTTAAATCTTTGTTACAAGGAATAGTGTATATGTGTGTGTGGCATGGTAGTGGTAAGGATATGTATATTTGGAAATAAAAGTGTTATAAAAGTAAAAGGTATTATCCTGCCCTGTTGTACTTTCATGCATTCGCACAGATGGTGTTCAAGCCTGGAATGTATTCTTTCAAGGCCTGGGTTTAGATCCATTAATTCCTCTACCATGAAGACTCCCTTGGTCTCCTCAATTTCTCTTAAAGTCCATTATCTTGGTCTGTCCTGTCTAAATATAAGACTTTACCTTTTGTTTTATTTATGGATTTACCTATTTTACTCACCTAGTAGAATGCAATCTCCTTGAGAACAAGGATTATATCTGTTATCTTTGTACTTCTAGCACCTAACAAATTGTCTTGCACAGTGTACGACCTTGGTAAATATATATATATATATATATATATATATATATATATATATATATATATATATATATATATATATATATATATATATATATATATATATGTATATATATATATAGAGAGAGAGAGAGAGAGAGAGAGAGAGAGAGAGAGAGAGAGAGAGAGAGAGAGAGAGATTGAACTGCATAGAACTCCTCCAAGTTGTTGATGCTAAAATGTGGAACTACTGTATAGTATAAAGGACAGAGTCTTATGGCACATTGTTAGAAATGTCTTTTGGAATATCTAGCCCAAACTTTGGTGAATTTATCTGATGGGGCTATTATGCATCCCATGTTTGTCCTTTTTTTTTTTTTACAAGAATATCACATGAGAATTTGACAAACACCTTTAAAAAATGAAGATACATTACAGTATATCTGTGGAACCTGAAATACTTAGATTGTTCAGGACTGAGAACAATCACATATGTGAAAATCTGAATAGTATAGACAATTACTCTCTATTGCTTCCTATAATATACTCTTGTGCTGTTAATCATGGCTCTCATCCATGTATGTAGTGGCTTGTGCTGCTACTTAGAGCCACATTTCTTTATCCCTAGGCCTTTTTCACTTAAGAAATTCAGCCCTACCAGACCCTTTCTGTCTTTGATCCCTGCTCTGTACTCTCATTTTGCATTTGATTACAGACAAAAATATCTGGATTACTCAGATGACTAGGCTTCTAGTGTAAGATAGATGAAGGTTCACTGTGATTTGTTTCATTAAAAAACACATTTTTAAAGACTGCTAAGTTTCAAATCCAGGGAAAGTATCAAGTTCTGCACACTCTATTTTCCATGGTAAAAACTTTTGGCTCTGCCCTCAACATCCATGGCTATATTTGACTAATGTCCTGGGAAAATCTTATTCTATATTCACCATCGCCAGGCCATGTACTCTTTCCTTATGTTTATTCCCTGTAAGTTCATTGATGGCCACTACAGCAAATTATAAAATGGGCAAAAATTGGTTTTCCATCTCTGCTTTTAGTTCCTTTCTTCTGCTGCTCTGTACTCTTTTTTTCTTGATATCCCATAGCTACCCAGTATCTCCTACATTGATGCTCTACTCACAGAAGCAGTGGGTATAATAGAAAGAGCAGAAAATGAGAAGGGAGTTCAAAGGGTACAATGGAATGAGTGTTGAACTTGAAGATCTGAGTTCAAACTCAGATTCTCAAGCTTCAAGTTCATGGCTCTGCATTTTACCATCTATGTGACTTTGGAGAAGTCCCTTCACTTCTATAAGGGACTCAGTTTCCTTATCTGTAAAATGAGATGTTTGAACTAGTTGTGGTATTGAATTGCAGGAGACTGAATTGATGATAAAATGTGGAATAACTATTTGGTATAAAAGGCACAGTTATCTGGAACATTGTTAGAAATCTCGGGGGGGGGCATATCTGAAATTAGATATGCTCTTTTCCACCTCTAAATATGTGGTTGTATGAACTGAGTTTGGGTTTTGGCTCTGCCACTTAGCAGCTGTGTGGCCAAGTGATCTCTGTAATTTTATGACATCTGCAAAATGAAACTGATTTACTCTTAAATGATTTCTATTTTGTGGCACACAATGGCTACTAGAAAAGTAAGTAAAAATATAATTCATACTATTTTGGTCTGAAACCCAAAATCCAAATTGTATTTTCCTATGGAATTAATTGTTGCTTTAGCATCCATTACATATAGCCTTTATCAGATTCTTTGAAGGGAAGTATCATGAAGTAATAATGGAAAAAGAAATGTATAGGAGCCCCCAAATCTGGGGTTCAGTCCTACTTTTGACAATATTAGGATTCCTTGGGCCAATCCCATAATCATTCTAGATCTCAGTTTTTTTATCTGTAAAATGGGAGGGTTGGATGAAGTGATTTCTAAAGTTTCTTTGAGCTCTAAAGTCATATGTTGTGGATGTCACTTTACATTTCTGAATTTCAGTTTCCTCAGCTGTACTATAATAGCTCTTAAGGTTTAATGCAATGGAACAAACTTTTAAAGCAAGACTATGATAGATACTTAAAGGAGTTTTTATTTTACTGTGAAGATAAATACAAAATACATTCAATTTTCAACATTCCTGCACATTCATGTGATTAGTAACCTCATTTTCATTTTGCATTGGCATCCACATGTTTGAGGCTATGTACAGTAGAGAAAAAAAAGTGAGAGATGCCAGGCGCACCTTTGTGGAGCCACTGGGATTCCATTAGACCCTTTACACGTCTTGTTCACATACTGTTCTAAAGTACATTTGTTGCATATTCTCATTGCCTTTAAAACTCAAGTTTTGTGTTGCAATGATGCCCCCAAAGCATAGCACAAGCCCTTTGGGCACTAAGCCCAAGCATGCAAAGTCAGTGATTCAGTTTAGTGAGAAAAGCAAGGTGCTAGATAAACTTCATGCCAGAATGTCTGTAGCCAATATTTCCTGGAATTTGGTGTTACCAAATCAATGATTCATTATATCTTCAAAAGAGAGGAAAATATTTATGGTACTGTGGATTTCCTGTGTATTGAAAAGTAAATAGTATTTGAAAAATTTTTTAATTGAGATGTTAGCACAAAATGTCACAATTCTAGGGAATTACTAACTATAAAAATGTTTTACTCATTAATTTCATTTTGTGTGTTGCATTTTATGCGTTACTTCATGGTTACTGTGTTAGTAAAAGTAAGTTATCAGAATTAGGATTTGTTACGTGATGTTGAAAAATAATTACTATAGACACAAGTTTGGGGCAAGCATATTAATTTATCAATATTATACCAGTAAAGGATTGACCACATGTCTCCCTAACATCTCACAGTCCCAGGTCAAGGGTTAGAGGAGGCAGAGAGAGAACTTCAACATGCCTGTTAGCATGAGCAGGAGAAAAGACCCCAAGAGACCCATGTGGTCTGCTAGAGACAGCATGTGGTCCCAAGGAGACCCAAGAAAGAGCACTCCAGAGACAGAAATCATGTAGTCTCAGAGAGGCAAGAGAGACAACTTTACTTGTTCAGGTTTTTTTTTTTAGTCCCTTTTTAATAAGAGGTGGGTCCTTATACATCAATGAAATCTAATTGGTTCATATACATTAAACAAATGTAATTGGTTAGCATTATTCAAATCTATTGGTTGACGGAAGGTGGTCTATATTATAATGAACTCTAAAGATGATATCAAGTCACTCAACTCTTGGTAGGGAAAAGAATATTAAATTGTTCCCCCTCCAGGCAAAGTCCATTATCTAGGTGTTGTTTAATCCCATCAGTCTTTATCAATCTAGACAAAAGTATCTGTCTCCATTCCTTTTGTTCCCCTGGATTTGTACCAGATGAGATTAGTGAAAAACTCTCAAGGAGAACTGGACTTTCTGGAGTGGGGGGAAGGACTGATCCCTGGGTCCCCCAAGAAATCAATTATTAATAATTATTTTCTCAATTATAAAGAATTATATGTAGAAAAGTGTATTTTCAGCAATCTCTAGTGAAAGATTACTGTTTTTGGTGGTTGTGGGAACTTAACCTCCAATTCCCTATAGGTTCAATTTATCAACATTTGCATCTTTTACTTTCATCCAGTTGTCTAGGAATGTTACCCCCTGAAATTTGAGGACTGACTATAATTTCAGGAGGAGGAATGCACTACCATTTAGGAAAGCCTCATAAAAAGCAATCCTTTTACCTCTCCCTAATTGAGTCACTATCCCACTTACCACATTGCCTTTTCCAAACCTTTTAATCTCTCCCCAATCCTCCTATAGTGACTCTTCTCCTTACCTTCTCAACTGAAAGCCTTGTCTCATATTTCACCAAGAGCTATTCTTCTCCCCTCTTTTTCATCTCATACCATCCAGATGCCTTCTGCCACTTTCCCTTTTTACCCCTGTCTCATGTTAAAAGGTAGTCCTTCTTGTCAAGGCAATTCCCCTCCATCATCCCCAACTTGTCACTAATCTTCATTCTCTCCCAGTCTACTGGCTGCTCCCCTATTGACTATAAATAATGTCTCCCACTTCCTCAAAAGACCCTTACTTGATCCATCTACCTCTGACACATATCATCCCACATCTCTTCTCCCTTTGTGAGATAATGTTTGTATAGTGTTTTAGTACAGTACCAGGAACATAGTAGATGCTTAACATAATACTTGTTTCCTTCTTCCTCATTGTTCTATAAACTCCTTGAGAAAGTTCTCTACAAAAGTGGCTCTGTGCTTTAACTCTCTTCTTAGGCTCTCTACAATCTAGCTTCCATCTTCATTGTTCAACTGAAGCTACTTTCTCCAAAATTATTTCTAATCTTTTAATTGCCAAATCGAATGGCCTTTTAAAAAAGATCCTCATTCTCCTTGACCTCTCTGTGTCCTCTGACACTGTCAATCACCCTCTTCCCTTAGTACAAAAAGTTGGAGAGAGTGTGAAGTGCAGAAATTCAATCTGAAGGAGAGTTAGATTTAGAGCCAAGGTTTCAGGGGGTAGAATGAAACAGTAGGGCTAAAGATGATATGTAGAGGTGGAGGACTGAAGTGGATAATAAGAATGCAAGTATAAGCATTAGGAGAAGGGGCAAAGAATTTTCCTTCAGCAGACATCTTCCTTGTAATGCAGGGATGAGGGACTCAAGAGATGGACATTTGCCTGCCAGGTCTTAATATGGAAACTATTGATCAGAGCCCTCACCCTCCAGGGGCCTACGATGAGTGAGAACCAGTCAGAGCTGCTGTTGTTTGTCCTTTGTTCTTGAAGAGGACCATTACATCAGGGTAATGTCATGACTTTCAGTGGATTGGATTTAAGTGTGGGAGGGCTGTGCAAAGTCACCAGCCCTCCCACTCTCATCTAGAGCCATTTAGGTCCAGTAGCAAGATATAGATCAGGATGACTGGAGATCGTAATTGGGGTTAAGTGATTTGCCCATGGTCACACAGCTATTAAGTGTCTGAGGTGAGATTTGAACTCAGGTCCTCTCGACTTCAGGTCCAGTGCTCTATCCACTTTGCCACCTAGTTGTTCCAGAATCAGAGCTAGGGCAGTGTCAGAGCCACTTACTCCAAATCCTGGGGTATGGGGAGAAAGCAGGGAAAGGGAGATGGAAAGGCTCTACTAGAGAGCTTAAATTCAGGGTTCACCCCAGCTCTGTGACCTCATCCCAAAGGATTGGGGTCTGAACAAAACTCAGAACACATCTTACTGCTAGACCTCAATTCTCGACGTCTTATTATTTTTGGTGTCTCAACGTGAGGGATTTAGGGTGGTTCTGAGGCCCCTTGTGAGAAGGCCTTTTACTGTTGTTGAAGTTTGGAGACCCAGGACTTGTGGAGAACATGAATCCTCTCTGGAACAGCTTTTTCTTAAGGATAAAATGAGAAAAAAAGGATGTAGTAGCAGTGGTGCTGGTAGTAGTAGTCGTACTAGTAGTGGTGGTAGTAGTAGTAGCAAATTATTGCTTGCATTTATATATCACATGAAGGTTTGCAAAAAGCTTTACAAATATTATCTCAATTGATCCTCAAAATAACTCTGTAAAGTCATAGATGTATGTTCGCTAGTATTCTTTTCAAGAATTTGTGTGTCATCCTTGTGTAGGGCCCATGCTAATATTCTCTGTATCATTCCAATTTTAGTACATATGCTGCTGAAGCAAGCACTAGCTAGTATTCTTTTTAAGACTGTTTCATTCCCCCTTATACTTGGCTTTCTTCACCCCTCCACAATGGCAATAATTTCATTTTTATTCCCATTTTAGAGCTTTGAGGTTTTTTATTACTGGGATTTATAAACTAATCCATTATAGCCCAAGGCCTGATACATAGTAGGTGGTTAATTAATCCCTTCTGGTTGATTGATTGATAATAACATATTAATGACTTAATATCTTACTTACCCCAAGGGTACTGGCAGTAATCAAAGGAATGAATCTATAATATTAAGAACTTACTAAACCAATACAGGAAGTTTTCAGAGACAAGGAATGGTATACCTCTATTCAACTTACTCTCACCTCAAATTTGTTTTACACATCTCTGAAAGTTGTAAGAGGAGGAGCAAAATGTTTGCAAAATGTATTAGGGGAAAAAATGAAAAGAAAGTGAGGGAAGAGAGATCCAAAGGAAAGTTATAATATTGACTGCTGTTAAGAAATGGTCTTCATCCACGAGGCTATCCATGTTGTCGATGAGTCATTTTAGTTGTGATCTGTTTCAGGTTTTCTTGGCTTTTGCCAATTCTTTTTCTTTTTTCTTTCTTTCTTTCTTTCTTTCTTTCTTTCTTTCTTTCTTTCTTTCTTTCTTTCTTTCTTTCTTTCTTTCTTTCTTTCTTTCTTTCTTTCTTTCTTTCTTTCTTTCTTTCTTTCTTTCTTCCTTTCTTTCTTTCTTTCTTTTGCCATTCTTTCTCTAGCTCATTTTACAGATGAGGAACTGAGGCAGAGTGGGTTAAGTGACTCACTCAGGGTCACACATTTAGTAAGTGTCTGAGGCCTATTTTGTTTTTTTTTTTAATGTTTTTTTTTGGGGGGGGGCAATGGGGGTTAAGTGACTTGCCCAGGATCACACAGCTAGTAAGTGTCAAGTGTCTGAGGCCGGATTTGAACTCAGGAACACGTGAATCCAGGGCCGGTGCTTTATCCACTGCGCCACCTAGCTGCCCCCATCTGAGGCCTATTTTGAACTCATGTCCTCCTAACTCCAGGGCCCATACTATATTAACTGTGCAACCTAGCTGTCCTGGACTATCTATGTCAGTAGGCAAAACTTCCATCAGGGGCAAAATGAATTTTATTTTGAAAAGCACTGAAATTAATGATAATACTCTGAAATAGTTTTTTAAAAGTTTGAATTTGGTTTAAAATTATTTTGTTTCTGTTGGCAAAACAAAAAAAAATAAACTAAAGTCAACCTTAAAAAGCAAAAACAAATAAATAAAAAGACTATGAGTTCAATTCAGCCGCTGACACTTACCAGCTGTGACCCTGGGCAAGCTGCTTAACCTGTTTTCTTTAGTTTCCCCATCTGTAAAATAAATTGGAGAAGGAAATAGTAAACCACTCCAATATCTGCCAAGAAAACCCCAAATGATGTCACAAAATAGTTGGACATGACTGAAAAAGACTGAACAACAATAACATAAAATAATTTGGTAGATTTTTAAATTAAAAAATATATATTCTTTGGCAGTAGTTGTTAACTTTTTATGAAAATGGCTAAAATATTAATTGGCTGAATTCAGTGAATTATTTTTAATAATTTTTAATTAGCCTGCATTTTCCTTATGACCAATCAGTCAATTAGCCAACCTAATTAAATTAAATTAAATCAGTCAATTAAGTGCCAGCATAAATAAACCTTCAAAGTATTAAGTGGCATAATTTCAATAGGAACTTTTCAATTTGGGAAATATTCCTTCTGAATTGTCTCCCTCCACTTGGCTTCTAAGATGGTGCTCTCAGGGGCAGCTAGATTGTGCAGTGGATAGAGCACCGGCCTGGAGTCAGGAGTACCTGAGTTCAAATCTGGTCTCAGACACTTAACACTTACTAGCTGTGTGACCCTGGGCAAGTCACTTAACCCCAATTGCCTCACACACACAAAAAAAAAGATGGTGCTCTCTCTGGCTGTCCATGCTTGGAATAATGTTCTCCCTTCTCATCTCTACCTGCTGACTTCTAAGGTTTCTGATAAATTCCAACTATAATTCCATCTAACAAGAAGCCTTCCTCAACTTCTTTAAATTCTAATGCCTTTCTACTTTTAATTACTTTTTTGTCCTGCATATAGCTTGTTAGATTTGTTTGCTTATTGTCAGTCCCATTATTATTCCCATTGTTATTCCCATTCCCATGATCTCCTCTTTCATATCCCCAGCTTTTAGCACAGTGTGTGACACACAGTAGGTAAGCACCTACTGTGTTTAATAAATATTTGACGACTGACAACTATCACCTATTGTTTACTGTGTGAAACTGATTGGTCCCTTCACATTGCTGCTGGTACATTTCCTCTCAGTGAGGGCTTAGAGGATTGTTGAAAAGGGGTTTGTTTTCTGACAAGAGGGAGGTGACAGTTTCTACCAAACCTCTACAGGAAAAGGGGACAGGTCCTCAGAGACCTTACAAGTGGCAAAGATTTTTTATCACCCTACTTCTCTGTCACCATGGAGCACCCAGGTTAGTAGTTCAAGGAATACTAAGTGGTTAGTGGTACAAGATAATGCTTCCTGACAATTGAGGAGAATTGGAGACTATGCAAGAAGTTTCATCATTTTTGCTATAGTTCTAATGTTCAGAGACCCATTATACAAATCACTTACCAAATCAAGTTGCTTGTTTAGATCTGGGACTTGGTTCTTCCTAGGATTCACCTAGATTTGGTCACTCCTTCAAGGAAGAAATTTTTTTTTAGTCTCAGATAGTTAAAAAAAAGGAAAAGGCCAAAATTTGTGATATTTTTACTGTTGGAATCAACTAATTTATTTTTTCCCAAGGAAACAGAATATTATGAGGCACTTGGGAATGGCAAATAGGAAAAAGTATATATTTTTAAAAAGTGTATGACTAATTTCTTCCTAGTTGAAAACAAACCCTAAATTTTAAGCTATTAGTAAAGAAAAAAAAAATCAGAAACAAAATAGGTGATCAACTTTGTTGGATTTACTTTGAACCTTAATGTAATTTTTTTTTTCTGATAGAACATGGGTACCCTCTAGTGGCCTCTTCAAGTTTTGCCTAAATCTTAAATAGTAATTTCTTTGTAAGTCTCATCAGGGCATTGAGTCCACATCATCTCACAAGTGCTTTGGCATGATCCACTTTCAAAATCTAATCTCAAAAATAGTAGAAACTACAAAATGATTGTGCGTCATAAGGTATTCAAGAAATGTCTTCACCATGGCAAGAAATAGATTTTCTTTGGAAAGCTCACTGTCACTGCTTGAAACCTTCTGTTGATTCCTGGTAACTTTCCAACATTGGCTTTAATTTAAAATTTAAAAGTATATTTTTTCTTTTGGGAGTTCAAAACAAAATTGTACCTTCTCACATTCCCACTAAAATGTCAAAATACATTAAAGCCATCAATTTGGCCTATCTGTTCTTTTCTGGTTCAGGACATTCCATTTCCTCATTGTTTTCACAAAGGCTCTTCCCCATTCAGGGAACAATTTCCTCACTTGGAATCCCTACTTCATTTCCAGGCTCAGGGTCAAGTGTCACTGCCTAGATACGGTCTTTTCTGGATCTAGAGGAGCTACTGCCACCCCACCACCTTTATTGGAGGTGACTGTTTTTATTTTACATTTACTTATTTGTGTGGAATGTGAGCTTCCTGAAGACAGAGTTTGTATTATTTCTGTATTATTCTCTTCAGAATCTATCATAGTATCTGGCACGTAGGGATTTTAATGCTTATTGAACTGAACTGAATTTATGAACAATAAATTCAGCATGGTACACTGACAGTGGAGGAAGGAGCTTTTCACTAAAGATCCTTCAAATACATAGAGTAGATTGTGACACTGGGCAAGTAATTAACCTCTTGGTGTTTCAGACAACTGTCTAAAGCTGTAAGGTTCAGAGAAGTTGTTTATCTGAATCAATAGAGGGAGTTTCTAAATCAGGAGCTCCCTACCCTTAAGAAATCATAGGTCTGGACAAAAAACATAAATTGAGGAATTGTTAACAATTGCCTTAGGTGAAGCATCCTGAAAGAAAAGCCTTATCAACTTTAAAGAGAGTACAATTTGTGCTAGCTGTTAGGTTTTGAATGTCTTTTTGGAAATGACAGTGCTACTGAACCAGCAGTACTTGGTCTTGTAGTTGAATATGGATATAGCAGTCAGGTTTTCCATAGCAGTATGGAATCTGGACCCAACAATGGCTCAGTTGTGGCACAGTTGTGCTCAGGCCCATGGTACCACGCTATCCCAGTGCAGAGCAGAAGAGTTTAAGCCCTATAATGGCAGTTGTCTTACCCTAATATTGAGGGTAGCATTTGACACAGGCATTGGCCAAAGGGCAGGTCCACTGTAGCCTATTGTTTACTGAAATGTAAAACTGATCAGCCCTCCATTTTACTGCCACTGCAAAACCCAGTGATCATTATACAACTTTTCCCCTTCTCCCTAGGGAGGAAGACCGAGGAGTGACATTGTTGGGATAGGCTTGTTTTCTGACAGTGAAAGAAAGGTAAACATTTCTAACTAGCCAAAAGGAGGAATGTAGTGGCTCAGAGACCTTTCATGAGGCAAAGATTTTATATTCCCTTTCTCTTTCACTGCCATGGAACTTCCAGGGAAAGTAAGGTCCTGGCCAGGGAACACTAAGTGGGTAGTGGTAGAGGACTGGTGGTAAGGTTTGATATCTATGTAGGAAGTGTCATCACTTTTCCTGTATCCCTGGAAGTGTCATCATCTTTGCTATAGCCCTAATGTTCCTGATGCTACTCCAGATTATGCTCACCTTTTTACACTGAGAGAACAATTTTGAATTACAAAGATTTGGATTAACTATCACACAGACCTGATTATTTAGACCTGGGACCCAGTCATGACTGGGACTCTTCCTGATTCAATTAATCTTTCAGAGAACTGTTACATTCAAAGTTGGTGAGGCCTTTTTGATGCTTGGTTGACTTGAGGGACTAACTCAAAGTACCAATGTCAGTTTTTCATAATCTGAATACAAAGCAGCTGTAGAGAGCTCCAGAGATGCTCTGGAACTTGGCTGGTAGATTCAAATGGGCAACTTCAAGCAAGGGAGCTTTGATCAGTTAAATCAGGTTAAGGTGTACTCAATGACCATCCTAGTTGAACAGCCCTCTCTTGCAGTGGCTAAGAAATTCTCTTTTTATTGACTGTTGAATGACCTAAGAGTGTCTCATTTTATTTTAGTATTGAACTTAAACTACCAAGGCACTGGCTATATTCAGGTCTGTTCTAGGATAACCTCTAACATTTCTCCATTACATATAATGTTTGCTCTTTTATTTAGAAAAACATTGTTTACAATATTAAGAAGGGGTCTATTTACTTCTATAATTTCTAAGGTCTTAATGGAAATAGTTGTTAGATTTTGCCAAAAGCATGTATTGATATAATTACATAATCTTTATTTTTATGTTATTAATGAGGCCTATTATATTTTTTAACTGGCTCAACCTTGCATGCTTGGTATATAACCAATTAGTTATTAATGTATTTTCATTCTAAGTTATAGTACTAGCTAATATTTTATTTAATATTTTTATGTCACTGTTTACTAGCTATAATTATATGTACCTTGCTTCCTCTGCTCTGTCTCTCCCTGGTTTAGGGATTAAGACCATATTTGTGTTGTGGAAAGAGATTAGAAGGGTGCCTTCTTTTGTTATTTTTGCAAACAGTTTATAAAATACTGGAATTAATTGTTCTTTAAATGTTTAATATAATTCATTTGCAAATCCAACTGGTCCTGTAATTTTTTTTTGGAGTTCATCTATGATGCGTTAAATTTTTAAAAATCCTGATACTGGGTTCATGAAATACTCTTTCTCTATTTTGGTTAATCTTAGCATTTCATATTTTTGTAAATATGCATCTATTTCCTCTAAAATTTTGGTTTATTAACATATAATCTGATGACTTAATTTATTTCCTCTTTGATTCTGTAAGTACTCTGTTCTCATTTTTGATATGAATAGTTTGCTTTTCCTCTCTTTTCTGAAAAGCAGATTAGTTGTCTATTTTATTAATTTTCTCAAATACCTTTATTAGTTCAATGGTCTTTTTGCTTTCAATTTTGTTAATCTTTTAAAATATTCAGTTTTTACTTTATTATTTTCTTAATGATTTTTTAAACTTTTGTTATTCTGTTTGTTAGTGGTATACCCAACTCAGTATTTTTTTTCTCTCTTTTGTTGTTGAAAGCATTTAGAAATATATAATTTTTTCCTAAGAATTATTTTTACCTCTATCCCAGTTCTGAGACAGTTTCAGAATATTGTCTCATTCTTGTTTTCTTTGATGAAATTTCCCATTGTTCCTTTTTGGGGGATGTGGGGATGGGGGAATGGACTTTCAGTGAAATAGAGGACTTCCAAGCAGTCCTGATGAAAAAAAAATAGAACTGCAAAGAAGCCTTGAAGTATAAATACAGGAGTCAAAAGACATTGAAAAGTAAATGAGCTAAGGATCATAAGGAATTAAACACAGACAAACTGTCTACATTCTAACCTAGTGTGGAGACCAATTTTTAATTGGGGAGTGCTAGCTAAGCGGCTTGCTGCAATATTGGGGAAAGGAAGGAGACCAGCAGCCTCCCTCAAAACAGAACAAGATTTATTTTAATAAGAATGAACTTTAAAAAAAAAAACACGAACAGGATCAGTAGTGTATGGAGCAAACTGCCTCAGTTTACCCAAATAACTCGAGGAGACCACCAAGTCAAGCAGAGACAGATTTATTACATTCCCATAGGAATGGGCAAGTTCAATACGGGAACAGCGCCAGCCAATACATTCCTTGACCTTATATAGGAATGTTGGTCAGAGGGGAAGTCCCCACGCACACTAGGTCAAGCTCACATTCTAACATTCAATCCTGTCTCACCCAGGGTGCGTGTTCAGCTCGTGATCAATGTATGGAGACATGCATACGTGTTCCAGGAACAAGGGGGAAAAGGGGAGGGGGAACAAGGTCAAACCAAAGGAAGAGGAAACAGGGGAGTGACAGTCAGATGTTTCAGATCTCACAGTTCCCACTGACTCCCCTCTCCGGGCCCCTATCTCTAAAGATATTCAACCTGAATAACAGGAAGAGTCATTCAGGTGCTTTAGCATTGTTTTGTAGTTGTGTTAATTCTAGAAGGATGACAGGGTTAAAATTTATCTTCGGCTATGTTGGGAAGTCAAAGAAATAGAATAAAGAATAAAAGAATAACACATTGTTGGGACCCTAGGATCAAGGGGATTCTGCTCTGAGAAAAAGAGACATGTCACTTAACATCTGGTCTCAACTCAATTGCTACATCCTGTGCCAAGCCCCGTCCTTTCTTCTTGAGTCCCGAGTATTGAATTGGTGGGCTAACTCCCTGACCCACTGACTGGGGTTCTGACACATGATGGATTGCAGACAAAACTAATATGTAGCTGACAAGTGGGGAGACTGAGCAGAAGTAAAAATACTGTTAATTGGCAATAAAATTTAAAGGAGACAGTGAGAATTTGACAAGCAATAAACTTCTAAACTAACTATACTGGAGCAGGGCTGGGTACCTTCCAGACCCCATCCTCAGAGTTTAATCTGACTCAAATCCATAATCATATCATACAGTAGGATCAAGGGAAAGGAAATAAAATAGGGAAAGGGAAATTATAATACCTGAAAAAATACCACCGCCCAGGAATCAGCTGAAAATCAGCAGAACGCCTGTGGCTTTCCAGCTTCCACCTAGAAAGCCCAATTCTCCTCCCTCAAACCTAGAAGCACCCCACACAGCCCCAGCCAATGGGATGGCCGCTCTGACAGTCACATGACTGCCCTCACTAGGCTTCCAATCATTATAATTTTGCCAGGCCCATGTAGGCCTCGGCCAGTGGGGATGATGTGAGGTGCCAGAGCCTTGGCAAGGGCTACAACCAGTGGGTGGGGCACCACGCGGTTTGCTGAGCCGCGAGGCATAAAAACCTCAAATAACAATGAATTCTTTACACTAGGAAGATGATATATGTGCCCCATCAGAACCCTATCAACATCAGGGGTCAGAGAAGGAGACTAATTAGTCCTTCCTTTGGTATCTTTTTAATATTTCTCAATTTAATATTTTATTTTCTCCTAATTACACGTAAAATTAATTCTTTTTAAAAATATAATTTATTTGTTAAGATTTCTCTTTGGGATGTGCATAGTAATTTATGGTTATTTTGCATTGTGACTTTCCCAGGGTTACATAGCTAGTAAGTGTCAGAGGCAAGATTTGAACCTGGGTCCTCCTGACTTCAGGAATTATTTTCCTCATTGAGCTTTTGTACCTCTTTTCCCATTTGGCCAATTCTACTTTTTAAAGGGTTCTTCTCTTCAGTGAATTTTTGTGCATCTTTTTCCACTTGGCCAATTCTGCTTTTCATCCCCCCCTTTTAAAATTTTTTGATAGCATAATATATATTTTTTTCCAATTACATGTAAAGATAAGTTTTGACATCCATTTTTGTAAGATTCTGAGTTCCAAATTTTTCTCCAACTTTCCTTCCCTTCCCCTTCCCAAAGTCAGCAAGCAACCTGATAAAGGTTATACATTACAATCATGAAAAACATATTTCCACATTAGTCATATTGTGAGAGAATCAGAACAAAAAGAAAAAAAAACACAAGAAAGAAGAAACAACAACAACAATAACAAAAAAAAACTAACAAAAGTGAAAATAGTATGCTTCAATCTGCATTCAGACTCCATAGTTCTTTTTCTGGATGTAGAAAGCATTTTCCTTCATGAGTCTTTTGGCATTGTCTTGGATTATTATATTGCTGAGAAGAGCTAAGTCTATCACAGTTGATCATCACACAGTGTTGTTGATACTGTGTACAATGTTCTCTTGATTCTGCTTATTTGACTCAGCATCAATTCATGTAAATCCAGGTTTTTCTGAAATCCACCTTCTCATCATTTCTTACAACATAAAAGTATTCCATTACATTCATATAACAACTTAGGGGCAGCTAGGTGACGCAGTGGATAAAGCACTGGCCCTGGATTCAGGAGGACCTAAGTTCATATCTAGCCTCAGACACTTGACACTTACTAGCTGTGTGACCCTAGGCAAATCACTTAACCTTCATTGCCCCGCAAAATGTGCGCACACACACACGCATACATACATGCAAAAAAAAAATATACCACAACGTGTTTAGTCATTTCCCCCCAATTTTTAAAACATTTTTATTTGTTTTGAATTCCATATTCTATCCTTCCCCCCTCCCTGAGATGGTAAGCAAACATATACAGGTTATACACGTGCAATTATGTAAAACAACAATTCTACTTTTCAAGACACTCTTCTCTTATTGGATTATTGTACCTCTTTACTATTTGACCTATTCTGTTTTTTTGGTTTTTTTTGGGGGGGGGGTTCTTTTTTTTTTTAGTGAGTCAATTGGGGTTAAGTGACTTGCCCAGGGTCACAGAGCTAGTAAGTGTTAAGTGTCTGAGGCCAGATTTGAACTCAGGTACTCCTGACTCCAGGGCCAGTGCTCTATCCACTGCGCCACCTAGCTGCCCCTATTCTGTTTTTTAATGTGTTGTTTTCTTTAGTATTTTTGTACCTCCTTTACCAAGCTGTTCACTTTTTTTTTCACAATTTTCATGCATCACTCTTATTTCTCTTTTGAATTTTTCCTCTACTTCTCTTACTTGATTTTTACAATTCTTTTCTTCCATGCTTGAGACAAATTAATATTTTTCTTTGAGACTTTGGATATAGCAGTTTTCACTTTGTTGTCTTCTGAGTTTGTTTTATTTTGTTCATCCCTGTCATCATGGTAACTTTTGGCAGTCAGGATCTTTTTCTGGTGTTTGCTCATTTTCCAGTCCATTTCTTGACTTTTAATTCTGTCCTGAAGTGGGGCTCTGCTTCCAGAGTGTAGGAGGCACTGTCCCAAGTTTCAAGTTTTTTATGCAGCTGTTTTCAGAAGTAATTCTAAGGACTTGTATGTTTTTAGTTCTTATAGGGTACTATGATCTAGGAAGATGTATTTACTACTATCCTGACCTGTGTTCTGATCTGTGACCACCCACAATAATTCTGTGGGATTTTTTGCCGTGGAACTATGACAAGGGTTCCAGGTCCCCCATGGCCAGAAGCTCTTGTGTGCTGGTGCTTCTCCTCACCCTGGGAAAGAAACCCAGAACTGGAACCACAACCAAGTATAAGCAATTAAGCAGAATCTTGCCCCCAGTCCCAGCAAAGGGAGCACTATAATCTTCTGACCAGTTGTCTTGTCCCCTTACCATCTGTGGACTGAGAGTTCTGGAAGCAGCTGCTGCCACTGATGATTCATTCACCTCCTAAAGTTTACCGTTGATTTCCTAGGGCATACCCTGCACTGGATTGAGCTCTATTCTCAACCTAGTGCAATAGACCTTTCATGCCAACATTCTAAGTTTTCTTGAGTTGGGAAATTGTTTCCCGCCATTCTTTTATGGGTTCTACTGCTTCAAAATTTGTTTCGAGGTATATGTAAAATTGTTT
Source organism: Dromiciops gliroides (assembly GCF_019393635.1). NCBI lineage: Eukaryota > Metazoa > Chordata > Mammalia > Microbiotheria > Microbiotheriidae > Dromiciops > Dromiciops gliroides. The sequence goes on from NC_057864.1 coordinate 93,576,652, forward strand.
TGGAAGGGTTTGGGGGAGAACCCAGGCAAGTTACTTCCTTTTCTCTGCCATCTTAGTTCTGTCTCCCCCTTTCCGTTGTTTTTACAGGTTGTTCTTTGACCTACCAGCTCTTTAGAATTATGTTTTGCATTATTTTTAATTCCCTAAGGACCCTTTATTCAATAAATTTTTATTGCATTGTAATTCCATTAAGATCTTGGCAACTGATCCAAAAATTCTTAGCAATTAGAGAAAGAAGAAATAGAAGTGGTGTCAGATTTTATGTTCTTGGTTTCAAAGATCACTGCAGACAATGACTACAGTCAAGAAATTAAAAGACACTCTTTGGAAGGAAAGCTATGGCAAATCTGATCAGCACACTAAAAAAGAAGAGACATCATCTTGCTGAGAAGATCCATATAGTGAAGGTTATGTGTTTTTTCCAGTAGCAATATATGGCTGTGAGAGTTGGACTATAAGGAAAGCTGAGCACCACAGAATAGATTTTTTTAAATTGTGATGCTGTAGAAGACTTTTAAGAGTCCATTGGACAGTAAGGATATAAAATCAGTCAATAATTAAATTAATTCAGGCTATTCGCTGGAAGTTCAATTTCTAAAACTGAAGCTTAAATATTTTGGCCACATGAGAAAACTTTTTGGAAAAGACCCTGATGTTGGTAAAGATTGAAGGAAAAAGGAGAAGGGGACAGAAGAGGATGAGATGGATCCATGAGATGGTCCATGGGGTCACAAAGAGTCAGAGAAGACTGAATGACTGAACGAACAAACAAACAAAACTGTGATCAGTAAATATTTCATTTAATATTATTGTATTTCTAAAAAAAAAAAAAAGGTGTCATAGTTTGTATTGTGGTAGTTACCTCCATGGGCAGCAAGGTCACATAGTAGATAGAGTGCTGGGTCTGGAGTCAAGAAGACTCACCTTCCTCAGTTCAAATTTGGCCTCAGACATTTACCAGTTATGTGACAAGGGAAAAGTTACTAACACTGTTTGCCTCAGTTTCCTTATTTGTAAAATAAATTGGAGAAGGGCATGGCAATTTTTTGTTGTTGTTGTTAGATTTGTCTAGGTCTGAATGGGGTCTCTGACACTAAATTCCTCTATTATTATAGTTTTACTATGTATTTCTCCTCCCATTTTTAAGTATAAGCATTTAGATATGATATTATAAGTATAAATATTAAGTCCTGATATTGATTCATTATCATTGGTGCCTTTAAGCATAATGCAGATTCCTTGTTTATATATATATTTTTAATTTTGTCTATTTTTACTGTCATCTTATCTGAAATCATGATTGCTACCCCTGGTTTGTTTGTTTAATTAGCGGAAACATAATTTTGCTTCAACTCCTCATTTTAATTTTGTGAATTTTTGTGTTTTAAGACTGTTTCTTGTGAACAAAATATTTTCAGGTTCTCCTTTCTAAAACATTTCCATATCCTTTTCTGTTTTAAGGATTTTTCTCATAGTCATAATTATATATTTAATATTGTATTTCCCTCCATCCTGTCCTTGGGTGTTCCTCTCTTTTCTTTATTTAAAAAAATTTTTTTTTTTAGTGAGGAAATTGGGGTTAAGTGACTTGCCCAGGGTCACACAGCTAGTAAATGTTAAGTGTCTGAGGCCGGATTCGAACCCAGGTACTCCTGACTCCAGGGCTGGTGCTCTATCCACTGTGCCACCTAGCTGTCCCCTCCTCTCTTTTCTTAAAATTCTCTTTTACAAATAAGAAAGAGGTCATCAGACCCTTTATCAGTGTCCTGTCTTCATAATAGAATGTTTCTCTCCCTCCATCATAGTTCTTTATAGTAGAACTACATAGTTCTGTCTATTAGTATTCTTTCTCCCCATCTAACCCTTGTTTCAGGCCCTATCTTTGTCACCTCACCCATTCTCCTACAGCCTCTTTTTTTTTTTTTTCTAAGAGACTATAAAAGTTCTCTGTATTGTTTATCTGTGGACTTCACTCATATACATCACATATTCCTGTCTAGCCTCCATCACCCTTCAACCTTTTATACACCATCCCATTATGCAATTTAGTCCTCAAAACCCAATACATTGGGGCAGCTAGGTGGCGCATCTGCCCTGGAGTCAGGAGTACCTGAGTTCAAATTTGGCCTCAGACACTTAACACTTACTAGTTGTGTGACCCTGGGCAAGTCACTTAACCCCAATTGCTTCACTAAAAAAACAAAAACAAACAAACAAACAAAAAAACCCAATACATTAATTCACCTGTATATAGGGTTGTGGAGTTTAGTCTATGGTGTTTCAGTTTTTCTCCTACAGTATCTCTTCTATTCTTTAAATTTCATGTTTATTTTCACCTCTTTGTGAACTTTTCTATAAAAATCTCATAATGATCCCTCTGGTGTTGTTTCTTTGCTTTTTTGTCCTTCATTTTTTTTTCTTTTGCAGGGCGATGAGGGTTAAGTGACTTGCCCAGGTCACACAGCTAGTAAGTGCCCAGGTCACACAGCTAGTAAGTGTCAAGTGGCTAAGGCTGGATTTGAACTCAGGTCCTCCTGAATCCAGGGCCGGTGCTTTATCTACTGCGCCACCTAGCTGCCCCCGTTTCTTTGCTTTTTAACCCCATTGCTGTTCTCATTTTTTTTTTCTTTTAATGATCTCTATAGGTGGGAAAATGTATTCACTAACTTATTCTTCCCTTGGTAATTATATGTATTTACATTTACTTGTTTCTGTGGTTTGTGATGTTTGCAAATCAAATAATCTGCTCCCATCTTAAAGGAAGACTTATAAAGCCTCTCTTGTTGAATATGTCTTTTTTCACTGAAGATTAAACTCAGGTTTGGAGGTCAGTTGGGGTTGTATTTTGAGCTCCTTTGTTTTTTGGACTATATTACACAATTCCCTTCTGTGATTTCTAGTGAGTACAGAATAGTCTTGTGTTACTTGAAAATGCTTTTGTTTATATTTTAAGGTCTTTATTCAGGTCACTTGCAGAATTTGTTGCTTTTCATTGAAATTGTTATATTTGACTACTGTGTGTTTATGCGTGTGTATGTATGAGAATTTGAAGCACAATTTTTTGAGCTAATCTTTGTATCTTTTGACTGGTGCATTATTTTATGTAGTCAGAAGTTCTCTGCATGTTTTTATATTATTTCCTATATTGTAGTATTCAGGTTTGGGTTTTTTTTAACTTGTTTTCTTCTAACTCGTGATCGTTAAGTTTTTGTTGTATATATTATCTTCAAAATTGATGTATTTTGCTGATTTAGAGACTAGTATTCTTTTGAAATTATTGCTTTTCCTTCTTTTCTTACAGATTATCTTTCATTTAAGTATATCTTGTTATCCCCAGCCTCCCCTTGGGACTCCCCAGCCCTTTTTGGGGTCAAAATTGAGAGACTGTGGGGGTGGCTAGGTGGCGCAGTGGATAAAGCACCGGCCCTGGATTCAGGAGTACCTGAGTTCAAATCTGGCCTCAGACACTTGACACTTACTAGCTGTGTGACCCTGGGCAAGTCACTTAACCCCAATTGCCTCACTAAAAAAAAAAAAAAATTGAGAGACTATGCCACCACTGGCTTCCTAGATTCCCTTAGGCACTCCCATTTAAGTAGCTGCCAAGGCTATGCTGAAACACAGGGATTTAGTGATTTCTGATGGGGTTTCAATAAAAAGAAAATTAAAGGAGGGGGAATACTCTAGCTAAAGGAGTTTCTTTTCTCAAGTATCAGTACCTACTGACAGAGAGGAAGAGAACCCTTTATGCTAGGGACTAGAACAGTAAATAGGCCTCTGATTGGGCTTTGCAAATCCTTCCTGGGATGATGAAGGCTGGGGTCTTGGGGATTTTAGCTCCCATCTCCATGACTTCAGGTATGACAGGAATGTTCCCAGGCACAGTACTGGCCTTTTCTGATCAGCCTAACCTTTCTCTCCTGCTGCCCTGGCCCTGGCTCCACTCAGCTACCTAATATGCTTCCCTTTGTGTGCAAGTAAGGTGACCACTACTTCGCTTCTTCACTTCCTGATTATCCTTCATTTGAGTATATTCATATTCTAAATGGAATATTAATATATAAAGTACTACTAATATGAATAAAATAATAGCTAGCATCTACACAACACTTTGAGGTTATCAAAGCACTTAAAAATATTATTTTATTTTAAACACAACACATCTGGGAGATTAGAGATTATTTTTACTCCCATTTTACATATGAGGAAACTGATGCAAACAGAGGTTATATGACTTATCATACCAGGATCATAGAGCTAATAGATGTATGAGGCAGAATTTGAATTCAGCCCTTCTTGACTCCAAGTCTAGCCATTTTATCCACAAAATCAGCTGGCTGCTTCTAATCTATTTAGTTTGTCATTTTCATCTTCCTTGTTCCTTTGGCTTGGGGATAAGGTGTAAATGTTGTCTATTCCCTGGAGGTACATCCATTGTGCTGTTGACTTCTTCAAATACAGTTAAAATATTCACACTTCCCAAACTTTGTAGAATAAGGAATATCTATTTTTCATCTGAAGCCTTGGCCCTTTACCTTTCAATATCTCTCTTTTAGCCCTGAAGAGCTTCATCATTTTTTTTTTTTTTTGGTGAGGTAATTGGGGTTAAGTGACTTACCCAACGTCACACAGCTAGTAAGTGTCAAGTGTCTGAGGCCGGATTTGAATTCAGGTCCTCCTGACTCCAGGGCCGGTGCTTTATCCACTGTGCCACCTAGCTGCCCCAAGAGCTTCATCATTTGCTAGTCTTACTATTGTACCTTCTTTACATTTGTATAAGGTTCTTACATATGTGAGACATCAGACTTTCATTACAAAAAAAACTTCCCCAGATAATTATGTTCTTAATAATCTTAGCTCCATTTATTTAATTTGTTCCAAAAGGCTTAATTTTACATGATCTTAAATGTTTATTTGTTCTCATGGTTCTCTCTCCTCCTTGTTTAGTCAGATAACTCTTCTGTTACTCAAATCGTGAAAGGTATCTCCTTCCTTGCTCTTCTAATTAGTTTATGATATTATCTTTTATATCTAGTTCATGTATTCATTTAGAGATTAATGTTGTGTATAATATAAAATGCTAGTCTTTACCTAATTTTTGTCAGATTGCTTTTATATTTTCCTGGCAGTTTTTGTTTTCCCTAACAGATACCCTAATCACTGGAGTTCTTGGGTTTAATGAATGTTATGCTTGTGTGCTTGATTGCTTTTTAGGTTTTGTTTGCTACTTGATTCAAATGATCAGCCAGCAGTGTTTTTTGTTTTTAATGAGGACCAGATTGTTTTGTTGATTACTGCTTTGTAATACATTTTTAGATTGGTTGATTCTTTCTATTTTGACTTAAAAATAGATCAGGGCACTTTTTAAATTTCTTAAGCTATAGCATCCAGTGTTTTGTTTTGTTCTTTTCTTTTTTCTCCTCAACCTTTTTTCAATGGCAGTTGCTTTTTTATAATATATCCCTTAAATTTTCTCATATTTTCACCTTTTAAAAACTTTGTTTAAATGTTTATTGTTGTCTCAAAAAGTAATTGAGTTCTGTTTGCTCGATTATATTTTTCAAGGTGTCTATTACATGGGTAAGTTTTTCTACTTTCTGTTCTGAACTACTTATTGTCCTTTAATTTTTTGTTCATCCCATACTCTCATTTCATTTCTAATTCCATTTTTATGTCTTCCTTCATTTTTCCTAGTCAATTTTTTAAGATTTATGACCAAGCCATATTTTTTTTTATTCTGAGTATCTGCTTGGAGTTCTTTTGAGGATAACTTATTTTTCTCGATTTACCTCTTGTACTTCTGCTAACCCATAGATTGTCTTTATTATGGTTAGTGTTTTATTCTGTTCACTCATATTTTCAGCCTTAGTTCTTGAATTGAGATTTCAATCATAATCTAGTCCTCTTTATTGGCACTAGTAGGCCTTGTTTTTTCCTATGCACTTTGTAATCTGGGTGCCTCTGCAAATCTGAATGGGGTGGCTGGTATTAGACCCTACCCTCTCCCTCAATTCTTGGTTATCCCCCCTAGTTTTCTATCTGAGTTTTGGTACTGTTCATTCTATCCCCTTTTTGTTTACATCATCTTCAATTAGAAGTTAGTTCCACCCTATGCTATGGGCTTTATAGGGTCTAATAGAATACTTGAGGTCATATTACTCTCAAGTATACTGCCTCCTGATGGCCCCTATGACTATTCCCTGTCTAAGGAGTGACCAGAGGGACCTGGTTCTGTATTCTGCTTCTGTTCTGACAAGAACAGAAAAGTCAAAATGTATCTTCATGTACTTAATTATTTGAATTTGTGCTTCTTGTTATTCCTCTATTAAGAGTGCTGAATAGGTCCAGATACATTTTTGGAAGCCTATGCTATTTTTCCTTACAGCTCTTCTACCTTTGCGGTGATACAAATCAGTGGTGTAGAGAAACTGAGGCACAAAACTTATAAGTATAATCTCTTTATTGACAAGGCCAGTAATAGAGGTCAATGGCCCCCCACTTACCAGAGATATATTAGAGTAGATAGAGCAGTCTTTTATACAGTTGGTAAAAGTGTAGGGTAGGCTTACATTTAGTCTGATTTATAAGAGAGGATTTATAGGACTCAGGACAATAGGAAAAACAGAATTAATCATCATTCACTGGAAAGTTCAGTATGAAGCAACCCATAACTGATGGCCAGGCCGACCATCTTATGACTGTGGAGATTCATTCCCCTCTTCCTCCCACCTGGGACAGCTGTTGCCCAGAAAAAATAAGGAAGTTACACTTTCATTAAGAAGTCGGACTTTATAATGTTAAGTAGTCAAATAATGTTTTAAATCAACCTAATTCAAAAGTATTAATTCCAGTGATTAGATACAATTCTCAATCAATAACAAATAATGCAGAATAAAGTAGGGCGTCAATTTTCAATTATAATTTCAAATTCACATTCTCTCTTCTGATTCTATGGATCTTTGTCTCTACTGAATCATTATCTATATAATTAGGCATGACCCCTATCCATAAGAACTAAATTAATAATGCAACAATGGAAAGCAATAATTACAGGGTTCAACATTTTATAAAAGGCCAGCTATGAGATATTTGATTATTACTTGTGCTGGTTGACTGTTACAAATGACCCATCAAAAGGTATGTCTCTCATTCTGTCTCCATCTTCATGTTGTGAAGATTAGTTAGGAAAAGTTTGGCACATTGACAAAAATGTATTGGGGACAGTCTCTTTGGTAAACTATCCTTACAAAAAGAATGGCACATGGAAAGGTGGAATTTACATGTCTTCCAGGTAATACAATAATCGAGTGCCTTTTGTACCCTAGGAGCCCACGACCAATGTCCATTTAATCTTAAGTTAAGTTTCAGATTTCTCAGGTATTCATGTGGTTCCTAGAAACAACTTCTCATGGTCCCATTTTGAATTAGGTCTCAGTTGATGACAACTCTGAAAGTGGGTCTTCACAGAAGATCTGGTCACTTAGAGAGGTTCCTAAGTGATTCTGCTATAACCTTTTTGCAAAACAGATCTTACTATAATTTAGTAACTAGATAAGATGGTGAACTATAGAACATTGAATCAGGAACCCACACCTGAAACTTCAGAGTATTTAAATCTAGTCTCTCTGTTTTTTATCCAAACATTGTATCTTATATGACCACTACTATACATCCTAAAAGAAATACGAGGGCCTGAATTGTAAAGTGAGCCCGTCATTTATCAGTCTTTATTTCATAATTAAACTTCATAAAAGTAACAAAAAAACCCTTTTTAGGGCAATGTATATTCTGTGAAAGTCTTTTGTATCTTGTTACTCCTCAAAACTGTGTGCTCCATTTAATGCCAAAATTTTACATTCCTCTTCATCTAAATCTGATTGCAATTCATTCCCCTGAGGAAGAAATTCTGATCATATTATCATGATTAAAGGATGCTATAGTATTGATCTCCAATAAACTAAGTACCCTATCAATTGTAAAACCTCATGGTCTCTATTATTTGTAATTCTGATGTCAATTTAAACCTGATTCTTCACTATAGCAGGAAAAAAAAAGCATATATTATTCGATCAAAAGTCACCAAATGGGTTTATCCGCTATATTTATTATAATGAAAAAAAGAGGCATCCTTACACACTTTACTCTATTAATGGCATTTGCTAAGTAATTTGTCCTCATAGTAGTATTAATACTATTCTGTAGTTCTGTTTGATCTTAGGTATAGGTGTGACAGCCAGTTCCACAGAAAGGTTCACCATGTGCCACATGTTATCACAGTTAGGCTCAAGTATACCTAGATGGGAAAATATCTTGTTTACCAAAATGGGGAAACTAAATCAAAAGAATCCTACCTTCACTTTTGCATGGTCATTTTCTTAACTTTCCCAGAGACAGACATCCATAGTTCTCAGACTACAGGAACACACAGCATTTCCCTTGAATGATGGAATAGTGGCCTTATGAGAGGATTAGGTATAAGTATCGACTTATACCTAAAAAAAAATTTAGAATAGTAGCAGACTAAAGTCCTAAGAGAGTCTTCCTCAAACAGCAAAATTTCACTAAGTACATCTTAGGGTTAAGTTATTGTTATTTTTCTCATGTATTAATAAGTATAAAGACATTCTATTGATCTTTCATGTGAGAATAATTACACATTGGATTTTCATATGTAGTGAACACCAGTTCATAGATACCATGTATAGTTGGTTCAAAAATGTAGCTTCACTACATATTAATTATTAACAGATATAATTTCATGAGTTTTCAAATGATCTTAAATGAAACTAACTTATTATTTAAAGTTTAACTTGTACATTTCTCCACTTTGGCTGGGAGAGGACCTAGTTCCTTAAACTGCAGCACCACAGAGTTTTATAATACACTGCCAGCCAAGCTGGTAAAATCTTATCCCAAACAACTTTACAGACAAAGATCTAAGAGAATGTGGATATTCTCTTCTCCAAATGCTGAGTTATTATTATTTTCCAATTTAACATAAAATATGCTGTATTAAATAATTAGCAGTTTCAAATATATACTAATATTTTATAACATAAAAATTTATGATATAACAGCATCCAGATTAAAAGAGGAAGTAACTTGCCTTAATAGCTTGTCTGAGCCTTCACAATACAGGAGAGAATTTTGCATACCCAATATCATGTATTTAAAACATGACACTTATTACTAGTAAGATGACGATAATTCAATGGAATTCATTTTTGAATTGTTATCCTTTCTCCTATGGTATTTCACTAGATATTTCCAATGACATCTAAAACATAATATTGAGCTATCCACTAGGGAGTAAAGTCAATTAAAGAAGTAACAATAGCTTATTTACATAGTGTTTAGCACATGCCTGGCTTACTTGTAGTTCTTCAAAATTATTTTAAGAAATTCCAGAGGCCTTTTTTTCTGTAGTACTTTAGAATATTTAGATTTTGATTTTTCAGTTTATTACTTGAGCCACTTTCTAACTTATATTAAATGCCAGTTATAAATAATAAGACTGAAATCTTTCCTTTTAGAAGTCTAATTTAGAGAAAAATATAACTTATTGAATATTTAATAGTTTTTAAACAATCTTGCTATCTCTTAGCACACCAATTCATAAGATACAAAAATTATTCTAGCCAAATTACATCAATTTAGTCCTCATGGTTAACAATATATTATAACTTTATGCAAATACAGTTACAACATTTTATTCTTAAGAATAAAATAGTTCTAAAAAAACTAAAATGTATGCACAGGGAAGATTAAGACTTATTAACACTGAAACTTAAGGTACCTTTTGTGTGAAAAAGGCTTCCCTCACCACCTTAAAGGCCTTACCCTTACTGAGAAGACAAAAGTGAATTAAATCATTACCAGCAAAGTGGAGGCTAACCTAAATCATCCTACAACAAAATAGAGGCTTACCTAAATCATCCCCAAGAAAATGGAGACTTGCCTTTGCTCAGAGTAAATTTAGTTTAAGACCTGAGGGAGAGTTCAGCCTCCAGCTCAGTACTCTGAAAGGAGATCTTCTGAAAGGAAGTCCTGGGGGCTAGAGGCCTTTGCTAGGATCATCAATTGTTGTGATAAAAATCTGTGATGAAGAGAAGCAGAGGCACCAATTTTTGAGCATAATCTATTTATTAGGAAGGCTATAATCTTGACAATAATAGAGACAATAATATAATTGACAGTAATAGAGGTTAATGACCCCTTGATGACCAGACTTGCTCTTAAGCCCACTTTCTGAGAAATTTTGTAAATACTGGTGGGACAATATGTTACAGATTTGGGGGGAAGATATTTTGTATCAATTATACCACCTTGGTGGGGGACATCATCATCCACCCTGACGTATGTCTTACTCTAATGAATCTAATGACTCTGGATGAGAGAGTGAGGCTGATGACTTTGCACAACTCTGCCTCACTTAAATCTGATTTACTTGCAAGTCAAGACATCACCCTCTTGGTGTCAT